>NC_034183.2:65953187-66278187 GCF_002021735.2 Oncorhynchus kisutch
TAGACCTTACAGTGAAATGCTTACTTACAAGCCCTTAACCAACAATGCAGTTTTAAGAAAAGAGTTAAGTAAAAAATAAATAAAATAAAAGTAACAAATAATTAAAGAGCAGCAGCAAAATAACAATAGCGAGGCTATATACAGGGGTACTGGTACAGAGTCAATGTGGAGGATATATACAGGGGTGCCGGTACAGAGTCAATGTGGAGGCTATATACAGGGGGTACAGGTACAGAGTCAATGTGGAGGCTATATACAGGGGGTACTGGTACAGAGTCAATGTGGAGGCTATATACAGGGGGTATCGGTACAGAGTCAATGTGGAGGATATATACAGGGGTGCCGGTACAGAGTCAATGTGGAGGATATATACAGGGGTGCCGGTACAGAGTCAATGTGGAGGATATATACAGGGGTGCCGGTACAGAGTCAATGTGGAGGATATATACAGGGGGTACCGGTACAGAGTCAATGTGGAGGATATATACAGGGGGTACTGGTACAGAGTCAATGTGGAGGCTATATACAGGGGGTGCCGGTACAGAGTCAATGTGGAGGATATATACAGGGGGTACTGGTACAGAGTCAATGTGGAGGATATATACAGGGGGTACTGGTACAGAGTCAATGTGGAGGATATATACAGGGGGTTCTGGTACAGAGTCAATGTGGAGGATATATACAGGGGGTACTGGTACAGAGTCAATGTGGAGGATATATACAGGGGGTACTGGTACAGAGTCAATGTGGAGGCTATATACAGGGGGTACTGGTACAGAGTCAATGTGGAGGATATATACAGGGGGTACTGGTACAGAGTCAATGTGGAGGATATATACAGGGGGTACTGGTACAGAGTCAATGTTGAGGATATATACAGGGGGTACTGGTACAGAGTCAATGTGGAGGCTATATACAGGGGGTACTGGTACAGAGTCAATGTGGAGGATATATACAGGGGGTACTGGTACAGAGTCAATGTGGAGGATATATACAGGGGGTTCTGGTACAGAGTCAATGTGGAGGATATATACAGGGGGGTACCGGTACAGAGTCAATGTGGAGGCTATATACAGGGGGTTCTGGTACAGAGTCAATGTGGAGGATATATACAGGGGGTACTGGTACAGTGTCAATGTGGAAGCTATATACAGGGGGTACTGGTACAGAGTCAATGTGGAGGATATATACAGGGGGTACTGGTACAGAGTCAATGTGGAGGCTATATACAGGGGGGTGCCGGTACAGAGTCAATGTGGAGGCTATATACGGGGGGTTCTGGTACAGAGTCAATGTGGAGGCTATATACAGGGGGTTCTGGTACAGAGTCAATGTGGAGGCTATATACAGGGGGTTCTGGTACAGAGTCAATGTGGAGGATATATACAGGGCGTACTGGTACAGAGTCAATGTGGAGGCTATATACAGGGGGTACTGGAACAGAGTCAATGTGGAGGATATATACAGGGGGTACTGGTACAGAGTCAATGTGGAGGCTATATACAGGGGGGTCTGGTACAGAGTCAATGTGGAGGCTATATACAGGGGGTTCTGGTACAGAGTCAATGTGTAGGCTATATACAGGGGGTACCGGTACAGAGTCAATGTGGAGGCTATATACAGGGGGTTCTGGTACAGAGTCAATGTGGAGGCTATATACAGGGGGTTCTGGTACAGAGTCAATGTGGAGGCTATATACAGGGGGTACCGGTACAGAGTCAATGTGGAGGCTATATACAGGGGGTTCTGGTACAGAGTTAATGTGGAGGCTATATACAGGGGGTACTGGTACAGAGTCAATGTGGAGACTATATACAGGGGGTTCTGGTACAGAGTCAATGTGGAGGCTATATACTGGTGGTGCCGGTACAGAGTCAATGTGGAGGCTATATACAGGGGAGTATCGGTACAGAGTCAATGTGGAGGCTATATACAGGGGGTACTGGTACAGAGTCAATGTGGAGGCTATATACAGGGGGGTCTGGTACAGAGTCAATGTGGAGGCTATATACAGGGGGTACTGGTACAGAGTCAATGTGGAGGCTATATACAGGGGGTTCTGGTACAGAGTCAATGTGGAGGCTATATACTGGTGGTGCCGGTACAGAGTCAATGTGGAGGCTATATACAGGGGGGTATCGGTACAGAGTCAATGTGGAGGCTATATACAGGGCGTATCGGTACAGAGTCAATGTGGAGGCTATATACAGAGGGTGCCGGTACAGAGTTAATGTGTGGGGACATTGGTTAGTCAAGGTAATTGAGGTAATATGTACATGTAGGTAAAGTTAAAGTGTGTATGCATAGATAATAAACAGAGAGTAGCAGCAGCGTAAAAGAGGGGGGGCGCAATGCAAATAGTCTGGGTAGCCATTTGATTAGCTGTTCAACAGTCGTATGGTTGGGGGTAGAAGCTGTTAAGGACCCTTTTGGACCTAGACTTGGCCCTCCGGTACCGCTTGCCGTGCTGTAGCAGAGAGAACAGTCTATGACTAGGGTGACTGTAGTCTTTGGCAATTTGACACTGCCTGTTATAGAGGTTCTGGATGGCAGGGAGCTTTGCCCCAGTGATGTACTGGGCCGCACACACTACCATCTGTAGTGCCTAGCGGTCAGTCAGGATGCTTTCGATAGTGCAGCTGTAGAACCTTTTGAGGATCTGAGGACCCATGCCAAATCTTTTCAGTCTGCTGAGGGGGAAAGGTGTTGTCGTGCCCTCTTCACGACTGTCTTGGTGTGTTTGGACCATGATAGTTTGTTGGTGATGTGGACACCAAGGAACTTGAAGCTCTCAACCTGCTCCCCTACAGTACTGTACTGCACACACACACACAAACACACATACACATGTGCACATACACACCAGAGACAGCTTCTGAGAGGAGCTACAGGAGGACGGGCTCATTGTAATGGCTGGATCGATATAAATGGGACAGTATCAAACACATCAAACATATGGAAAGCACATGTTTGACGCAGTTCCATTTTTCCATTCCAGCCAATACAATGAACCTGTCCTCCTATAGCTCCTCCCTCCTGCCTCCACTGATACACACACACACACTAACACACAGAAATACATTAGCTGTACAATGAGCAAAGGATGGCCTCTGCGTGACTGGGACTCCTATATACCTGCCCAGCACATACATACACACGTACGCATGTTTCCTCCTTCAACTCCTTTCTGGCTGTTTGTCAGAAGGTGCCCAGAGAGCAGTGTATATGGTGAGGTTGTGTGTGTGTGGGGGGGGGGGGGAGCACTTATATAATCTCTGTTTGAGTCATTGTCCTTACAGGAAGACTCAGAGAGTCTGGGCAGGCAGTGAAGTGAAGGGTCCTTGAGGGCTGAACGTGTGGATAGGTTGTTAGATCATTCAACACAGTGTTACAGTCTGACCCCGTCTGTGAGAGAATATACTGTCTATGTGCTTCTGTAGGGTCCTGGGCAGAGCACTGACAATGACACTGACAAGTGACGATGACAGTGCATTAAATCTAGGCTTTGGTGCCGAACCCTCCCACCTCAATTCCCCTCGCCACTGGACAACAACCAACGTAGTGATGATGATGAACATTGATCCCTCCTGTCAATCTCAGCGGTCTGCCATGCCAGTCATCATCTCTCCCACATACCTCTAATGTGGATCCTGATACAGAGATTGGCTGTCAGACTCAGTTATACTCATTCACCGCAGACAGATACCGCAAACAGGAGCCTACATATGGATGGATGATTATCATGATGATAAATGACGCATGCTGATTATGACTATGTGGGTTCTATTGATTATGATCAATCAACAAGTGGCCAACTGTCCTCCTGAAATCTGGCGCCCCACTCAACAAGTTTCTCACGTGGTGTACGCACGTCAACAACTTGGAGGTGCTGGGTATTTAAAATAAAGTCATGAAAAAGGTCCATCAGTGAGCTGGTACTGGATCTATCTTCATTTCATGAGCACACACAATCATACAACGGTACACATTCAATCCAAGCAGCAGCTTGTGTTGGACTAAAGAAAGCAAATAAAAACTGTCATTCACAAAAGACTCATTCAGACACAAATACTAATGAAACAAAATGGCTTTATTGTTGTTAGCGGGTTGTCATAATGTTGGTCAAAACTAAGGTTATATTCACATCTTGTAGGTTTTTCTGAGACACTGCAGTGTGGTTGAGCTGTGGCTACTGTAAGAGGCAGACAAGAAGAGAAGAAATAGTATCTAGAGCTGACGGGTGAAGACACGAAGGCAAAGCAGAGGGAAGGGAGATGTGAAAGAAACGCAGGCACATTAGAAGACGGTTACGGTTTGTCTTTAGTGAAGAATGAAAAGCAGTCTGTAGTCACCATCTGTACTGAATGGTAGGTGACAGGGGTGTCAGTTTGTTTATGTCAGCAGGGGTGCTAAGCAGAGGGAGAGAGCTGGGATGAACAGTTAGTGTTGTGACAGCCACCCGCCAACCCTCTTCCTCTCCTCCTCTCCTCCTCTCCTCCTCTCCTCCTCTCCTCCAACCCTCCTCCTCTCCTCCAACCCTCCAACCCCGCTCCTCTCCTCCTCTCCTCCAACCCTCCAACTACCCTCCTCCACCTTCCAAGCCCCCCCCCCTCTTGGAGAGGGCTGTCATCAGGGAGACACCGTGTAACCCCACCCGCTCCACCACCACCAAGCCCCCCCCTCTTGGAGTGGGCTGTCATCAGGGAGACACCGTGTAACCCCACCCGCTCCACCACCGCCAAGCTATCTCAGCAACACCATCTTTTGTGTCTCTCTACAATCACTGACACTCCAGAGATGGAGCTGGGGGAGGAACAGGGGATTTCAGAGGTAAGGGTCTCGTCAATACTCCCTGTATCACCTCCATCCTGTCCCTCTCACCCCTGGTGCGTAAGTGGATGTTCCCAGGCGCTGTTCTAGTGTTAAAATATTATGTTGCAATGAAACAATGGAACTAGAGACACTGCATCCAGAGAGGGGGGGGGGGATTGTATGACGGAGGGATGAAATGGATATGGTGTTTGGTCCTAGAGGAGAGTTACATCAGCTTCTTTCTTTTCACCAACAGTTCTGCCAAAAGCACTGTCATTCACACGTCATCTTCCTTGTCTGAGACCCATCCTGTCCACTGCTAACCCCAGCAACTGTACTTTCCTCTTGACTTCTCACATCCACTCAAACCACACAACTTCAGCACGACCCCTGCCACTAGCTGAATAACAATCACTACATTTCAAGGCCTCCTCTCTGGCTACTATCCAAACACATTGAGAACATTTCCCACTCTGATCTGTCACTATTATGAGCTGAACAAAATATACATTTCCAAGCATTAAGTCTGTTAATCAGGAAGGGTAGTAGTCCAAGACCCTTCCTTCTAAGGTGCATGGCCACACTTCCAGCACTAAAGCCTATCTCCAGTTACAGCAATACAAAAATAATACTTTTTTGGCAAAAATGCTAACAAGGACGCAATGAGGGATTTTTTTTTGTTTCAACGAAATGCAAAAAAAGTATTTAATGATGTAGCATGGTCTGGGGGTGATGATGAAGAGGGGAGGAAGGGGATGGTGAGGTGGTTGCAACTGGGGGGACTTTGAGGTTTGGAGAAGAGGGAGGTGCCTGGTCAGGAAAGGGTATCATTATCAGGCAAGGCCTCTAAGTGTTACTGGGGAGTGGGGACAGTATGACAGACATATAGCTAGCACCATTTTTGTCCTTTAAGGACTGTCAGGAATCTCCTTCCTCTCAGCCGTAGACTCCTTAATGATCTGAAACACAGAGCAGGGAACAGGGCATGTTGGGTTGTAGATGCAGCAGTAGGGAGGGACTGTCTATAAGTGATCTGAAAGCTTGTGAAATTGCATGTATTGAATTATACAATGTAGCATGCTGCCCTCTGGAGGAGCTAAAAGCAGGAAGCAAGCACATTCACAAATCTGATATGGGAATAAATCCCCCATGGACTCATTCAATGGTCTATGATGTTCTACATACCTCCCCATCTCTAGTCTCCACAGTCCGCACTATGATGCTCCTCTTGACATGGGCCTCTGGAGAGAACTTAGTGTCCATACTGGTCTCTATACTCAGGGAGAGGGTGAGAGAGACGTTTAGCTTTCAGATGCCCATGAATCCAGTCAGAGCCGAATCCTAACTTCAGATTTATGCATCATTCATATGACTGGGGTAAATAATTAAATGCCATGATAGACTACGCTAATATATCTGGGTCAGAATGCCCTTACTCACCTCTGAACTGCAGGTTGGAGAAGCTCTGCATTGGAACAGTGATCCTGAGGAAGAGGAAGAGAGAGTATCAGTAACTACCAGCCACCACCTATTGTATTTTCTTTCTTCATCACACTGTCTCCTCCCGACCCAGCTCATTAGATCCACATTCGGTTTTTTCCACTTTATTCCCTCCAACACCCTCTCTCTCCTTCCCTCCTCCCTCCTCTCTTCCTACCTTCTACCCTCCTTCCTCTCCACCCTCCTCTCCCTCCACCATCCTCCTCCCTCCCCACTGTTATCTCCTCACCTGCTCTCCTCTCCCTCCAGCAGCTTCCTGTAGGTAGCGATCTCTATGTCCAGGGCCAGTTTGACGTTGAGCAGATCCTGGTACTCCTGCAGGTGTCTGGCCATCCCCTCCTTCAGAGTCTGGATCTCCTCCTCCAGATGACCCACCGTATCCTGGTAACCAGCCGTCTCCACGGAGAAACGGTCCTCCATCTCACGCAGCTGCTGCTCCAGAGACTCGTTCTGCAGAAGAGGAGGAAGATAGGGAGAAGGAAAGGAAGGGGGAAGAGGTTTGGAAAGAGATGAAAGAGGAGAGGTGGTTCAGTTAGAGAGGGAAGTCATGGAACTCATGGTCTTCTTATGTCTCATTGTTGATACATCACACTCTGCTCTGATTGGACAACTCACTGTTCCACGGAGCGCCTCCACATCACAGGTCATGGCCTGGAGTTGCCGGCGGTACTCGTTGCCCTCCTGTTTGGCCAATCGCAAGGCGTCTGCATTCCGAGTAGCTGCGTCGGTCAAGTCGGCAAACTGTGCATAACAACAAAAGGAGAGACAGGACAGTGTAAAAGTCGGCATCTTATAGTGTGTTGTCAATGTGTGCATTGTGCAACACCTGGCTGTATGCATGTTTATCTGTATGGTAGTGTGTCTCCCTGTGCCTGTACAGTAATGTGGGTACATGTATATGCAATAGCCCAAGCTTTCTGATATGACCTTGGAGCGGTACCACTCCTCCGTCTCCTGAATGTTTGAGGAGGCCACGGACTCATACTGGACCCGGATGTCCCTCAGAGCAGCGGTCAGGTCTGGCTTGGACACGTCCACATCCACATGGACCTGCTGGGCCATCAGCTGCTCCTGCAGCTCACGCAGCTCCTATAGAGAACCAACCACAGGCTTACAGATTAAAGGTCACCTCTTTCATTCTCTGAATATTCACTATTTACTTTAGAGATGGAAACAGAGGTTGGTCAGTAAGAACTAGAGATTGCCATAGAGACGAGGGGAAGCTGAAGCTCACCTCCTCGTGGATCTTCTTGAGGAAGGCAATCTCATCCTGCAGCGCGTCTATCCTCCTCTCCAACTGGACACGGTTCAGAGATGCCTCATCCACATCCTACACACAGAGAATCCTTAGGTCAATGTGACCTGTATATTCCTCATATAAAAACACGGGCTGTGAAGATCACATGCAAACAGGGACATGGTCAATAATAGTTCAATTGATACAAATTATGAGAGAAATGACCTCACCTGTCTAAAGGCGTTCAAGTTGCTCTCTGCATCCTGTCTAAGAACCATCTCATCTTGCAGTCTGATTGAAAGAGAAAGGGAGAGTGAGGAAAAATAGAAAACAGACAGATAAAAGGAGAGGCAGTGTTAGGGTGCACACTAAGTCCACTCATTGGTCACACAAAGAGGATCCATGCACCTCAGATAAAACATAGTTTCAACCTATTCTCTATTGATACAAAGTCAATGAATCCCAGTCATCATCCCACCAATGACCCAATATAAATGATCATGTTTTCCATCCAGAAAAGTGAAGGGATCATGATCAGTATATGATTAAATGTGACTATGTATGAATATCCTTGTATACATAATGGCATGAACTGATGATAAGGACTGTGTGAGTACCACTTGTCTTCCATGCTGCAATAGCAGAGTTGGCAGTAGGTGGGCTGAGCTCAGTTGAATGTAGAGCGTACACATCATTAGCCATTCACTTCTAACGGAGGCGGAGTTTACGCATTCAGAATGGAGCCAAAACACACACACACGAACAAACAAGCACACACACACACGAACACGCACAAACAAGAACCCACACGTGAACACGCGCGCGCGCGCGCGCACGCACACACACACACACACACACACACACACACACACACACACACACACACACACACACTTACAAACTCCATCTGCCACTATCTGCCCCACACTGAAACACACATGCTCACACACCTTCTAACTCAGATCTGTCATTCCTCAGAGACTGATGAATTGGTGTTAGAGAGTAGAGTTGGGAAACCAGCAGGAAACACGACCTGACCTCTAACCTTGTCGACCTTCACCATCGATACTCATGATAGCTCTTAGAGGTGACAAGCAGATGTGTGATAATGTTTTTTATAGTAGCTTTGGTGCTAACACATGTATGTGGTGAATTTTCAAAACTCTTAGTACTAAACTAACACTTGTTAGTTATATTCAAAACCTTTTATTGTGCACTCATTTTGTTTGGAGACATCTTTCACCAAACAACCATTGATATAAATATAAGCTTACTATGAAATTGATTTAATCACCAAAACACAAAATAATGATATCTTCTCAATTAAGTTGTTTTAACGACCAGTTAATGACAAATTGCCCTTTGAATGTCCATTACACTGTTTTCACATCAGGCAATACACTTGCACTACCCATCAAAATTGACTGAATAATTTCTATCCCATGTGTGATAAAAAGTATGATCATTAAAGATATCTTTCATAATCATTGATGCAAAAATAAATGTATTGTTCAGATATAATTACAACATAGGTGTACTGTAACCAAATGAAAGAAATGAAAGAAACAGAATGTTTAGCATTAGCTTGCATCAAGCCTGTCTTGAGCACTGTTTCAGTTTTAAATACCCAATATTTAGAAAAAAACGGACGACTTTAGTTAAGGCTGGGAATGTCAATACAATCAAACTAGCAAGGGCAGTTTTAATGATCTAAAGTTGTGCTGCTGCTACTGCCTGTAAACACACAGTCCAGTTCGAAGTGAATGATGGCAGGCCCATGTGGCAAATGGCTTATTTGCATATAGGCCTACTGTAGCTCTGATTGGCTATGGCGCACCGGTCTGCGTAGACTCCGGGCTTGGACGAGACAGATGTTTTTGGTTTTTTTTATTTACTGCAGTGCCTATTAATTATCCTAACGCACTGCCGCTTTCCCACTCCATATTGCTACAGAATTTTTACAAATGCCTTACTATACGTCATTCCCAAGCATTCTATACATTTATGAAAACGTGAAAATTACCATGTCTAAATGCTCGCTTGTCCGATAAAAAAAAAAAGGTGTAATATTCTTCCTGTAGATGTATATGAACAGATGTCAGTTCCACCTTAAGGCAGAACAGGTCTGCGCAAAGTATAGTGTCATTGTTTTCAGGGAGGTATGACCATGACGATAGGAGGGACAGGAGGCAGACTCAGGCCAAGGGCAGGGCAGCCACTTAAAATGGCTTTAAAGTATTTTTTTACTCTCCAGCCAAATATGTTGTAGGTAGATAAGTGATAATGCACTGATATATTATCTTATTATAACCATGACCACTTACCTGACCTATGACCTATGACCCCTGAAATGCTGATACTGCACTCTGCCTTTGTATGACAAACAACTATATGGTAATGCAAAAGAAAAGTACAGTATCTACAATCTAAATGTGTTTATCAAACCTTTTGACTGTCTCATGGTGTGTGTGAGGGCATGTCATGATCGGGATGGCCTGAACTCAGAGCCCAATAGAATACCAAGGCAAACTGCAGGAACTTCACTTAGTAACTTCACTTACTGCTGTTTGCGTTGGTTCTTACGTGGATATTGTAGTTACTGCACATTTGAAACTCAATTTTCTATGAAAAAGGAAGATAATTGAACCAGGAGACTACAAAGCCTGATTTCAGTCTTAACTTAATTTGACCAAATGTGTAGTTACCGCTGTTTTCAATTGTATGACAGAGAACATCTCTGATCTTGTCAATATCAGATTCTAAATGTTTTGCAGTAAAATCCTAATAGTCAAATCAAATCAAAGTTTATTGGTTGCGTACACAGATTTACAGATGTTATCGCATGTGCACAAGTACTGGTACCCATTGAGTAATTTTTCTCTTTTTCTCTCTGCATTGTAGGAAAGGGACCATAAGTAAGTATTTCACTGTTAATCTACACCTGTTATTTAAGAAGTGACAAATACAATTTTATGTTATTTTATTTGTGCAGCAAAATGCTTGTAAAATGCTTATAAATGCTTCATCATCATAATAGTACATTATAGTATATATATATTTATACTTTACAAACATGCTTTTTCATTATCTAGTTCTCTAAAACTGTAGTAGAAAAAAAATCTAAAATCTATAGGTTTACCAAACGGTTAAGTGATTATCAATTAAGAGCAGTCGGTTAATAGTAAAATGTCATTTAAAAAATGAGAAGACAATCATAGCAAAAGTAAAGTGAACATTGCATTGTGAAAAGCAATTACTTTAAACAAACATGTATTCCATTGTGAATGTGAAACATGTATTGCATTGTGAATGTGAAACATGTATTGCATTGTGAATGTGAAACATGTATTGCATTGTGAATGTGAAACATGTATTGCATTGTGAATGTGAAACATGTATTGCATTGTGAATGTGAAACATGTATTGCATTGTGAATGTGAAACATGTATTGCATTGTGAATGTGAAACATGTATTGATGTGAAACATGTATTGCATTGTGAATGTGAAACATGTATTGCATTGTGAATGTGAAACATGTATTGCATTGTGAATGTGAAACATGTATTGCATTGTGAATGTGAAACATGTATTGCATTGTGAATGTGAAACATGTATTGCATTGTGAATGTGAAACATGTATTGCATTGTGAATGTGAAACATGTATTGCATTGTGAATGTGAAACATGTATTGCATTGTGAATGTGAAACATGTATTGCATTGTGAATGTGAAACATGTATTGCATTGTGAATGTGAAACATGTATTGCATTGTGAATGTGAAACATGTATTGCATTGTGAATGTGAAACATGTATTGCATTGTGAATGTGAAACATGTATTGCATTGTGAATGTGAAACATGTATTGCATTGTGAATGTGAAACATGTATTGCATTGTGAATGTGAAACATGTATTGCATTGTGAATGTGAAACATGTATTCCATTGTGAATGTGAAACATGTATTGCATTGTGAATGTGAAACATGTATTGCATTGTGAATGTGAAACATGTATTGCATTGTGAATGTGAAACATGTATTGCATTGTGAATGTGAAACATGTATTCCATTGTGAATGTGAAACATGTATTGCATTGTGAATGTGAAACATGTATTGCATTGTGAATGTGAAACATGTATTGCATTGTGAATGTGAAACATGTATTGCATTGTGAATGTGAAACATGTATTGCATTGTGAATGTGAAACATGTATTCCATTGTGAATGTGAAACATGTATTGCATTGTGAATGTGAAACATGTATTGCATTGTGAATGTGAAACATGTATTGCATTGTGAATGTGAAACATGTATTGCATTGTGAATGTGAAACATGTATTTCCAGATGAAACACTAATTAAGTTTGGTAAAAAAGTGACTGTATGATTTGATGTTGTACTTACTCAATTGAGTTGAGAAATTACTACCTTTCTCATGATGTGGTTTGAGTTCTGTACTAAGTGTTGTGAAAATCTACCACATTCTGCACCAAAGCAAATGAAAAGATCTGTATTCAGAGAGCAGTGACACTCACACACACGCTTCTCTGATCCATAGTATACACAGGCTCAGAAACCATTACACACTTAGATGTTCCCTTTGTCCTTTGCAACAACAGAAAAGCACCCTGTGAAAACATAAGCCATAACCGCATAACTATAAACTACGCCACTTAAGCAATAAACCAATAAACATAACGAAGAAGCGTGCATTTGACCAATGAGTGTGAAGGGGGATCAGGCAACAACAGAACATCTGCCTGGCTCCCTGGTCTCTTTGTGGAAATCAGCTCTATTGTGTTTCCTCCATTCCTCCACACTCATTGAATGGCTGTAGGGGTCTGGTCACGATCAAGTTTAGAAAGAGGGACACCCATTGAGTAACGCCTTCTCAGAGCACAGTGTTTTCAATAACTAACAAGCCAAAGCATCAACTGAGCAATTTTATCATGTAACACTATATCCAGTTATACTGAATTGTGTTATGTCAACTATCCACTTGTTGGTTTTAGACTGTAACAAAGATTCCAATTCAAAATTAACATATTGACCAATACACATGCCAAACACTAGGAATCCACTAAACCAAATTTCGAATAAACATTTAAGTGGACAGACTGCTGAAGCAATTAGAACTCCACAATATCAATTGGAACTCCAAAATACTAAAACAAAGCAGACTGATCAATGCTCAATTGTATTGATGGAAATGAGACTGCCTCATTCTCACCTCTGTTTGAGCGTGGCCACGTCAGCAGCCATGTTGTCCCTCTCTATCTCCAGCCGGGCCTTCCCAGCGCTGAGTCCGTCCACCTGCCTGCGCAGCTCCCTCAGCTCCTCCTGGAAGATGTCTCCCAGACGGCTGGGCTCCTTCCCCCTCAGTTGGGTCAGCTCCGTCACCAGCACTGTGTTCTGCTGCTCCAGGAAGCGCACCTTCTCTATAAAGCTGGCGAAGCGGTCGTTCAGACCCATCATCTCCACCTTCTCGTTGGTGCGCGTCTCCCGGTACTGGGCCTTGAGGAGTGAGTCAGCCGAGAAGTCCAGCCGGTTCCCAGGGGTCCCCAGGAGCAGGGCCCCTCCAGCCGACCCCAGGGAGAGACGGGAAATGGTGCTGGAGTGGGTCAGGTGGCGGGGGGTCCCATGGAGGGAGAAGCGGCTGGAGGAGAGACTGCTGAGCCGCACGCCCCCACCCACGCTGCCGGCCCCCTGGGGCCCGAAACGCTTCCTGTAAGACGACAGGACTCTCTGACTCTCCATGGCTGGAATGAAACCCTGTCAGGGCACACACATGCCTTTTATAGGGATAGACATCCCCCATCCTGAGAGAGAGTACACAGGGAGGGGCGGGAGGGAAGGGCCGGTCACTGAATAGGACAGAGAGAGGGACAGACAGAAAGAGAGAGTTAGAGACAGACAGAGAGAGAAAGAGAGAGAGAGAGAGAGAGAGAGAGAGAGAGAGAGAGAGAGAGAGAGAGGAGGGTGGTTTATGTGACACTCAAAAGCTGTGTGCCAGGTATTGTTTGTGCTCGTCCACTCAGCTACAAATGTCTCCTGGCCTTTCTCTCTCTCCCTCTCTCTCTCGTCCTTGTTTGAATAGGATTTGGTGCAACAGAGCTTGGCTACCAAATCAAAGCTGCCTCCCACACATGCTCAGTCACACAGACACAGATGGGGACAGAGTGTGATTGAAAGGGAAGAAAAGAAGCAGGGAGGTGAAGGAATGAGATCTCTTTTCCTCCATCCCTGTTAGTTGGTGACTAATAGGGTCAGAAAAAGAGAGGGACAGAGAAAAAGGGGACAGAGAGAGGGTCAGATAGTAGCTGTGTTCTTGTGTGGCACTCTGTCTCGCTTGGCGTCCAAAATATCCTACTAAGCACTCCAGATTTATTGGTATTACTCTGATTGGCTCGCGCCACTCTGTGTGTGACAGCAGCACCGTCTAGGAGCGTCTCACACCCCATCCCTGTTCCTCTGCTCCTCTTTAGTCTTCTCCTTGTCGGAGTCAAAATGGGAATGAATATAATTACATAACACAGCAAGAAAATATCAAGTTAGTTCAGGTTGCCTCTCTTTCTTGTCTTATCTAGGTACATCAAATAGAAGTCAAGAACAGTTCATCAATTATTGAATATCTACATTGACCACAGTATCTCCAAACTATTGTGAGATACTGAAGACAAAAGTAGGAGAGTAAACAGAGGGGAGTAGAAACAAAATAACATTATAATAGCTAAATGGCATTATTAGATTAACTCTTATTCAACAGCTGACCTGCATATCAGTATGTGAAAATCATACTGGGAGAAAAACAATTGAATCATTGTCCTTGTAGTCATGGATACATAATAAAAGCCACTGTACTAAACAGTCAACAAGTGACACCATTACAGTGTGCTAGCCGATTGGAGAAGCTTTGGGGCCACAGGGCTGAACAGTAGCAGCTATACATCTCCACCTCTTTGCCCCCCCTGGAGTTTCTGACCATGATGTCACTGACAGGCTACAGATGGATACATAAGACCTATAGACCACATCTATCAGTGGGTTGGAGGGCTTCTCTTTGGACGGACACACAGCCACACACCGGAGC
The DNA here is from genome assembly GCF_002021735.2 of Oncorhynchus kisutch. NCBI lineage: Eukaryota > Metazoa > Chordata > Actinopteri > Salmoniformes > Salmonidae > Oncorhynchus > Oncorhynchus kisutch. Next base: position 65,967,828 of record NC_034183.2, read on the forward strand.
ATGGCAACATAACACACACACATTATTAATCCATCACTATCACTACCGTTATTAACTGTGATCAACTACAGAGGAAGCTATGGGTCAGAGGATGGGCCAGTAAGACCAGAGGCAGCCAGTTGGATTGCAGCCTCTTAGCAACAATACGACCACTCCCTCTTCCTTAAGTCACATCTCATAAAGCCCTGTTGTAAGTGATGGCAGCTCATTCAATCAGACTTAATGACTGCTTAGCCTGAAAAGAGGGCAATTGGACCTGGAGAAAGAAGTCTGTGTTCGGCATGGTCAAGAAGCCCAACGAGTTCTGGGTACCTATCCAAACAACAATATGAATGCCAAAGTAAGTATTAGGTTACTATAAAAGGGAACACCTGGTCAGTTGTACAACTGAATGCATCTTCCACATTTAACATAAATCCTCTGAATCTAAGCAGTGCCTTAATTGATGTCATCAGCACCCAAGAGAAGTTGTTGGGGATGAATTACCTTTCTCAAGGGCAGAATGACAGGTTTTTCAACCTTGCTGGCTCAGGGATTCAAACCAGCAACCTTTCAGTTACGAGCCCAATGCTCTTAACCGCTAGGCTATCTGAGGGTGAGGCAGTCTGTGAGTTATTAGATAATTGAAACTGTCACAGGACTCCAGCAGAAGGATGGTTGGAGAATGGGGGGATGGACGTAAAACCTAGTCTGAACCCGACAAACCAGCAGCCAGTCCGTTACGAATCAATTTCCATCCATTGTCATGGCAACCCCAGGGCCAGTTACTTCAAAACATGTTAAACTCTTGTTGACTCTCATCTAATAGGGATGTGACTCTGGGATGGGATGAAGCCTTATATAAACATCCACAGCTATTATACAGTCATGCTGCCCAGATATGATCCTAACATGCACAAACAACCAGGTCTATGATCTCTCAAGCTACTATACCAGCAAGATCCTAGGGCCTTTTCCATCCTGCTCGCCTCTGTTCTCCCTCTCCCCTCCAACCAACTCTGGCCCTGCAACAGGTAGTAAAATCCACATCGCAGACCATAGAAACCCTCTTTGTTACCAAAACACTCTGTTAAAAGAAATGTGTAGCCAGTGGGAGCCAGTGAGACTGGAAGACTGTAAATACAGAAAACAACAGAGTGACTTGAATTCCAATTGGTCCCTGTTGATAGAGGTTAACTGAGTGGGTCCACTGTAAGTCTGGCTGGATGTGTTGTTTTAAAAGCTTCCATCTAGCAGGATTAATAATGTGGTCTCAGCATTAAGGTGACACTAATTGTATCGCCCCCTGGATTTCTGAGACAGTCACTGTGGTTGCCTCAGATCTGGTCACTTAGGCAATATCTGTCAGAGGAGAAACATTCAGAAAGAGAGAAAGATGGAAAGAGACGAGAGAGAGAGAGGGAGAGGGAGAGAGAGAGAGAGAGCGAGAGAGAGAGAGAGAGAGAGAGAGAGAGAAAGAAAGATAGAGAGAGATTGGTCAGAGTGAAAGAGGGTGTCCCCCTCTCTCCTCTCAGAGCCAGTGGAAGGCCAACAAAACATCTGATTCCTGTGGGGCAACATGAGGAGGAGCCCATCTCATTTGCAAGGAGCAGAAGAAAAGGCGCCTTGCCTGGGTGTTGAGCAGAATCTTAATGCTGTTCCTCCAGACTGATCTCCCTCCAGAACCACAGGGACGGCCAGCTCTGTTTGCCTGCACACGGCTCCCCCCACCTCACCATTCGGGCCTTTTGGACCCTTTCTTTTACTGCCGGTTTAAACCCCTTTCCACTCTCTCCTATGGGAACTACCCTACCTCAGACCCCCTTGCATCCCCAGCCTCCTCTCTATGCCAATGAGACCACCCCAAATTCTGACCATTCAGCTGGATACACCTCATCCCCCACCCATAACAGAACTCACACAGCAGCCCCTTCTTCTCCACTAGATTAAGCACGCCCCATCAACTCAATGATATGGGCCCCTAGTCAGCTCAATCACGTATAAATCCCCCCGTCACATGACATAATCTTAGTCCTCACATTGAGCTCAGGGACCCGGGACCCCATCTCTTAAAGAGTCCATTGATAACAGCAGAGCCTGGGGAATGGGGGTCCCAGTGACCCATGGGTCTCACCTCAACTCACACACACATACTATGCCCACACACAGCATGCAGTGTACTAATCACTGATGTACAGTAGCACTGATGAACAGTATCACTGATGACCAGTATCACTGATGAACAGTATCACTGATGAACAGTATCACTGATGTGCAGTATCACTGATATACAGTATCACTGATGTGCAGTATCACTGATGTGCAGTATCACTGATGTGCAGTATCACTGATGAACAGTTTTAACTGATGAACAGTATCACTGATGTGCAGTATCACTGACGTGCAGTACCACTGATGTGCAGTACCACTGATGTGCAGTAACACTGATGTGCATTATAACTGATGTGCAGTATCACTGATGTGCATGCTAGCATTAGCACAGGCCCTCTCAGGTATGATGGGACGTAGTATGTAGTTGTTAGTGTTGGAAGGTGCAGTTGTGAAATCTTAATATGCCAGATGTGGCTGCATAGGTCCAGTCCCCGCTGGTTCCCCCTGTGTGTGTGTGTGTGTGTGTTGAGAGCTTAACTGGAGCAGACAGGCAGGCTGAATCACTGACTATGACTCCGCACCACTGGGTCCAAACTGAGTGTGGTCACAAAGCCTGGGGAGCCAGTTTAGCCTCTGTCCAGCAGTCTGCCTGTCAGCACTAATGCTGGACCCCAGCAGCCCAGAGAAATACCTAACAAACAGAACTGCATAACAAACAGACCCAGACACATAGCACACGAAGAGAACCACATACCTTCCAAACACTACCACATATCACAAAAACACTACCACTGACCACAATAACATACTGACTACAATAACTCACTGACCACAATAACACTAACAGTGACCACAATAACACTACCACTGACTACAATAACAATACCACTGACAACAATAACACCACCACTGACTACAATAACACTACCACTGACACTACCACTGACTACAATAACACTACCTCTGATCACAATAACACTACCACTGACCACAATAACACTACCACTGATCACAATAACACTACCACTGATCACAATAACACTACCACTGACCACAATAACACTACCACTGATCACAATAACACTACCACTGACCACAATAACACTACCACTGACTACAATAACACTACCACTGATCACAATAACACTACCACTGACCACAATAACACTACCACTGATCACAATAACACTACCACTGACCACAATAACACTACCACTGACTACAATAACACTACCACTGATCACAATAACACTACCACTGACCACAATAACACTACCACTGATCACAATAACACTACCACTGATCACAATAACACTACCACTGACCACAATAACACTACCACTGATCACAATAACACTACCACTGACCACAATAACACTACCACTGATCACAATAACACTACCACTGATCACAATAACACTGATCACAATAACACTACCACTACCACTGACCACAATAACACTACCACTGATCACAATAACACTGATCACAATAACACTGCCATTAACCACATCAACAGACCTGCAGGCCACATGGAGCGGTGCATTGCAGGTGTAGGGGAAGGTTATGTAACTGCTATCAGATCCTGGTAGTCAGGGGCCATGGGTCAGATCCACAGGAAGAAAATGGAACAAGCAGCATGCTAAAACACACACAGAGAAAGTGCATCACCAGAAAACAAAGCAATAAAGTATTATCTGCATCCATCCCCTTGTCACAGTAACTAAGAAAAGGAACCTTTGTTGGGTCCAAGCTTTCCTCTGTCCCATGGCCACACAGATTAACAGAGCTCTCTCCGCCTCCTCTTCTGTCTTAAAGGGAGGGAGAAAGAGATGGAGCAAGCATCAGTCGGGTTGCTTCTTTCTCCCAACAATGAGCTCTATTCAGTGAGATGTTCTTTTATTTACTGGACTGGGCCAGTCTGACTTTCCAACCTGCTGGCTGCTCAAAGATAATGAAGACACACATGGACAGACTAGCCAGTGTCTCCCAGAGCCACTGGCCCAAAAACATCTTCTGCAATGCCAAACACACCTCCATCAGAGCGGTGTACATGACTGGAACGTACACCAAACATTACGCAAACAAACAAGTAAGCAGGTCAGAATATTGGACCAGAGACAAAGAACATTTATTTGTTTTTGAAATTAGGCACTTAAAGATATAGAAAAACAATGTCATTTAACATACTGTTCCTTTTTCTACGTAAATACATTTGATAAACTGGAGTGACTTTGCACTGCAAGTCCCCTGTCATGAAACATACTCATTTATACATTTACATACATGTATATATCTAAACGTTTCCGTTTCATTTGTTTACCCCAGGGTTCTTCTGTTAACAGAAACATTTGTTTTGGCTCTTTGCATATAACAGGACCATTTCTAATACTGAACTGATTCTTAGCTGCCTTCTTTAACATCTAGCAGCCACATGATATCCATTTGATTCACTTATGAAAGTATTTTAGAGCCAGTAACACTGAAATAAATGGAAATAAATGGAAAATAAAACTAAAAAAGGTAATTGTAGAAAGCCCTTTGCTCAGTGTGGAGGGCCCCAGACATTGGGCACCGGTCGGTCTCTCGAACCCTGAGCTAAACAAAGTCGTCATGTTGGGTGGAACCCCGGTCTCTGGCATCTACCTGATCAGAACTCCTCCATCCCTTTCCTGCTCAGCTCAGTCTAACTAACACACACATTCAGCCCTTCTGCTCTGCAAGAACGACACTAAAAGAAGGTCATTCTGGTGAGACATAGCATTCTAGTGCATACTCTTAAAATCCCTTCTATTTCCCACACATCACGCCAGCAAGGAGAAATATGGAGGAAGTTCAGCAGCCTTTAAATCCTAGGCAGTGGCCTTGTTAATGAAGTAGTGAAACTGTGAGAGGTTTGACAGGGCAGTCCAACTGGAAGGGTCCAATGGAACAGTGTTGCCATTTAATAAAGCATGGACCATTAGACATAATATATTATACTGGAGCTAGGAATGTGGATATGTTTCTTGTTTTGGAGCAGAGACCAGGTAAGATAGCCAGAGGTCGTTTTCCACCCAAAGTGTTTCACTAATAAACCCCAATGTTGTCATTTCTGCAAAACCAGCTGCTTTAACAATTTATCATTTCGAACGGCAACATTTATCTCATAGGTCTAAATGCATCCTCATTAGATTTCAAATTGTCTAGAGTCATTATATAAAAAATATATTTATACATATATATTTGAATATAAAAATTCAGGAATGGATGAACATAGGGATTTAAATAAAAGTGAAAGAAATGTAATATTTAAAGTTAAAAAAAAAAGTTAATTTCGTAAGGCGAACAATAACCAACAACATTCATTTGACATAAAAGTGCATCTGACTCAAATGAATCCTAAATGGCAGAGTTCCACTGTTTGGCGTAGCGTTTTCCTAGATACACTTGTCAACACATAGAAAGCTGGTAAACCTAATGGCAACTGACTTTCAAATAAAGGTATTAGGATTGTATTTGTCTAAGACTAAAATAAAATCTCTCTTTCAATCACAAAGTACAATATCATTTGTAATATTGTGTAGTTAGCATATCCTCCAACCAAACTGGAAACCAACCCCTTCATGAATGAAATCGGTCATTTTTGGTAAACTCAGAAAACCCTGGGCTGTGATATTGAGGGGCTGCAGTGGAGAGTTGGAGTATAAGGCACAGTCATCACAATGGTCTACTGTGAAGGTCATAATGACAACACAAAAACACTGATGTCTCTGGTTCCATGTTGTATGGTGAGGACAGGACAGATCAGCATGGGCTTCCATCAGGGACTGTGAGTCTTCAAAAGAGCATCAAGAGGCACTTTCTCAAAAATACAAAGAATATCAGAGACGGATCAGAGGACAAAGTGAAAAATTAAATCCATCCCGTCTCTATAACACTGAGTGGTGCATCTGTTGGTTTCATCAGTTACCATGTTGAAGCACTGAGCTGTGGCTGTGGGTCTGCTGTCTTGGCCTAAGTAGACCACACACTGCTCTGCTCAAGCTTACTGTAAGTCCCATATGAACAGTTCATTACCTCAGGGGTCTCATCTAACAGCCCATCTAGAGAATGTAAACTTAGTTTGGCATATTTGAAAGGCACATTCGGTGGCAGTGCTTGATCAAATCCCATCTTGAGCCACATATAATAGATTTGATGTGTTTGGAGTGTCTGTGTGTGTGTGTGTGTGTGTGTGTGTGTGTGTGTGTGTGTGTGTGTGTGTGTGTGTGTGTGTGTGTGTGTGTGTGTGTGTGTGTGTGTGTGTGTGTGTGTGATCCTCTCACAGACCAACAAGGTGATAGCTGAATAGATACAGTTCGTATGGAGTTGGTGGGTCCAGTTCTCCACAGCAGACAGCTGAACACCGATCAGTCATATAGCTCCCCCTAGTGGGGGAAGTTGGAGGTGAATTTGATAATTGTAGTTAACAGCTTGGAATAATGGCACTGTGCTATTATCCATCATAATGGATCATGTGTATTTGTGGGTTAAGGAATGAGTGTGACTGGTGGTGAGTCTGGTTTGGGGAGAGAGCTCTAGGATGGAAAGGGCCAAGTTCCAAATTCCAAGTCTAGAGTCTAGATGTCAGCTGTAGGCCTTGAGTCCCGAGGTGCGGTTGAGACAGAGAGAGTGTACTAGTACTTCCCCTCAGCAGAGGATCTGGGAGAAGGGGTGTCTGAGCAGCTCCTCAGCACTGGGCCGGTGCTTGGCCTCCACAAAGATGCGGTGGATGAAGTCACGGGTGTGGTCCGAGGTGTGTGAGGGCAGCAGAGGTTTGGTGGGCTGGGTGGCGATCTTAAAGATGGCTGCCATGGCCTCGTATTCGGCCCAGGGAGGCTTCTCTGTCAGCATCTCCACCACTGTGCAGCCCAGGCTCCTGGGGAAGGAGACACACACACAGGGTTAAGAGAACACCCATACGAGCTCAAATACACATTTAAACACTTGCCGCCCAATCTCCCCTTCCACAAAACATGTGTAAATATTGGAAAATAAATGGTGCCTTCCTGTATTATACTTAAGCTAAAAAATGTATTCTATTCTACTGAGCCATTTACTTTATGTCTGTATTCTTATCTATTATTATTTGTTGTTGCATTGTTGAGAAGGAACCTGCAAGTCAGCATTTTGTTAGACGGTCTACATGTGTATCCTGTACATACTGTCTGACTAATACAACTTCAAACTTGAAACATGTTCACACTCAAACATCAGAATAGGACATTCAATGCAATACACAATTGTATAACTTATTGACTTGTGTGAATTGACAAAAACAGTGTTAACACACTGAAAAAACAAAGGGCAGCTTTTCCCCACTACAGGCACGAAGGGAAAAGGCCATCCCTCTGCTCTTCTGCTTTCCCAGGCCCCACTGGAATGTTTTGGTGGAAACTTTTTCCCTGTTGACAATTAAAGGGTGCTTTTGCTGGCTACGGGAGGCCATTTCTGTCCTGGAGTCAGACAGAGCAGGGGGCTGGTGAGGGGAGCTAGGTTTAGGGACAGACTCCCCTTTGGACCTATTACCCCCTACCGACGCTTCCGGCCTGGTCTGGACCCCCAAGGGAGCAATGAATTCGGGAACATTCCGAACCCTGTCACAAGCTGGCTGGTTGACTGGCGCTTGGCCAATCACATCCCTTGCCTGATGGGATACTACACAATCAGATTGCACAGGGTAATTCCTGGGCAGCAGGTGGGCCCGACCAATTTCAGGGCCCTGTACGTGGGAGTGATGCAGTCCTTCTCAACATTCTCTTTTAAATATAGCACTTTTACTATTTTATATATAGCAATTTTTCCCTTGAAGAAGAATGGTTTCCCCCTTTTAGAACAGCTATTTTCCTCCCTTCACGTTCCAGCAGTCCAGCCACTCTATCAGGGAAGGAGACTACTTATAAGGAAAGCATCTGACACTTGACCTGAAGATACATTCACACACTCCCAGATGAGACATCTATCCCCCACCTCCCCCCTATCAACACAACTAATCAGGATCACCTGCATGTGTATAAGACCTCTTACCCAAACCCAAACCCCATGTGTCCCGGTCCTTACCAGACGTCAGCCTTCCTGCCGTAGCCCTCTCCACTGATCACCTCGGGGCTCATCCAGTAGGGGGTGCCAGTGACCGAGCGGATGCCCGTGCCAGACATGCAGATGGTCTGCAGCCTCTTGCTGGCGCCAAAATCTCCCAGCTTCACGTTTCCCGCCGAATCCCGCAGGATGTTGGCACCTGGATAAGGAGACGACAGAGTAACACCATGTGACACAGACTCACCCAACCACCTTCCTTGTATTTTAAATGTAGGTTTTAGGTCCTTGTGCTTGAGTCTGGAAGTCTATAGCCATTTAGTTCACTATCTTTACTACAAATGGCCATCTGAGCAGTGTGTTGACATAACTACCTTTGATGTCACGGTGAACGATCATGTTGCTGTGCAGATAGGACATGCCCTCCAGGATCTGCCGTGTGTACTTCCTCGTCACGTTTTCCGTCAGCGCCCCGTAGGCCTTCAACTGGTCTTTGACTGAACCCTGAAAGACAAGAAGGAAGTGCATGGTTTATACTCCTATTCCCAGGAGAGACTGGGACACAGTCCAGGACAGAACACTACAGATACCCTTTAACCCCCAACACTCCAGCCCTGAGCCGATGTGTGAAGAATAGACTGACCCCCGGCATGTACTCCATGAAGATGGTGAGGGTCTTTTCGTTGTGGTCCCTCAGACAGCCGTAGTACTGGACGATGCGTTCGTGGTGGAGGTTCTTTAACAACTGGATCTCACACTCCAGAGCACTCACCTCCTACAGACAGACAGACAGACAGACAGACAGACAGACAGACAGACAGACAGACAGACAGACAGAGATCAACAGGTTTGTTGTACTCGACAACAACAACAACAAATCCTCAACATTACATGATATGAATGAGTCATCTGTCCACCAAAAGCTATACAAAGACAACAAAAAAATCTGACAAATGGAAAAAGCATTTCAGACACACAGACCAGCTCTCTCTGCAGATAGGACATTAGCGGTAACAGTCCAGTTCCTCAAAAGCAGTTCCTCTGTTTACCTCAGAGAATATGGCCACAGAGATCACATCACAGAGCGAGAGCGGAAGAGGGAAATGGAGATATATACAAAGTATCCACAACACAAAGACCCACTAAATAGATAAAAACAATAACAACGGATTAACATCCGCTGCAGGCTGGGGGGCCAGTGACAGAGAGACAGAGAGACAGAGAGACAGAGAGAGACAGAGAGAGACAGAGAGAGACAGAGAGACAGAGAGAGACAGCGAGAGAGAGAGAGAGAGAGAGAGAGAGAGAGAGAGAGAGAGAGAGAGAGAGAGAGAAATAGAGAGAGAGCGAGAGAGCGAGAGAGAGAGAGAGAGAGAGAATGGGAGAGAGAGAATGGGAGAGAGAGGGAGAGTGCGAGAGAGAAGAGGAGAGTTTAAGGGGCAAAGCTGGCTCTGCTATTCTCCCCCTCCTCACCCCCCTGCAAATACTCCACTCAGATACAGGAAGTGACAGTGCATGTTTTCTCTGTGGCAGACAGGAAAAGACATTAAAGAGGGGGGAGAGAGAAAGGAAAGAAAGTCCCTTGAATCTCCTCAAAGTTCATTGCTCTCAGAGACAGAGATGAGCACTCAGTCAGGATTTGACTGTGTTAGTGATTCAGAGCATAAGTTTATCTGATTCCTGACCACATATCGTTGAATAGCGCCTTTTGTGTTTAAGACAGTTGACCAACAATTAGCTAGTAAAACTCAGTCAGGTTAAACACAGCACCATACCGCATTCCTCCACAATCGCCTCTTAAGAGTAAAGTAGCTTGCTGAACACATGACCTCATTCTTGGCATTGCTCCAGGCTAAAGGTGCTCCAGGCTAAGCCTCTGCACCAATCTTTAACAATACACGGGAACTCAAGTCATACAGAGTTTTCCTTCAGGCTGGGGAGTCTGAGTCATCTTGGCATAAATACATTACAGTAGCCTGGTTGTGAACAGTAGACTTTGATATAAAAGCAGAAAACAATCTGTGTAGTAGCATACTGTTCCGGCACCCCCTGCTGTCTCACCTTGCTGGTGTCAGGACTGTCCGGGTCAAACACCACCTGCTTGGCGGCCAGCTCCCGTCCCGTGTCCACATCGTAACACAGGTAAACCCTCCCAAACGCCCCCTGGCCCAGCAGCTTGCCCCGCCTCCACGTCATTGGAGCACTGGGGGCTGTGGAGCGAGGGGCATACACCATACATATCAACCTCTCCATATAGTAAACATGACACCATACACTCAAAACACACTGCATTCATCATACAAACTAACTCCCTTATTTAAAATGTGTAGGATACAAAAATAGATTTATTAGTATTAAATCTCTAATAACTATAAAATATATGTGAAATATGTGTAATATATGTAAATATACGATGAAGAGGCAGGGTCGGGACTCACACTTGTGGGCGACAGGGCGCTCCTGTGGGCGGAGCCTGCCCTGCTTGTCCACTAGCTGCCAGCTGCCCAGACTCTCCTCGCTGCCGTTGAGGGAGCGCCGTGAGGGCACCAGGGTGAACAGGTTACCCTGGGGGCGACGGATCCGCGGGAACGTTCTCCGACCTGGGGGGATGAGAGGAGAGTTGAGGGTGAAGGAGTGATGAGAGAAGAACCAAGAGACCAAGAGAAGGAGGAGATGGTTCAAGGGAGGGGTCAGGGGAGGGGTCAGGGAAAAGGTCAAATACAAAGTAATATGGCACAAAGTGGTTTGGTGAGAGGAACAGTGAACAGTGCCCCTACCTTCACTATGGTCCTTGTGATGCAGGGAGACATGGTACCTGCGGGGGTATGTCCCTCCCTTCCCCACCACCTTATCATACACATGGTTCTCCCGGTCTGAGAGGGAGGAAGGAGTAAAGAGAGCGAGCGAGAGGGTGAAGGTTAGACTACAACAGGATTCAGACTCAGCTCAGTCATACTGCATTCACGTGAGGCTCTGCTGCTAAGAGCTGCCTTGTTGCTCTGTGCTGTTGCTGACTACATTGTTGCATTGTTGCTAGGAGTTGCATTGTGGTTTAGGCCTGTTGCTAAGGGGCTTGCGAGCGGCTCTCTTGCCAGCACTGTAAATGGGTTACCATGAATTTGACAGTAGCTTACAGGAAGCTTGGATGGAAGTAAAATTCTGTATTTCATATTACCGTACACCTGATATAATATGAATACGGTATCAAAGCAAGTACTGTGTAATGACACAAAGTAAAATATCATAAAACTGACTGTATTATACTGTAAAAAACTAAATGCTACCGTAATCAGAATGAATGAATGAATATGTGGATGACTGTATTTTACTGTAATTACATGGGATTGGTGCAATCAGGTTGGCTGCTAAGTGTTTACACATTACAGCACATTAATTCATATTTGGTGCTTTATATCACTTGCACTTCTAGAGGCCTTAACAAAGGCTTCCAAACTGGCCGCGACTTCAGGTCAAAACAGGCCAAAAGGACATGGCAAAATGCTCAACCATTTGCTGCCACTCCAATCTGCCCTAATATTTTTTTTATTGATGGGCCACTTTCACCACATAAGAGTAAAATTGGTCCAGCATTCTCACTCACGGGTGCAACAAATATAGCCTCTTACAAGGCATGCCTCAAAATATAGTAATAAGCCCGAGACAACAATACCATGCACACACTAGTGGTCATAAGGTTTTTGGCGCTCTAAAGATACAGTACGGTACTGTATTCGTGAGGTGGAATTACAGTACCATTCGAAATACAGCAATTTCCCCATAATTTACAGTATGCTACAGTAAAACTTCCAATGTTTTTTACTGTTGATAATACCTCAAATTACTGTATAAATGACAGTTTTCCGTGACAGTGAGGATCTATATCTTATGTAGTGATATCAGGATTCCTCCTGGGCACCCACCAGAGACGTTCTCCTGCTGCCGGTTATCAGGGTAGCTCTTGGCTCGGTGCATGCGTGACTTCCTCAGGGAGGGGCTGGGAGGAAGGACAAATAAAGAGAGAGTGAGAGTTGATGGTCACTTCCTCAAAATACGTACACTGTCTTTATAACCAAAGTCAAGTATTGTGTACAAGTATTGTGTACATGTGAGGTAGAATCAGGGGTAAAAGTAGATTTCTTACCGGTATCGCGCATACACTTTTTAAAAATAGGTGTAATTATATAATTACATATATAATCCGTATTAATTTCAAATATGATCTCTGTGGGCCTAGTAAAGATTTGACATATCACTTTTAACATGTTATACCTGTTTTTTTATTTAGAATTATCCCCAATTGGTAGTTACAGTCTTGTCCCATCGCTGCAACTCCCCTACGAACTCGGAAAAGGCAAAGGTCGAAACAAGACCCTGCCAAACCACACTGCTTCTTGACACAGTGCTCGCTTAACCCGGAAGAGGAAACACTGTCCAGCTGGCGATCAAAGTCAGCTTTCAGGTGCCCCAAGTCAGCTTTCAGGTGCCCCAAGTCAGCTTGAAGGCACTCGACCCGCCACAAGGAGTCACTAGAATGCCAAACCCTCCGCTAACCCAGACGAGAAGGGGCCATTTGTGCGCCACCTCATGGGTCTCCCAGTCACTGCAGGCTGTGACACAGTCTGGGATCGAACCCGGGACTGTAGTGACACCTCAAGCTCTGTGATGCAGTGCCTTAGACCACTGCGCCACTCGGGAGGACCATGTTAGATCTGTTAACATAGGCAGCACATGGGTTTCAAGTTTGGGGAAGCTAATTTACACCATAAAAATGTACCTTTATAATAAAGCATTCCATCCATCCTCACATTTGCAGACGTATTAAAGATAGCCTACTATTCCTAATGTGATGATTAGATTGGATACTCATCATTTAAGCTAATAATATAAAAATAAATGTTCATAAAAAATACTTGAATGCATAATGGATAGAGTAGACTCTAGGCTATATCAGATACACTTCTCCTCCTTTCCAAGCACAGGAAAATGTTGGCCTTTCATGCAATTCTACTACACTTTTTATGACTGGTGACATTAGCAGAATACATTCTTTATACAACAAAAATGACAGGGTAGCCTACTCTGCTGAAACTGACAACCTGATCAATTAAAACAACGTTGTCTGATCCATATAATGGCCCTTGAAAAGGGGAAACATAAAATACAATATAGTACATCTAACCTGGAGGAGGAAATTGTTGTCCAAAAACAAACAAAAGTGTCACTGACTCAATGGTAAAGTGAATATGCAGACTGACCAGGGATATGGACGATGTTCTCCACTGGTGCCAATAAGAGTGGTAGGTAGCCAAGTGGTTAGAGCGTTGGGCCAGCAACTGAAAGAATGGTGGATCGAATCCCCGAGCTGACAAAGTAATAATCTGTTGTTCAGCCCCTGAACAAGGCAGTTAACCCACCGTCCCTAGGCTGTATTTGTAAATAAGAACTGGTTCTTAACTGACCTGCCTAGTTAAAAAAAAGATAGGCTACTGTTTGCTCAATCTCTTCACAGATATAGTCATTTCTTTTTCAACAATTACATTTTTTTAGATCGTCGGCCTGGGTCTCTCTGCTTTTCACTGACAGTTACAACTCAAATGTGGCATTTGCCACATGCTGCCCAAATTGCGGGCCCTTCCAACTGTAGGCTATACAAAACAAAAAGAAGCTAATGATTCTCTGTGGCCAAATCATGCTTTCTGGTGTAGTAGCCTATTTTTATGAATTTATTTATTTCTGTATAGACAGGAGCTATATAATTTTGGCGATTTAATTCAATTTACTTCAGTGAAAGCTTCCCCTAGCCTTATGCACACACCGCCTATGCCTTTTAATGTGGTATAAACACAACCAGTCATGTTTTCATCTGATTGTCAAACAAATAATCACTTCAAAAAAGCGGTCCTGTAGACTAACAGTACAGGTTCGTCCACTCACAAAATAATTCATCCAAAGCATCCAAATCCCAACAGTGCACTGATGAATGGAAAGAGACATCTGTTACAAAACACCCACATGTATTCTAATGACATTGTCATTAGGCCTAAACTTGTAGCCTGAATTGATGCACCCACTGTTGGTCGCGCGCCTCAGTCTTGGCCACTCAGCACCACCTTGTCCACCGTGTTTCGTTCTCGGCCTCTCATCTCCAAGGCATGTAAGTGTTCTCCTCGAACCACAACACAATTTGGGGCGTATACCACCCGGTTTAAAGTCAATTCACTCATTTTTCATGTAGCTGACATTAGGTCATGTTAAATAATGCCATAATAGCCTATAGCTTTCTTGCCATTTTGTGTTAATAGTGATTTACCAGTATGGAGTACCGCCACTATTTATTTTGCCGGGACGCCGTGCCAGACCGTACTGGCTTACTTTCGCCCCGGGGTAGAATGTGGGGTAGAGTCCTGCACTCACCTGTCTGAGCTACTGTCCAGCGACTGGCAACTTCCTGAGACAGAGTTCTCTGCACTGCTCCAGGGGTCCAGCACCTAGGGAGAGGAGACACAATATTAGCCCTACAGTGTGTGTGTGTGTGTGTGTGTGTGTGTGTGTGTGTGTGTGTGTGTGTGTGTGTGTGTGTGTGTGTGTGTGTGTGTGTGTGTGTGTGTGTGTGTGTGTGTGTGTGTGTGTGTGTGTGTGTGTGTGTGTGTGTGTGTGTGTGTGTGTGTGTGTGTGTGTGTGTGTGTGTGTGTGTTCGTGCACTTGTTTGTGTACAGTGCAATGACTCACACACTGGTCGCTCTCTGGGATGAACTCTCCCTCACTGTTGATGCTGGTGTAGGAGCCCTGGCGGGCAATCCTCTGCTGCCGCTCAGGGACATAGCCTGGAGGGGGGGAGCTACGGCCTGTGTTCTGAGAGCCTGGGACGGGAGAGAGGAGGAGGAGGATAAGAAATAGGACTGTGACTTGGCCATATGACACTGTTCTAAACCAAAGGAAATCAATACATGAGATACATGAGATAATGGGATTCTGGTGTACCAAGATCAATGACAGGTAGCCTAGTGGTTAAAAGTGTTTGGGCCAGTAACCGAAAGGTCGTGGATTCGAACCTCTGAGCAGACTAGGTGAAAAATCTGTCAATGTGCCCTTGAGCAAGGAACTTAATCCTAATTGCTTTGGATAAGAGCATCTGCTAAATGAAAAAAATAGATACACAAAAAAAGTTAAACAATGGATTATGTGAGAGAAAAGAAGATACGTCCCTAACACTGATAACAGATATGATCTCTCTCTCTCTCTCTCTCTAACCAAAGAATGAAATGAGGGGGAAAAATATCTAAATGATTAATAATGTGATTGTTTGAAATGTAACTCTGCCTCAGGTGGTGGATCTGCAGAGAATTTAGGATTTGTACAGTTTACCTCACGCAGCACTAATTTTAACCCTCTCCCAAAACAGCCAGTGTTTCTAAAACCAGGACATTGACCCGCCATGCTAATAGTGTCTCTAAATCTGATTGGCGTGTGGCCAGCAGGCCATTGTAGAACAGCCAGTGATGGTTGACAGGAAGAGGACCTACTGCTAAGAGGGGAAGCCAGAGAAATAACAGCAGCTAGAGAGAGTGGGGGGATAGAGAGAGAGTGGGGGATAGAGAGAGAGTGGGGGGATAGAGAGAGAGTGGGGGGATAGAGAGAGAGACAAAGAGAAAGCTAGCAAAATAAATGAGTTAAGAGAGCAAGACATGACAAACACCAAACCAGACAATATACAACATTACTGTCTCTACATATTGAGAGATACCACTACCCTTCCCTTTCTATTGTAAAAAAAAGGTTATAGTGAGAGAAATGGAAAAAGAGGTTGTTGAAAGCAAAGGCAGAAGAATAGAGGAAGCAGCTAAGAGTTGAATCTGCTTGTTCATACTCACTGGTGGAGAGGTGGCGCCCCCTGGGCTCGGAGGGCTGGTACACTGTGCTGACATCACCCGTGGACTGGGAGGCTTTGATCCTCACCTGCTTACTCACCGTGTGGTGGGAAGAGGGAGAGGGAGAGGGGGAGGCCTAGGGGTGGGATGAGAGGGGTGTGGTCAGTGTCCACATATAGACTGTACACACTACCCCATTACATATGATTTTAATAACATCTTATTGATTAATGTGTGTGTTTATTTCTGTATGTCTGTGTATTTATGTGTGTGTGTGTGTGTGTGTGTGTGTGTGTGTGTGTGTGTGTGTGTGTGTGTGTGTGTGTGTGTGTGTGTGTGTGTGTGTGTGTGTGTGTGTAGTACATTGCACTGCTCCTGCGTCAGCAGCAAGATCTTGATGCTCTTAATCTTGGAGCTGCGGTCCAGCAGGTCAATGGCCTTGTCCAGGTCATCCTGACCACGCAGAGGGATGGACAGCTGGACACACAGCACACAGAAATGACAACCAAAGCACAGAGACACTACGGGATAATCTCCATTAAACATGCATCTTAGTACTTAGAGAAATGCAGAGAAAGAGATGTGGGGTTAGCTGTACCTCATTGTTCATATAGTGCAAGTCTAGCTGTTGGCCAAAGACAGTCTTGACCTTCTGTTGGATTTCTTCAAACTGCACAGGCCTCCCAAACATCAGTATCCTACACAAATAAAAAAGACATAGACAAACAGTGGGTAAGATGGACAGACAAACAGTGGGTAAGATGGACAGACAAACAGTGGGTAAGATGGACAGACAAACAGTGGGTAAGATGGACAGACAAACAGTGGGTAAGATGGACAGACAAACAGTGGGTAAGATGGACAGACAAACAGTGGGTAAGATGGACAGACAAACAGTGGGTAAGATGGACAGACAAACAGTGGGTAAGATGGACAGACAAACAGTGGGTAAGATGGACAGACAAACAGTGGGTAAGATGGACAGACAAACAGTGGGTAGATGGACAGACAAACAGTGGGTAAGATGGACAGACAAACAGTGGGTAAGATGGACAGACAAACAGTGGGTAAGATGGACAGACAAACAGTGGGTAAGATGGACAGACAAACAGTGGGTAAGATGGACAGACAAACAGTGGGTAAGATGGACAGACAAACAGTGGGTAAGATGGACAGACAAACAGTGGGTAAGATGGACAGACAAACAGTGGGTAAGATGGACAGACAAACAGTGGGTAAGATGGACAGACAAACAGTGGGTAAGATGGACAGACAAACAGTGGGTAAGATGGACAGACAAACAGTGGGTAGATGGACAGACAAACAGTGGGTAAGATGGACAGACAAACAGTGGGTAAGATGGACAGACAAACAGTGGGTAAGATGGACAGACAAACAGTGGGTAAGATGGACAGACAAACAGTGGGTAAGATGGACAGACAAACAGTGGGTAAGATGGACAGACAAACAGTGGGTAAGATGGACAGACAAACAGTGGGTAAGATGGACAGACAAACAGACAGAAGGATAAAAAGTGTTTCGGTCTAGAAACTATATCCTCTTTAGATCTGCAACACAAGCGTGCACACACACTTTTACAAACATATTCCGTTTCCAGTGTGTGCAGATTCCTCTAAGCACACCTAACATAGCTGTGGTTTCTGCTGGCTGCCACAGATAAACCACAGTCCTTTCCCTTTCCATTCTCCGCTTCACATACCATTCTGACTGGAGATCTGGAGTGCATTTGCGCTGAGCTGACCATGCTCTTCTCATAGACAAAGACGTGATAAAACAAGCACACACACACACACACAAAGACACACACACACACAAAGACACATCCAAAAACAAGAAAACCCACTCACCTCCTCTCTCCACTGAACTCAAACTTTATTCTGACATCGTCCTGAGGGAGTAAAGAAGAAGCCCCGTCAAGAGGGTTCATGGGAGGTTACAGGGTCATGATGGGGTCATGAAGGGAAACAATACTGTATGTCATGTGGAGATGATGATGACATGCCTGTCTGAGGAGAGTGTGTGTTGTTGACTGAGTGGGGTGGTAGATGGTTTACCTGTCTCTTAGCAGGGGCAGGGTTGGGCAGAGTCTTGGGTTTCCCCGTGTCATAAGGGGGCCCAGGCTGGCGCCTCGTCATCTGGAGGGCCACTAGGTCCTTCATTATGGAGTGGAGAGCCTGACGCTCATCTATAGTGGGAGAACGTTTAGTGGAAACACAAATTTACCATGAGATCAAATTGAAGTGTAATGGTGTGTGTGTGCGCATGCACGTATAGCCATATAAATCCCACTTCTAGTTGTGTACACAGAAAATGTGTGTTTTTATATAATCCCACATTGAGAGTGTTCAGCTAGCGACAGGGTAATGGAGCCAGTGAGAGGACAGACTGCAGTGTTTTGATATTTCTATTCCCATGTTTGATCTCTGAGTGATCTCTGCATTGGCTGTGTTAGCTCACAAAGGGAAATATTCCCCTAGTGTAGTTTGGACAGACATCACACAGCAGTAGGGCAGGAGAGAGAACCAGAGCCCCATCTCCATAACACTGAAAATCAATCCTTCACCTGCCGGCCCGGCCAGCGTCTGGAAAATCAGCTCAGCTCAACTCACACAGGCCCGGGGCTGGGGAATAGTGTGTGTAGGTCTGTGTGTGTTTGTGTGTGTGTGTGTGTGTGTGTGTGTGTGTGTGTTCATCTGAGTGTACATTGATGTGTAATACTGTGTTCCAACATCATCATAATCAACACAAGGAACTCACTCATTTTGGCGATGTGTGTGTGAGCACTTTCTAAGCCAACCACCTTCAGAGATCTTCAGATCTTCAGACTCCTCACTCTGCAGTGCCACCCATCAACATCCTGCAGAGAATGCACCAATATGTTAACATGGGAAATATATTTCAGAACCTAAGCTGCAGTTGTCATCAAATTCACAAGTCATCATCATATTCATCATCTTTATGTTCAACGTATTTTGTAGCACTGGCAATAGATGATCTTTTAGTGTGAAGTGTACGATATCATCCGTCCTTAAAAAACATTATATTTATCTTTGATATAAACATACTAAATTGATTGTAATTTAAAGATAGGGTGCATGGAAAATGAATATAAGAAAATGTCATTTCTGAAGTACCATCCATTTCTCAAGGAAAGCATGGAACATAAACTAAAATTACTTTTCTGGGACGAGGCCTGGCCGATCAGGAAACTGCAATTTAAAAAGCACTGGAGCTGTGTGTGTGTGTGTGTGTGTGTGTGTGTGTGTGTGTGTGTGTGTGTGTGTGTGTGTGTGTGTGTGTGTGTGTGTGTGTGTGTGTGTGTGTGTGTGTGTGTGTGTGTGTGTGTGTGTGTGTGTGTGTGTGTGTGACAGAGAGAAACTTTGCACATGACAAAAAGTGAGAGTTGTAAAGCTCTGAAACTTGAGCTCCACTGGCACTGACAGATTTGGTATGAAGCACATGAAAAAGTTTTACTGTGAATATTCTGACAGCTTTAAACTTCTCCGACTGTATGAGCCATAAAACAGTCACTCAACCACGTCATAACTCCACTGTTAATTTTAAGAGGGCAATATTCTCTTAAAAACGATGACAGAATTGTGCCAGGTATACATTTTCCCCTGATTTACCATTACCCCCGACAAGGTAGCGTATTAAGGTGTATAGTGTATCCAAGAAGACAACAGCATTAGACACTCTCGTATGTCCTTTAGCGGAGTAGGTTGCCATATCTATGACAAAGAAACCCTGGAATTCGAAAAACACTGACACAACTATAAGACTATAATTCAGCAGAGATTAGTGTGCTTGGAAAATGTGTGCTTTCTTTGGTAAGTGAAAGGGTATTTTAGTATTCTCTTTACCTAAAGTGGACCAGACACATATATGGGCCTTACACTACAGTAACAATCAGCACAATACTATTGGTCTTATTACACTGTAACAACTTAGTAAGTACAGAAACATATTGAGGACCAATATAGTGCTCAGTAGGGGTGCACAATATCATTTAGCTATGCTAGTTATTACTTTATAGTTTCGTTACTTAGTTTTATTACACGTACTGGATTCATCATCAGAGAATACTGCCTATGTAAGGTAGTGTTGCCCAAGGCACTGCTGTTCCTTTTTTTATAAGGTCAGACCCTCAATCTTCTCTGATCAATATCGTTCTATTATTGATCCAAATAGAGCCGGTCAGGAGAGGAACCCAATCCAGAAGGCACTAGTGTCAACACAGCAGTTATCACCAGTCACCTCCCAATGACCTGAGCATGCCTGGCCACTTTGCCCAGGGGGGTTAGCACACTGTAACTCAACTCTAAGTTCATATATAAATTCAGAGAAACACATTGGACCTCTAAGGTGAGTGACATATATTAACCGAATGAAATGTATATTGTTATTAGAATCTGAGAGGACTGATGTTGAAATGGAATGAAACAGGTGTGCTGCTGATTGAGCATTCTTGTAAATAATACACCACTGCACATATGCCACATGTCAACGCTGCCCCTGCCTCATAAACAACAGGAAAGAGAGGAGGATGAAGATGGGAGGTGAGTGGCTGATGAGGTAGAGTGGTATGATGAAGAGGGGTGGAAGTATAAATGGGCAACAGCAGCAGCAACTGAAGCACTTCAGTGGCCTTTTGGAATTCTGGGTAATAATCACCCACTGGAATGCCAGGTATGTCCGTCTGGCCCCCTCGCCACTCACATTCTCCTCACCCAAGAGACACACTAAATGTGCCTACCCTTTGTACCCACAAACCAAAGGCCTGCTACCATTGGCCCTCCCTCCTCCTATAAAAACATGGAGAGAAATCCCAGGGTCACAGATAGCTTCAGGACACACCAACCAAACATCTTATCTATCTCTGTTATACATTGACTGTCCTCTCAGGTCTGTCGTTCTGCTCCCCCGCTCTCCTGATTTTAATTACCTTCACAGAGGAATGTGGGGAATTCAGCGAGGAGAGAGGCCGCACACTGCCAGCCCAGGCAGCTGTGTTCCCTTTATTTTACTTGCATGGCATTTTCAGGACTCACCGGATTTACATGGCTTTTCCTCCCTCCCCTTCTCTCTGCCTGCTTTTAGGTGTTTAGTCTAAGGCTGTTTTTCCCAACCACGGCCCTTGCGCTGTCTCAGTGGCTTACATCTAAAAAACCCTGATCAGTCCCTGGCCTCACGTCTCTCCTTGCTTAACATGCTCAAGTGCTCTGGGTTGGTGTGACCTGCTATGTTCACAGCTGCACTGCAAGGCTTGAGTAAAAACTTGCCATAAAAGTTTGTAGTGCGGCCTAGTGGTGCAACTCAGAGTACTGTCTGCCAAGTTTTTTGTACAGCAAAACAAAAACACAGATCCAAAACAGCCTCCCAGCAGAGTTAGCTGGAGCCCCACTTATGGATTGACTACCACCTCCATGAGTAATGGCTAGCGAGGAAAGAGAGGAGGCAGATGATCAGGGAGGGAGGAAAATTCCCTTGCAAAACGTTAGTTGGACAACATTTCATGCATAGAACTTCCTGTACTGGTTCAGATGTAGGATCTTAATTGGATCACTCTTCTGTTGCTGAGAATTTTTTTTTCAGTTTTAATAAGTATTCTAAAGTTTGTAATTTCCACTTTGAAAGGTCACACTTGTTTTGTCCTAACAAAAAATATATCAACCACTACAGAAATGTCCATTAAAGGAGCAAGATGCAGAAATTGCTCAGCCATTTTCTGTTTTTTTTATATATTCGAATAGTTCGCCTAATTTCAGTTTATGTGGCAAAACAAACAATGTAATGTGTAGAGAATCATTGTACCATCTAAACCGGTGTGAAATATATTTTCAATAACCAGAAATATTGTATGTTCAGCTGTTTGAAGCTGGTATACAAAACCAAAAGTAAAAAAAGCAAAAACAAAACAAGATAATGGGAAGCATAGAAATAGTGCACATAGAACAGATCTACCACTTCTTAGACTTGCTTTCAATAAGAATGCCATATCTATAACTCAGAATGCTATGTGAATTTGGTTGGGCCACCTAAAAAGTTACATACTGCAGCTTTAATTATAATCCACATAATAATTCACGTTTTCTGTTGCTGCAGGGTAATTTTCCTGCTGTAGCAAACTGGCTCAAATTAAGATCCTACATCTGTATCATTCTAAACTCCAGTTCTTGTGGGCCACAGTGTCTGCTGGTTTTCATCATTGCTTTTTAGGGAGTAATTCACTTTGACTTGGGGGACCAGAACTGGGGGCTGTCCAATTGATCAAGTAATGAATGTCATGGAGGAAGGAGAGAAATCCTAGGCTATGAGAATTACAGGTGATGTAGAACTAGGCCTTAAGAGGCGTAAGGACA
This sequence comes from Oncorhynchus kisutch, assembly GCF_002021735.2. NCBI lineage: Eukaryota > Metazoa > Chordata > Actinopteri > Salmoniformes > Salmonidae > Oncorhynchus > Oncorhynchus kisutch. Next base: position 65,990,227 of record NC_034183.2, read on the forward strand.
CTTAACTATTCATTAATTTGATGAAAAATAAATTATAACACTTTGAGTAGAGCTTATTGAGTGGAGTCATTTAGCCATATTCAGCATATAAGGGTGTGAGTGTTTCTATAGGCTGGATTCCTTTTGAAATTGTTCTGTGGTGTGATGTGTTGAATATGCATGAGCTCTCACCTGTGTTGTTGACCTGATGATTAACCTCTGTCTGGAAGATGAGAGCCGTTCCCTCTAGCGGGGGTCCTGGTTCAACTTCTAACTTGGTGCTCAGGAGAGATGCTGCAGCGTCGGTTTGAACCGTTATCTCCAGAGCATCATCCTCATCTTTGATCCCCAGTCTTTGTTGTTGATTCACTCACACAACCACACCGAGATACAGAGGGATGAGGGCGCCATGGTGGGGTTGCCCCCAGGTGCGGGGGCACTAGTGCGCGCGCTGGTGGTCCACGAAAGTTTGTTACGCACTAGCCAGTAAATATAAATTCTAATGAGCAGTAGGCCTAGAAAACACAATGTCGTCACATCGAGATCGTCACTGTACATGCGTATACATTTGGATTTCTCTAATGCCAAATTAATTGAACAGAAATATAGTCCAAAATCCGTTACATTAGACTGCGCTCAGAAAGTGACCAAAAAATAAAGTGTCAACCTTCCGTCACCACAAAAACGTTCGACAACTTGCCCATATTTCCAAACTTTATCAAAAAAGAAAAACGTCCGATGGCATTTCATTGTGGAACAAGAAGCCCAATTTACACACTAGAATAGAAAAAACGAACATAGGCCATCGTCATAATTTTCTCTATTCAATAATCAATATTTCCCAGTGACATTTTGTCAGCATGGAACGGGTGAACTAACACAAAAGATGTAACAATAACCGTGTTGCCTTTATGAAATCCATTTGCAACAGTGTAACAGTACACCAAAGGAAAAGGACGAAGCGATTTCCGTGATTTTGATGGCCTCTTTTCCTGCTAAATTTGCAGCTTTTTCCTTTTTGTTCTATGCCCTTTTTCTCTCCTAACTGTATTGTTCCATCTCTGTACAGAATAATTATTATAAATCCATAAACTGCAAACAGGCACCAGACTTTTTATAACAAAGAAATCAGGTGAAAAAAAAGTAATTCAATACACAACATGGTGGAAATGGGAGATGAAGATTCAACTACGAAAGCAGGCTATTATTTTCGGAATAATTATGTAAGATTATAGGAGACAGATGCAACACATAGTTGACCACAGACAATTAAACATTTGCATCGATAACAAGTTATGATCGAATGGTTTTATCGAGAAAATATAATGTGCGCATAACTGAACTTTTACCATCTCCGCGGTGCCCGATATGCAGTGGAAGAACTCAACAAAAGTGGAAAGAACGGTGCTTTCTTTGTAGAATAGAAGTGATAAACATGCACCAACTGTTCAGAAGACTTAAGCGAAAGATATTCCATAAATTCAGGTCCTGATGCTCACCGTCATAAAGTAAAATGTATTTTTAATGCAACCAATTTCCTGACAGAAAAAACAATCCGTCACCGGAACCCCTATAGAACGCTTCTTACAAAACGAGAAAAAGGTGTACATTCCCAATGCTTTGTAGGCTTATGATTCAATATTCTGAATGCCGTGGTTGGTCATGGGCAAAGGTGCATCATAATAACTCAGATTTGTGTTCCATTTGGGTAAAGCATACAGTAACTAAAACGACTCCGTGCTTTTCTCGGGGGCGCGCTGTTCCTCTGTCGATTTCTTGCTCCTGGTAGCGCGCACAATATTAATGGCGCGCTCAAAACCAGACTTGCGACCATCCACACATACATTGATGACGTAGGCTGCATGAAAAGTAAAGGCCTACAAATTTCACTTATGCGTTCTCCATCACATAAGGACTTTTTAGACAGAGCGCTGACAATAAATACCATTATGAAGACCAAATATCATTCTTAATTAAAAGTATATGGCATTTGACTTCAATTTGACTGAACTCATGAACTTCAGTGACATTTGACACATTAAATTCAACATAGGGTCTTACAAATCTGCACCCAGGGATGTAATATAGTTTGTGTGAGTGTAGATTATTCCATAGAAGTATAAGGTCAGCAAGACTTGATGAATAATGCCACAAAATACATATTTTATAGTGTTTAATCCATGGTTCAATAGCAAAAACATGGCCTATATGGCCTGTTCTGTCAGAGAATTTTCCTGCACGTCAAGAAATGCAAACATGTATGTATTCAAGGTATAAAAAGGCTTCTAAAGTTTGTAATTTCCACTTTAAAATGTCAGACTTGATTTGCACTAATAAAACATTTACAGATGTAGAATCGTAATTTGAGCCTGAACAGAATCCTGCATCAACAGGAAATGTGAATGATGTGGATTTTAATTTATGGACATTTTTGTAGGGGTTGATACAGATGTAGAATCTTAATTTGATCACCCTGTTGGAGGATACATTTTAAATGTGTAGTGTATTTGAGATTTTAAAATGATTCTGAAGTTTGTCATTTCCACTATGAAATTTCAGTCTTGATTTTCCCTTATGAAAAATGTAATGTCAAATCAAGGCTGAAATTTCAAAGTGGAAATTACAACCTTCAGAATCCTTTTAAAATCTCAAATACAATATAGGTTAAAAATTTCTCCTCCAACAGGGTGATCAAATTAAGATTATATATCTGTATTAACCCCTACAAAAAACATCCACTTATCATCCACTTAATAATAAAAATGTCCTGTTGCTGCAGGATTATTTTCCTGCTGAGGGAACTGGTTCGAATTAAGATAGCACATCTGTACCAGGAGACAATATTGATGCTCTGTTCTGTTTTCTTCATCCACCTTGAACTAAAACAACTCCTGTTGTCGAGCATCTGAAAGAGTCTATAATAAACACACTAGCTCCTATACAAAAAAAGCCTACTATTTACCCAACTGAACAAATATGAAATATGCACTGCCTTTACTCATGTAATAAAGACAACCACACTTAGCAACATCAGCATCTTCATTTATTTTTCCAAAAGCATGTAAACAATTAAAATAAACTACTGAAAGAAAATGATAAAACCAAATACATTTGATTGTGTGTGTGTGGGTGGGTGGGGGGGGGACGACAAATCACATTATTTATAATCATGTTCTTCTACAACACAATTTAACTGGAGTAATAATCCAAAAGAAGGAGAGGAGAGGTGAAAGACGAGTAAGAGCCAAAACGTCCTTTAGCTTGTAAGGCCATCATCCACAGGTCAAGTTATACAGAATGTTTTGTTTTTAAATGCATACATTTAGACAACAGTAACACCTGCATTGAAAAATAAATGTTAAGTCTACATCCAATTTTGCACACAACTACATGACTCGCAGAACACAGACAGTCACACAGCTCTCTGACCTGAGCCTCCTGGTACCAGTATGGAAAAGTGTACCTCTTTTTTTTCTCTCTCTATATACAAAGAAAGTTTATTCACAGGATAACGCCATTGTACCTTGGCACACTCCTCACATATTACAGAATATATGGACACAGTTTTATTTGATATGATGTTCTTGGTTACAAAGCATTCTGGGTGGTCTCGAGGACCGTTACAAAATGTTAAAAACAAATAGATAACTTTACAAACTGTGTGGAGGATGAGCGGGTGAGTAAACTTCTGGCTGAGTGAAGCCACACATATCCACCACAGGGACTAAGTGGAAAACAAGCAGAAGGATTATTTTCATTCACAGGGGAATAGGCTGGAACAGGGAGAAAGGTATGTGCATTAAAAAAAAATTACAAATAAAAATAGTTTTGAAAATGCAATAATTTGGCTTTACTTTACAAAAAGTAACATTTTATTTCCTATTCTGCACAACATGCTCTAATTAAGCAATGAAGCCAGAGGTGTGGTATATGTCCAACATAACACAAACCCCCAAGGTGCCATATTGCTATTATAAACTGGTTACCAATGTAATTAGATCAGTAAAAATAAGTGATTTGTCATAACCGTGGTATGCGGTCTGAAACCACAGCTTTCAGCCAATCAGCATTCAGGGCTCAAACTACCCAGTCTATAATTCACAGTAAACTTTCCATCACAATATACATTGAGTCATTCAAGTGTTGTGGCATTGAATACTTCCCAAATGATGTAATTCAATGGTTTTAGTCTCATTCTAAAGCAAAATCTTCCAAATCTAAATCTTGTCTATTGAGTTTGTTGGCCAAAATAGGTGTTGCTTTCAAACTTTTCAACCTAAAAATACCTGTAGCACACCGTTTTATCCCGAGGCCAGTCCCACATCTTAAACAATGAGTAAAAGGTATACAGAAGAAATTACTGGGGGCAAATGTGTTTGACAATTGTGTGATATGTAATATCTCAAGCCTTTACTGGGACTGGCTGAACTGACTCAAGCATTTCCTACCCCTCTTCTCCCACCAGGAGGCGCTACTCTGAAGTTCAGAGCACTGTAGGCCTGGGCTTTACTCACTGCGTAGGAATTCCCCTGAACATGCCCCAGGTCAAACATTTCCTGTTAGCGCCCACCCCTCATATAGTACTTAGTCCTGGTGCTCAAAAATCAAAGATGAAGCAGCAGCGAGACATCCCACTCCCTCACATTAGTCAATAAAGTAGACCAGACCCAGCTGCTATCTATCACATTGGTGTCGATGAGAGATCCACCCTGTTCAGCAGACTGAAACTGACAATTTCCCCCGCCAATGGTAAACGGCCTGAAGTGAACCATCTTCACAAATCCACCACCTCTGCTCAGAATCACGTGATGCAGTCGAGACAAGAAAGCCATGAGGCATTTATATTAAAAAAAGATATTTATGTTCGCAGATGTGATGTCACTGGAAAAGCACGATAATATATACATTTTTTTTTACATTATGTGATTTCACTTGAGGCCCCGTCAGGACATCCCAGTCATATGTGAATTTCTGCCACATTCAGAACATGGAATTCTCAGACTTTCGAGCATTCAAGACAACAGGGAACTCAAAGAAAAAAAACTGATGGATTTTATTTTCAAAACAGTCATCCAACTCATAATTCTGCGTCAGGAACTCGGGCCTCTTTCTAGAGCTGACTTTCCCAACTGGCAGATCACAGACATCGGGATTTCTTCCCCCCACCAGAGTTCACAGTTGTCTTGAAAGATCCGAAAGTCCCACTTAGTTTTACACACCAACTTAGCCCAATTTAGTACATGAACAGACAGCTCTGCATGGACAGGAAGCAGCAGGGGATATTAGCGTGACAGTTGTGGTTTCCTGTTAGGCTATGTTCCCTGTCAATCAAACATTGACTTGTCTGGTTAACATGCATGTTCATATGTGCACAGTATAGTGTGATATGTTCACTAAGCTCAAGCTATGTACAACACCTATGAGATACTTCTCATATTCAGAATAAAGATTAAAAAAGCCTCTACGAGTGAGAGCAACTTATCGCATGACCGTCAAACCAAGCAAATAACAGAGCAAAGAGAGCATTTTAAAACCAGTAAAGTGAGATTAAGAGTCAATGAAGCAGATTAGTTTTAAATCACCCAGAACACAGGAGGGCAGTACAGACTAAAGGTACAGCTAAGACTCATACAGGACAAACATGCAGAACTGAAACCTAGCAGCCATTCAGATCATAGGAGCAAAAAAACATTTGAACAATGAGACAGAATTCAACTAAATGTACCCAGAGAGAGAGAGAGAGAGAGAGAACGTGTGACAGTTTTACAGTACCGTGTTTGTTTCTCAGATAAGTGAACCCTGACAAACTCACAAATTGGCTTCCGCCGGTGCTAACACAATGCAGAGGACTGGTCTTTAAAATTGGTGTTAGATTTAATTGACGATATGGAACTGAAAAGGAGGTCATAAAATACAAACTTGCTAATGAACCTAGCTCAGTATGGTTGACCTGAGTATGCTCTACAGCTGAGGGTGAACGCCAGCTTCTCTAACCATATGTTCACCTGAGCATACGGTCCCTTGCGCCTGTTGCGTCAAAAGGGTGCAAATTTATCCGAAAAATAAACAAGAAACAATGATATGTAGTCCTCAAAAAGACCGCAAAAACATACCACTGGTTTGTGAATAAGCAGTTTGGTCTCAATCAACAATTTCAAAAGAGCAAATGTAAAATGACACCAAAACCAAATTAAAGGAATAAACGCTCCATTAAATAAAATGTCGAGCAACAGGGGGCGACTGGCCAGTCATCGTGGGTGTGTGTCTTCCATGTGGAGCGAGAGCACAGGAGCGTTGACTGCACCCCTCATGACACGTTGGTGCTCTTTATGACACGTTGGTGCTCTTTATGACACGTTGGTGCTCTTTATGACACGTTGGTGCTCTTTATGACACGTTGGTGCTCTTTATGACACGTTGGAGGTGGAGAAGAGGCAGCTTTGGGGATGAGATGGGAAATGCCAGTAGGATACTGCTGACCTGCAAAACTACCCAAAATCTAAAACTAACCCTGACCGTTACCAATTCTGAAAATAAAAGTCGGTTTGCAGGTCAGGAGTGTCCGTATAGCCTTTCCCGTGGGAGAACGGTTGGGACACAGACAGGCGTGGCTACGCAGTCTTAGTTATGTTCTCTCCCTCCTTGGAGGTCCAAAGCTCCTTGTGTTGCTTGCGGCCAAAGCCCTCATCATAGTTGCCTTTGCTCTTGAAGAGCTGCTGGAAGTGCGGCTTGCAGTAGAAATCCCCCGAAAGGGCAGCAAATGTGCCCAGGCTGCAGGGAGGGGCAGAATATAAACAAAAGAACATCACTGTTTCATATGGAGTAATTGAGTGAGAGAGTCTCACCTGAGTTTGGTGTTGCAGTGTTTGCAGCAGAAACAGGCCGAGTGGAATATCAGGTTGTTAGCCACCAATCTCTCCATGGGGTAGACGGTCTTCTCACATGACGAGCACACCTCCCTTGGTGTCTTGAAGCTGAAGGACTACGCACATGAACAAAACCCACACCGTTACTATGGCTTCAAACATGTGTTTCAATGGATAAATGAAGCATCATCTCAACTTGCTCAGTTGTCTATAACCAATCTATCGAAATGAGTTGCTGTTGAGAGTATGTGAAAACATATACTGGTATATAAACTGTAGTTCCATTATGGATGACATTTAAATGACATCTGAGTAAAGGTCAGTAGGGTGAGATACACTGGGCCAGACAGACAGGTAATGGAGAAGGATAGTGATTAAAAGATAATGTCCGGGACAAAGGGGGGGGGGTGATAATGGAGGTATATTTACTTTGGAGCGCTGGACAGGTTTATCTTCAGGGGCATTTCTGTTGTCCTGGAATACAAATGAGTGAACCTCAGTAGTTTCCTATTTAGTGTTATTACAACAGAAGTGTAAGCATTCAGGATTTCCCCTGTTATATTGACAATACCATGTCCATAATATCCCTCTCATCTCAGTCGTTTCTCCACTCCTGCTCTCTCCCTCCCAGCAGCTCCATCTGTCAGTGTACTGTACTCCCCAGAGGGCAGGTCAGCTACCTTCTGTCTGGACATGTGAGTAGGTACACTGAACACACAATCATAGGGAAGCACAACCATTTCAAATATTAACCCCAAGCGTGACATTACGGACATCCTCTGGATGCTCTCGACTTGCACAGCGGTTTAAGAAAGCAACCAATGCCACTGTTACACTACATCACTAAACTGGAATTCTGAAGTACAACTTTGAGTCAATAAAAAACCCATTTGTTCACAAACCTTACAACAGTTCAGTGAGAGCTTGGCCTTAACAGAGAGCACCATTCAGGTCTATAGAACTAAAAGGCCTTATGTAATGGAGGCCTGTCTCATTTCTCTACTCGTGGCTCCAAAGCCCAACACTCTGACACAAACATCCATGGGCTTCCTGCTTCAACTTGACTCTACAGAGAGGCCCTGAACACTCATTCCTCTCCATGACAACTGCATTATACTGTACACAAACAAGTTACTTTCAACATACAAACATGAACTTCTAGACCCTACTGTCGGCACTGACTCCGTCAAAACCCATGAGGGCAGGCTAGGTATCATATTGTCTGCCATATTGCCAACAGATGTTGCCCTAGCAGATCATTGTGGAGTAGCTTAGAGTCGGTTTGAAACTAGGTCACAAAAGTCTGAATGTCCACAGGGCAGATACGGGTCAAGCAATTGGTCTCAGCTGTCACACCTTGCTCCAAACACACCTGGTGAAGAACTATACTGCAAAACTATGTGACCGACAGGCTTCAGAAAATTCTCCACATTGACATCCACGCCCTGAAGCTGGACTAGCAGATTTAGGCAGACGCACTGTAAAGGCCATGTCCACTTGTGTGCAGGCCAGACTGCTCTCTGGGAAAGTCCACTGCTGACTGTTATGGAAGGAGATTGGTGGAAGTAGTCAGGGTGGGCTCATTTGACAGACAACTGTGCGACAGCTCTTTCATGAAGCCCGTGCAACAGAAAGGAAGATATTCAGGCAACATTCACACACATTGAAGGGGAGTGGACACAGAGCACTGACCCACAGGGATATGGGTTGTTTACAACAAATCCAGCTCCTCATTGGGTCTGCTCAATTAGAACGCGTTGGAACGGCCCGAAAAACTAAATTTAAACTTAAATAATGTTGAGCCGTTACAAGCGGTTCAGAGTGAAACCCATCAGACACTGATTCAATCATGCTGCACTTCACAATTGGCAGCTATTAGGGTCAGAGAAGAGCTCCCCAAAAGCCCTTACACATCATCTAGCATGTGCACAGATGATACAGTAACCAAAGAGACTTTGGGAATCCACTTTGTATTCTATTATATTGAAATGATCAAATTAGTCATTTTTGCATTGGCGTAACTGTCGCTCACTCACTACTGAACCCTGATGTGAAAATCATGTCAGATGTCTTCAAACTGAATGACTGAGGAAGCTGGGGTGTTGCCTTAGTTTGTGAGAACGGAATGTCTGATGGAGGGACTGCAACTTCCTGTAGATGCAATCGCCATCCGGACCATCTTCCTCCTCACAAAGTCTCCTTCATTCTCATATTTGGGTAGGGTACAGGGTGCACTGCTTGGTTGGCTGCATGGTAAACTCACTTCCTGTTGCAACCATGAGTAACACTCAACAGGAGCTTCATATTTCATAAGATAAATAAACTGCTTCAAAAGGCAATGGTTTCTGTTTTAGCACAGCATGCAACGTACAGTACATTACAGAAAGGTTCATCACCAATTCAGGCTGCACAAGATAAAACTGTAGCCCAGAATTGCCATAGCCACTAAAAGATAATGAAAACAAGAATAGATACCATGGCAGGCAAGCACACAGTCAGTCCTGGAAGGCTTCTACATGGCTGGTGCCCATCTGTCTTCTTTTGCCTTATTTGTACATGGAGACGCCGACCAAAGAATGACGTTGTGGCAGGAAGTAGTGATGACACAGACTTTAAGAGTCCCTGCGGGGAGCCTGCCACAGCTAACTGCCACCCCACTGGGCTTAGAGCACAGGCTGATTACAGCAGATAAGAACTACCACAGGGAATGATCAGTGCAGACCAAACCTCCCCTTAAATGGTGAGAAGGACAATATGAACATTGTAGTGTGCCAACTGTGCACACAGCTAAAGGTAGGTCAAAAACAGTAGGCTAGATGCAGGCTGCCCATTAGATTAACACATGGCAATTAAATTACAATTTGGTGTACCCATTTAGATTAGTTTGAACCACTTACTGAAGAGAGAAAAGAGCACTTCACAGATTTTGCTAGATCAGGCTCCCACCTTTAGCAACATTAATATTCAGTCTCTTACCAGTCATTTATTCACACTAAGCGGAAGAGACACTGTATCTCTGTTTGAGTTTCAGGTAGGCTACACTTCATGTATGTGAGATTCTTCCATGCAGCCATTTGAAGAGTTAGGCCCTGCTGTGCTGCACCCACAGTCAGATCAGGTTGAGACTCTCCCTCTCTGATGAGGAGCTCCTAATCTCATTACAATGACAAATCCCATTGCCTGTTCCCCTGGAGCTCAGACCACCACAACAATGGCAGGGGGTCTGGGGGTGACTGCACCCTGCCTCGAAGAAAGAGGAGGCCTTCACTGGGGTTGTCTGTTCAGGCCCAGGGAAACCACACTGAGGCTAGCTCTTCCCTAATAAAAGTATTGAGGGAAGGGTTCAGAGCATCAAGTGCCTGCTTGCACGGGTATTTACTTAACTTTTACCCCAGGCTGTTGTCACACACGGAGCGAGAGATCAGCCAGTGTTCTTACGGTAACGTACACAGTTGTGAAACTTGCCCTAGATGTTGAAAGAAGTCAGTGGCCATTCATTTCAGTTAGTCTCTCAGCGCATCTTATTTTTAGACCGCTGACTTGCACCCCTTTATGAGACAGAGGGATGAAAAATAAACAGGAAAAATGCACTACGACTACAGCCTGTTAAAGGGCCACCCATTCTGAATGTTATATTCAGAATGGGTGAACGTCTCCATGAAAAGAAAAATGGCAGACGTTATACACCCCCCCCCCCCCCCCAACAGAATTGTTTTTTGTTCTTGTTTTTTTTTTACTTTAAAAATATATATATATATATATTTTGTACATAATGTTCCCACTAGTCTCTTATGGCCGAAAATAACTGGACATCAGGACCACGATTACTCAGCATGGACAGGCAGAATCCTTTTTTCCTTAAACGAGTCTGACAAGCCCGACATGAACAATATACCGCTTTCTCGGGAATAGGCCAAGATCTCTGTGATTTACGGCCAAAGAGCGGACTGCCTTCTGAGAAATTGTAGGAGATTGAATAAACCCCCACTTCCCTACATTCTGCTAGCAAACATGCAATCTTTTGAGAATAAAATTGATGAGTTACGCTGAAGATTAAACTACCAATGGGACATTAAAAACTGTAACATCTTATACTTCACGGAGTAGTGGCTGAACGACGACACCATCAACATACAGCTGGCTGGTTATACGCTGTACCGGCAGGATAGAGCAGCGGCGTCTGGTAAGACAAGGGGCGGCGGACTATGTATTTTTGTAAATAACAGCTGGTGCACAATATCTAAGGAAGTCTCGAGCTATTGCGTATCTGAGTTAGAGTATCTTATGATAAGCTGTAGACCACACTATCTGTATTTTTCATAGCTGTTTACATACCACCACAGTCAGAGGCTGGCACTAAGACAGCATTGAATGAGCTCTATTCTGTCATAAGCGAACAAGAAAAATGCTCACCCAGAGGCGGTGCTCTTAATAGCCGGGGACTTTAATGCAGGGAAACTTAAATCCGTCATACCAAATTTCTATCAGCATGTTAAATGTGCAACCAGAGGGGAAAAAATTCAGAAAGCAGGAAGCACCAGTGACTAGATCAATATATATTTTTTAAAAGTGGTCAGATGAAGTAGATGCTAAGCTACAGGACTGTTTTGCTAGCACGGACTGGAATATGTTCCTGTATTCCTGCAATGGCATCGAGTAGTACACTACATCAGTCATTGGTTTCATCAATAAGTGCATCAATGACGTCGTCCCCACAGTGACCACAGTACATACCAACCTGAAGCCATAGATTACAGGCAACAGCCGCACTGAACTAAAGCTGCCACTTCAAGGAGTGGGACTCTAACCCAGGAAGCTTATATGAAATCATGCTATGCCCTCCGACGAACCGTCAAACAGGCAAAGCGTCAATACAGGACTAAGACGGAATCTGACGCTCGTCAGATGTGGCAGGGCTGTCAAACCATTACAGACTACAAAGGGAAGCACAGTCAAGAGCTGCGCAGTAATACGAGCTTAACTACTTTATGCTCGCTGTGAGGCAAATGGCACTGAAACATGCATGAGAGCACCAGTTGTTCCAGAAGACTGTGTGATCATGCTCTCCGCAGCTGATGTGAGTAAGACCTTCAGACGGGTCAACATTCACAAGGCCGCATGGCCAGAGTTTACCAGGATGTGTACTGCGAGCATGCGCTGAACTGGAAAGTGTCTTCAATTACATTTTCAACCTCTCCCTGTACGAGTCTGTAATACCAACATGTTTTAAACAGACCACCAAAATTCCTGTGCCCAAGAACCCCAAGGTAACTTGCCGAAATGACTACCGAACCGTAGCACTCACGTCTGTAGCCACGAAGTGCTTTGAAAGGCTGGTCATGGCTCACAACACCATTATCTAAGAAACCCGAGACGCACTAAAATTTGCATACCAGCCCAACAGATGGCACAATCTCTATTGCACTCCACACTACCCTTTCCCACCTGGACAAAAGGAACACCTACGTGAGAAACCTATTCATTGACAACAGCTCAGCGTTCAATACCATAGTGCCCTTAAAGCTCATCAATAAGCTAAGGACCCTGGGACTAAACACCTCCCTTTGCTTCTGGATCCTGGACTTCCTGACGGACCGCCCCCAGGTAGTAAGGGTAGGTAACAACACATCCGCCAAGCTGATACTCAACACGGGCCCTCAGGGGTGCGTGCTCAGTCCCCTCCTGTACTCCCTGTTCCCGCATGACTGCGTGGCCAGGCACGACTCCAACACCACCATTAAATTTGCTAATGACAACAGTGGTAGGCCTGATCACTGACAACGACGAGAGCCTACAGGGAGTTGTTCAGATACCTGGCCGTGTGGTGCCAGGACAACAACCTCTCCCTCAATGTGATCAAGACAAAGGAGAGGATTGTGGACTACAGGAAAAGGAGAACCGAGCAAACCCCCCGTTCTCATCGACGGGGCTGCAGTTTAGCAGGTAGAGAGCTTCAAGTTCCTTGGTGTCCACATCACCAACAAACTAACATGGTCCAAGCTAGAGGTTGAACGATTATGATTTTTCAACGCCGATAACGATTATTGGAGGACCAAAAAAAGATGATATCGATTAAGTCGGCCAATCTTTATTTATTTGTGTAATAATGACAATTACAACAATACTGAATGAACACCTATTTGAACTTAATACAGCAATAAAATCTATTTAGCATCAAATAAATAATGAAACATGTTCAATTTGGTTTAAATAATGCAAAAACAACGTGTTGGAGAAGAAAGTAAAAGTGCAATATGTGCCATGTAAAAAAGCTAACGTTTAAGTTCCTTGCTCAGAACATATGAAAGTGGTGGTGAAAGTGGTGGAAATTGGTGGTTCCTTTTAACATGAGACTTCAATATTCCAAGGTAAGAGGTTTTAGGTTAAAGTTATTACAGGACTATTTATCTCTATACCATTTGTATTTCATATACCTTTGACTATTGGATGTTCTTATAGGCACTTTCGTATTTCCAGTGTAACAGTTTTGCTACCGTCCCTCTCCTCGCCCCTACCTGGGCTCGAACCAGGAACACATCCACAACAGCCACCCTCGAAGCAGCGTTACCCATGCAGAGCAAGGGGAACATCTACTCCAAATCTCAGAGCGAGTGACGTTTGAACCGCTATTAGCGCACACACCGCGCACTAAATAGTTAGCCATTTCACATCGGTTACACCACCCTAATCTTGGGAGTTGATAGGCTTGAAGTCATAAACAGCTAATTTTATCTGTCATAGTTGAAGTGTACCTGTGATGAAAATTACAGGCCTCATCTTTTTAAGTGGGAGAACTTGCACAATTGGTGGCTGACTAAATACTTTTTTGCCCCACTGTATGCAACGCAGGACACGCTAGATAAACTAGTAATTTCAACCATGTGTAGTTAACTAGTGATTATGATTGATTGATTGTTTTTTTATAAGATAAGTTTAATGCTAGCTAGCAACTTACCTTGGCTTATTACTGCATTCGCGTAACAGGCAGGCTCCTCGTGGAGTGCAATGAGAGGCAGGTGGTTAGCGCGTTGGACTAGTTAACTGTAAAGTTGCAAGATTGAATCCCGGAGCTGACAAGGTAAGAATCTGTTGTTCTGCCCCTGAACAAGGCAGTTAAACCACCATCCCTAGGCCATCATTGAAAATAAGAATGTGTTCTTAACTGACTCGCCTAGTTAAATAAATAGAAATACAGATTTCCGATTGTTCTGAAAACTTGAAATCGGCCCCAATTAATCGGCCATTACGATTAATCGGTCGACCTCTAGTCCAAGCACATCAAGACAGTCGGTGCCCTCTTCATGACAAAACCTATCCGCCCTCAGAAGACTGAAAAGATTTGGCACGGGTGCTCAAAAGGTTCTACAGCTGCACCATCGAGAGCATGGTGCATCACTGGTTGCATCACTGCCTGGTTTGGCAACTGCGCGGTCTATGACTGCAAGGCACTACAGAGGGTAGTGTGTGTGGCCCAGTACATCACCGGGGCGAAGCTTCCTGCCATTCAGGACCTCTATACCAGGCGGTGTCAGAGGAAGGCCCTAAAAATGGTCAAAGAGTCCAGCTACCCTAGTCATAGACTGTTCTCTCTGCTACTGCACATTAAGCGGTATCGGAGCGCCAGGTCTAGGTCAAAGAGGCTTCTAAACAGCTTCTACCCCTAAGCCATTAGACTCCTGAACACCTAATCAAATGGCTACCCAGACTACTTGCATTGCTCCCCCTTTACACCGCTGCTACTCTGTTTTCTATTTATAGTCACTTTACTAGCTCTACCTACATGTACATAATACCTCAACTAACCAGTCCCCCCTGTATATAGTCTCGCTATTGTTATTTTACTGCTGCGCTTTAATTACTTGTTAGTTTTATTTCTTATCTGGATTACATTTTTTATATTTAAACCGCACTGTTGGTTAGGGGCTCGTAAGTAAGCATTTCACTGTAAGGTCTCACTTGTTGTATTCGGCGCATGTGACAAATACAATTTGATATTTGTGATCCGAGTGATGTTCTATCGATTCCCTGGGTCATTTCATGTTTTCATATGCATCCGAGTTGATGGCGTTCAAGCAGGCAGAAATACATCTGGTATGACGTAGCAGTGATAAAGTCTCACTATACTGGAAGTTAATAGGAATACGACTTTTAGATTTCGAAAACATCATACATGTCAGATTTAAACATTTAGGAGGATTTCTCCTCTCAAATGAGCAATTTGTGCCAATTCATTTATTTTATACTGGAGCCAAAAAGACTCCGTCACTCCTTGAAGGAGAGCGCTCCTTGTCCCAGAATCGAACGCGTGGCCCATTGACGTAGCATGGACAACTTTTGCACGGTATATCTGTCGTTGTGAATGTCAGTCTCCACTCTGAGGCACATCGATCTACAGATTGAACATGGTGAGATTGTAAACTCCTATATTGATAGTGCAGTATGTTAAGGCGATTTCACAGCTAACTAGCTAGAGATAGATGGTACTGGGGTGATAAGGGAAAGTCAGCGGACATTTCTGGTCACAGGTGGATCTGAAACAAGGCCACCATGTCCAATGAACAAGCCTCAGATAACAAATAAGTGAGGCAATATCGAGGCAGTAAAACCACTAAATTAGCAAGTTTCTTTCCAACCTCTGTCAGTTGAAGTCTTTCTTCACTTGCACATGTCAGGGGAGGCCATTTCCTGTGAGGCTGCGGTGAGAGAGATTGTCCTTATACGACTAGTGACAGAGAGCCTCAATGCCATAATCACAGATGTGAAACCTGTCTAGGGAGGTAACAGCTGACACTGACAAACAGGGGTCAAGATTCCCACTGGCATAACCGAACATTTTAACGACATCCCATCTCAAAAAGGTGAACGAGAAATGTTTAATTAGAGATTTGAACCCACAACATTTGGCTCATGGTCAGCTTTTAACAATATTGCGCTCTATTGACTTTAGTGTGTAGGTACCCAGCGAGAAGCCGCTGATCATGAATTTAATGAAGTCACTCAAAAAACAGCCCTCAGCGTCAAACCTCAGAACTGATACGACGTATCGCACAGAGAAGAGAAAGTTGCGCAACCAAAGCCTGTGGAGGGACAGGAATTCAGGAAGGCAGGTCCCATCGCGTTGACCAAAACACATGCAAATCTGAAGTCTACCATTCCATTGGAATTTCACCAAACATGGGAGATTGTACAACTAAAGCGCAAGATAACTTCTGCCCCCTTTGCCTGTTGTGTCAGGCTGTGTGACAGCAGAGGCAGGAGACAAAAGCATGAACTTTTAAGCCTACGTATCCCAAGATATGAAAGGTGGGTGGTGTGTGATGCAGTAGGCATTCCTCAGTAAACCAGGTTGCCCACAGTACACACTGCACATGTAGGCACTTTGCTGCTGTCATTCTCACGTGAGGCGAGGTTGCTGTGGAGAATGTTGAATTTTTTACTGGGCAGTGTGCAGTTTGTCCTTGGGTCCTCCCAATGTGACTGCAATTGCTTGGTACTAGGTTGTAAGAACAGCCAATAGGAAGGTTATCTAACCGATGGAAACGTTTAAACGTCTTGTTCAGTGTGCATCAAAAAAAAAATAGTGTTATTCACAACAAGCAACGATACAATAGAGCAGGTGTAAACACAATGAACCGTTAGTGCCATTTAGGAGGTTGGTTTTCAAGAGGCTTCCATGTCACAATAATAAAGACAGGAGAGGAAAGGTTTGGGGCAGAAACGGCTGGGATAAATCCCATAATGCTGTGTGAATGAAGTCTTACATCCCTCCAGGGGATTAAAAACAATGATTATTGGATTATTTCTGACATGTTTATCTCCCTGACTATGGTTCATTGCTAGTTAACTATATTTGGGACTTCTACACAAGTGCGCTACATAATTACTGAATCAAATTCATGTTTAAAAAAACATTAATTTTGAAAACGCAATCAACAAGGGAATAGCATTTGTCATTATGCCATGTCTTAGTTTATCTTATGTCAGGCTATTGTTCAATGATACCCTGACTCAAAAACTATGAATAATTTAAAAGCGCCCTTAGGCTAGCTAAAATGGCCATAACCAACTGGGAAGCTTTGGCAATCTACCTTTACTCATTCATAGTCCTCTTCCATCTAGCACACAACAGCTGGATGCATCTCCCACTCACACCCTCCACTGATCTGCACCTAAAACATACAGCACCTGACCGTTCTCTATTTGCACTCCCTGTCCAATGACTGTAGTATGGTGCTGTTATCTACACCATCCCAACAGACCATCTCTGTGACGCCTGTAAAAAGAAAATCTGACACCATGAGGACTTGGCCAGCTATGGAGGAAAGCTCAATGAAGTGCATGTGGAGCTGTTCACTCAAAAACAAGTGGAAACATTTCCCATAGTTGTATAAAGGAAACATGTGCACTATATGGTTACTTCAATTGGACCTGCAAGTGATGTAATGAACACATTTTACATTGTGACCAAAGCCTCCCCTCCACTCTGACAGACAGAGGCAGTATGTGCCTTTGACGAATCATTGGGCAATGGTGCATATGGCTGTACAATGGAAATGTTCCGAGCAAACTGCAGGTGCAATTCTCAATGCATCCTAAGTGTCAATACAAGTAGACAGTCTTGGCACGTTCAACGTAGACAGTGAAACCATCTTCTCTCCGCGCAGAAGACAATCACTCAGAACAAACGTCTCGCCACAGAAGCTTGCCCCACAAATCCGCCAGCAATGACGTAAATTTGTCTTCAACCATGTGTCAATCCTCGGCAAACACTGGGCCAAAATTACAGACAGCACATCTACAGATCCCCAGTCTGTACCCACAAAGTGGTGGTAAACGAAAATTATCATATGCCAAGGCAGTAATTATGGAGATCGGCGTTTTGATTTGATAGAGAGCTGGTCTGGCAAGACCGCAGACAGCGCTGTAAATGTGTTCTCCAAGGTCTCAACTTGGAGAACATTATGCGGGAATGGAAGAGAAGACCATTTGAAACAGGTACTTTACCCACTCTGCTAGTGCCGGGCCATGCTGCTACTGTCATGAGCTCACAGGGAGCCAGATAATTCACAGGAGTGTTACAATAAATCAATATATGATATAATTGATGCATTTCTAGGCTAATACCGTTCACCATGACACAGCGTTGGCTTGCAATGATGCGGTCGGCTCATTGCCTTCCAGTTCTTAACAACCGCCTTGCGCCTACCACACCAGAATCCCTTCCACAGCCCTTTATGTAACCAGGACAGACGCCAGGTTGTGTGCACCAAATAATGGCTGGCATGATTAGGTAATAACAGTACGTAGACATTAAGATTGTCATCAGCCAGCCAGAGAGCGCTTCTGAAGCCAAACTGGGTGATGTATATGATTGGCAGGCGTAAACTTCATAAATGGTCAAAATAAAAACATGTATACTACGCACAGCCACAATCTGTTGAGAAAACCAACAAAGGAGAACGACAGTGCACATTTCCGTCTGATTATACATCAGAATGATCAAACTAAAAGTTAAACAAGTGCACTTTATCCAAAACATGACAGACAATATGACCGTTTAAAGCTTCACTTGAGGCAAAACATAAAATAAAGCCTCAACCAGTGTGAATAGTGCCCGATATTGCGCTAGCTCGCAAGCTAACGTAACTATAAATATGTATCGTTCGAGAGAAGCTCATTTTGAGTGAAATGCCGTTCATAATGCCGGATTGATCAATTAGCGTGCAACAAAAAATTATTAGAGATGGCAAGTTGGCACAGTGCAATAAAATAGCGTTACATTGCACGTTTTTGCCCTATTTAAAAACAGAACAGAAGGGTAAACATGAGTCATTCCACCAAAAAACGGAATGGATGGCTAGCAACCTTGGTAGCTAGCGAGTTAGCGTCGAGTGGACATCACCTCATCACAAAAGGAGAGGGAGGGGGAAGAGGGTATGCTATCGCTAGCTAGCCATCTCTGCACAATAAACGCGAGAAATGGGCGAGAAGCACTTACCATCTGTGTACTTTCGTCAACGTTTAAATAGAAAGACAATTTAGTGATCAATAGGCTGTGATCGATTGCTTTCTCATTCGTTTCCCCGATTTCTGCTGTCAGGATTCTTCCTACAGACCCGGCGAGTTACCTCAGCTTGGCTCCCCTGCTCTTGTTTTTCAAGAGTCGTTTTTTTTGTTCTTTATATTAGCAGGATGTTGCACGCTATTGGTTCCAGTCACCCCCTCTCCCCGCCACCCGGTTCCCCTCCAGCCCACCCCGCTCTCTTACACCACCTCCCTCTACTCAAACGGTAATTCTTAAGAAAAAGGAATTTAAAAAAAAGATTAACAGTGTAAATCAGTCCTAGGTTTAAAAGAAAAAAGAAAGTAACAAATGAATATGCATACATCACAACTAATTGTCACCCCTTTTGCTGACAGGGTTAAAAACAAGCATCTTTTCGACACTTTAAAAAATATATTAACAAATCAATAAAAGTAGTACATGGGGGAAACACCTTTCCACTCTCATCTACACAGTCTGACTGTACTGCCACTAATGTGTTGTGTGCTGCAGATGACAAAGAACCCAAAGTGCACTGTACATGTAACAAGTCTCAGCACATTTCTGTCCAAAGTCCAGTGACTGAGGTTTATGTCTGGGTAGGTAGGTATTCTTTAGCCCAGCATAGAACAAGTTCCACATTTAAGATGCTGAGAAATCCTGCCGAATTCAAATAATTTGTAACAGCTCGAAGAATAGCACCCTCAACCCTTAATTCCTGCTCAGATTAACTAACATTCACAGCCCAATCTTGCCAACAGTTGGCTTTGTGATGGGAACCTGTTTAAATATGACATCCATGCAAAAGTTGAACATGATAATAGTAGCACTTAAAATACCATGAAAGCAATTGGTTGTGTTTGGTAATAAAAAAAAGAGTTGCGTGTGAAATGGCTGTGTCGTTTGCTGCTGATGTCTTCATTAACTGTTAGGTCCATGTAAGTGCATTTTGTGTGGAGTCAAGGGTGACCGAGTCCAGTTACTGAAAACAGATGTTGAGAGGCCTTCATCACACTAGAAGTAGAAGGGTGTGTGGGTCTAAGTGGGGGATGGTGTATAGGCTATCCTGTACTGAAAGAAAAGGGTTGGGGTTGTTACTCTTGAGACTGGAAAACACCTACCATCTAGTGGGGGGTTATTGTGATTGCATTATGGTTGTTGGTGGTGGTGTGGGATCATTTACCATGTTTTATACCAGAGCCCAGTGGCCTGTACACACATTACTTTCAGTATCAGACATACATACTGTACGCTCTGTTTTTGAGGCGACTCAAGTCTGAAGACCTTACAGGTCTATGGCAATGCCTGCAGTAGTATTGCACGTAACACATTGATGTTCGCTCGATGAGTATCAGAGATTGTATCAGATCAGAGGTGTTGTGTGTGGCTGCATTAATAAAGAGTAACTGGTACGATGAAAATCATAACTGGTACTTTACGCATAAGGTCTTTGTAAACAAACATATGAATGTCACTTTGTAAAAGCAGAAGCAGCCTGTGTCCACCACCTTTTTCCTGTCATCTATCCAGCTAGTTTTTCACCCTGTATTTGAATACTGAGTATTGACATTAGTGCAACATTAACTATGAATCCTGCTAACCTTCAGAAAGCACGGCAGTGGGGTGTTTAGTTACTTCAGTGAGGAGTCTGTCACCAAGGGTTTTGCTGGAGCCATCCAGTGCAGTGAATGACTCATTACATAATCTGGTCAAATTTGCAATCAGAAGAGCCACGGCTCTTACCTCTGATGTCTCCCTGCACCACACTGATGAGTCCACCAGAATATCTTTGGCCAACCTCGCAATCTCACAGAGCTGAACAAAAGAGCTGAAAGGACAAGAGTGATGTTTAGGTTCATAGGATGGGGTTGTCTTTTCTAATTGCAAAATAAAAGGAGGGGGGGAGGGAATGCCATGGGTAGCTCTGTAAAGCTTATGACATGCACTAAATTAAATCCACTTGAACAAAAAGGGTTTAGATGCTACAATGCTATTCGATTAGCATACGAGTAAAGTGCAAAAGTATGCACAGAAATCAGGGGTTCTCAAACTTTATGGGGCCATGGACCCCTTATATTAGCAAATTCATCAGCGATCCCCCACAATCTGAACACAATAGCAAAAAAAACACCTCCTTTTACTCTCTATTCCAGACGTTCTAGATGACCAATTCGCATAGCTTTTAGCCGTACCCTTATCCTACTCCTCCTCTGTTCCTCTGGTGATGTAGAGGTGAATCCAGGCCCTGCAGTGCCAAGGTCCACTCCTACTCCCCAGGCACTCTTTTGATGACTTCTGTAACCGTTATAGCCTTGGTTTCATGCATGTTAACATTAGAAGCCTCCTCCCTAAGTTTGTTTTATTCGCTGCTTTAGCACACTCTGCCAACCCGGATATTCTAGCCGTGTCTGAATCCTGGCTTAGGAAGACCACCAAAAATTCAGAAATGTTCATCCCTAACTACAACATTTTCAGACAAGATAGAACGGCCAAAGGGGGCAGTGTTGCAATCTACTGCAAATATAGCCTGCAGAGTTCTGTCCTACTATCCAGGTCTGTACCCAAACAATTTGAACTTCTACTTTTAAAAATCCACCTCTCGAAAAACAAGTCTCTCACCGTAGCCGCTTGCTATAGACCACCCTCTGCCCCCAGCTGTGCTTTGGACACCATATGTTAACTGATTGCCCCCCATCTATCTTCAGAGCTCGTGCTGCTAGGCAACCTAAACTGGAACATGTTTAACACCATCCTACATTAACAGCCATCCTACAATTTAAGCTTGATGCCCTCAATCTCACACAAATGATCAATGAACCTACCAGGTACCACCCCAAAGCTGTAAACATGGGCACCCTCATAGATCACATCCTAACCAACTTGCCCTCTAAATACACCTCTGCTGTTTTCAACCAAGACCTCAGCGATCACTACCTCATTGCCTGCATCCGTAATGGGTCAGCGGTCAAACGACCTCCACTCATCACTATCAAATGCTCCCTGAAACACTTCAGCGAGCAGGCCTTTCTAATCGACCTGGCCGGGGTATCCTGGAAGGATATTGATCTCATCCCGTCAGTAGAGGATGCCAGTTTTTTTTCTCACCATCTTAAATAAGCATGCCCCATTCAAGAAATTTAGAACCAGGAACAGATATAGCCCTGGATTCTCTCCAGACCTGACTGCCCTTAACCAACACAAAAACATCCTATGGCACTCTGCATTAGCATCGAACAGCCCCTGTGATATGCAACTTTTCAGGGAAGCTAGAAACCAATATACACAGGCAGTTAGAAAAGCCAAGGCTAGCTTTTTCAAGCAGAAATGTGCTTCCTGCAACACAAACTCTAAAAAGTTCTGGGACACTGTAAAGTTCATAGAGAATAAGAACACCTCCTCCCAGCTGCCCACTGCACTAGAGATAGGAAACACTGTCACCACCGATAAATCCACTATAATTGAGAATTTCAATAAGCATTTTTCTACAGCTGGCCATGCTTTCCACCTGGCTACCCCTACCCCAGTCAACAGCACTGCACCCCCCACAGCAACTTGCCCAAGCCATCCCCATTTCTCCTTCTCCCAAATCCAGTCAGCTGATGTTCTGAAAGAGCTGCAAAATCTGGACCACTACTAATCAGCCGGGCTAGACAATCTGGACCCTTTCTTTCTAAAATTATCTGCCGAAATTGTTGCCACCCCTATTACTAGTGTGTTCAACCTCTCTCGTGTCATCTGAGATTCCCAAAGACTGGAAAGCAGCTGCGGTCATCCCCCTCTTCAAAGGGGGGGGACACTCTTGACCCAAACTGCTACAGACCTATATCTATCCTACCCTGCCATTCTAAGGTCTTCGAAAGCCAAGTCAACAAACAGATTACCGACCATTTCGAATCCCACCATAACTTCTCCGCTATGCAATCTGGTTTCAGAGCTGGTCATGGGTGCACCTCAGCCATGCTCAAGGTCCTAAACGATATCTTAACCGCCATCGATAAGAAACAATACTCTGCAGCCGTATTCATTGACCTGGCCAAGGCTTTCGACTCTGTCAATCACCACATCCTCATCGGCAGACTCGATAGCCTTGGTTTTTCAAATTATTGCCTCGCCTGGTTCACCAACTACTTCTCTGATAGAGTTCAGTGTGTCAAATCGGAGGGTCTGTTGTCCAGGACTCTGGCAGTCTCTATGGGGGTGCCACAGGGTTCAATTCTTGGACCGACTCTCTTCTCTGTATACATCAATGATGTTGCTCTTGCTGCTGGTGAGTCTCTGATCCACCTCTACGCAGACGACACCATTCTGTATACTTCTGGCCCTTCTTTGGACACTGTGTTAATAACCCTCCAGGCGAGCTTCAATGCCATACAACTCTCCTTCCGTGGCCTCCAATTGCTTCTTGAAATACAAGTAAAACTAAATGCCTGCTCTTCAATCGATCGCTGCCTGCACCTGCCCAACATCACTACTCTGGACGGCTCTGACTTAGAATATGTGGACAACTAGGTGTCTGGTTAGACTGTAAACTCTCCTTCCAGACTCACATCAAACATCTCCAATCCAAAGTTAAATCTAGAATTGGCTTCCTATTTTGCAACAAAGCATCCTTCACTCATGCTGCAAAATATACCCTTGTAAAACTGACCATCCTACCAATCCTCGACTTTGGCGATGTCATTTACAAAATAGCCTCCAATACCCTACTCAATAAATTGGATGCAGTCTATCACTGTGCCATCCGTTGTCACTAAAGCCCCATATACTACCCACCACTGCGACCTGTACGCTCTTGTTGGCTGGCCCTCGCTTCATACTCGTCGCCAATCCCACTGGCTCCAGGTCATCTACAAGACCCTGCTAGGTAAAGTCCCCCCTTATCTCAGCTCGCCTTCTTCCTTTGGCCGCCTCTCCTTCCAGTTCTCTGCGGCCAATGACTGAAACGAACTATAAAAATCTCAAACTGGAAACACTTACCTCCCTCACTAGCTTTAAGCACCAGCTGTCAGAGCAGCTCACAGATTACTACACCTGTACATAGCCCATCTATAATTTAGCCCAAACAACTACCTCTTTCCCTACTGTATTTATTTAGCTCCTTTGCACCCAACTATTTCTCTCTACTTTGCACATTCTTCCACTGCAAATCAACCATTCCAGTGTTTAACTTGCTAGATTATATTTACTTCCCCACCATAGCCTTTATTTGCTATTACCTCCCTTATCTTACTTGCTCACATTGTATATAGACTTATTTTTCTACTGTATGTTTGTTTTACTCCATGTCTAACTCTGTGTTGTTGTATGTGTCGAACTGCTTTGCTTTATCTTGGCCAGGTCGCAATTGTAAATGAGAACTTGTTCTCAACTAGCCTACCTGGTTAAATAAAGGTGTTCTCAACTTGCCTACCTGGTTAAATAAAGGTGAAATAAATCAAA
Organism: Oncorhynchus kisutch; assembly: GCF_002021735.2. NCBI lineage: Eukaryota > Metazoa > Chordata > Actinopteri > Salmoniformes > Salmonidae > Oncorhynchus > Oncorhynchus kisutch. The sequence goes on from NC_034183.2 coordinate 66,014,554, forward strand.
TACAAGGAGTTTAACTTTGACTCCGGGCAGTGAATGGCCAGACAACGCAAGTCTCAGGCCCATGGAAGGAATATTTGAAAGGCAGATAATTTCCTGAAATTCTACAGATTGTCATTTGGCAAAGAGATTTAGTTGTTGTTGCAGTTTTAAAACTAATATCCTGCAAGAGAGAAAACTTAGCAGTTTTAATGCTAAAATTACAGTGCATTCATGAAAAAAAATGGGAGAGGGAATACAAGTATTGAGTTGAAAAATGTATAATTGGTGGAGAACTGAGGATACCAATATTCCTGTGAGCCTCCCAGGCCCATGTTGCCCAGGGTTAAGAACATACATTGTAAATTAATTAGTATTACACCCTCTAAATTTATTCCATGGATCCCTTGGCCAAATCGGTTAGTAATATTAATTTAAAAAAATAAAGTACATTTTCGATATACACTGAACAAAAATTTTTAACACAACATGCAACAATTTCAAAGAGTTTACTGAGTTACAGTTCATATAAGGATATCAGTTCATAGAAATACATTCATTAGGCCCTAATCTATGGATTTCACATAACTGGAAATCCATAGATTGTCCATAGTTTATGCCTGCCCATACCATAACCATACCACCACTATGGGGCACTCTGTTCACAACGTTGACATCAGCAAACCGCTCGCCCACACAACGCCAAACACACTGTCTAGCATCTGCTCGGGTACAGTTGAAACCGTGATTCATCCTTGAAGAGCACACTTTTGACGAAAAGATCATGATCATTAGACTCCTCTTTAAGTCTACGTATTTCTCCAAAGCTCAGTTGTCCTAAGTCTGCACAACACTGCTAGGACCTATGATCAAGAGAGACACTCAAGTTTTTTAATACTATATCTCTTGACACTTGACTCTGATGAAAATAGTCTTGGCCTCTAAACCGTCAAGCTGCATATACTGGACTCTATTCCAACTAAACTACTGAAAGAGCTGCTTCCTTTGCTTGGCCCTCCTATGTTGAATATAATACCCGGCTCCCTATCCACCGGATATGTACCAAAGTCACTAAAAGTGGCCATAATAAAGCCTCTCTTGAAAAAGCCAAACCTTGACCCAGAAAATATAAAAAACTATCAACCTATATCGAATCTCCCATTCCTCTCAAAAATGTTAGAAAAAGCTGTTGCGCAGCAACTCACTGCCTTCCTGAAGACAAACAATGTATACTAAATGCTTCAGTCTGGTTTTAGACCCCATCATAGCACAGACTGCACTCGTGAAGGTGGTAAATTACCTTTTAATGGTGTCAGACCAAGGCTCTGCATCTGTCCTCATGCTCCCAGACCTTAGTGCTGCTTTTGATACCATCGATGACCACATTTTTTGGAGAGATTGGAAACCCAAATTGGTCTACACGGACAAGTAATGACCTGGTTTAGATCTTATCTGTCGGAAAGATATCAGTTTGTCTCCTGACAAATAAACTGTACATTTCAGTGTTCCTCAAGGTTCCGTTTTAGTCCACTATTATTTTACCTGTTGGTGATGTCATTTGGAAACAATGTTAACTTTCATTGCTTTGCGGACGACACACAGCCGCACATTTCGATGAAACATGGTGAAGCCCAAAAATTACCCACCCTGGAAGCCTGCGTTTCAGACATAAGGAAGTGGACGGCGACAAATGTTTCACTTTTAAACTCGGACGAAACAGATGCTAGTTCTCGGTCCTAAGAAACAAAGATCTTCTGTTGGATCTGACAATTAATCTTGATGGTTGTACAGCCATCTCAAATAAAAATGAAGGACCTCTGCGTTACTCTGGACCCTGATCTCTCTTTTGACGAACATATCAAGAATATTTCAAGGACAGCTTTTTTCCATCTTCGATACATTGCAAAAATCAGAAACGTTCTGTCCAAAAATTATGCACAAAAATGTATCCATGCTTTTGTCACTTCTAGATTATATCTGAAGTATTTCTCCTGTCTCATCCGGTGTCCTGTGTGAATTTAAGTATGCTCCCTCTAATTCTTTCTTTTCTCGTTCGAGAGAAATTGGCAATACGGCCAACCAGCTTTACAACCGCAGACATGTGGGTGAGCAGTTTGCTGAAGTCAACGTTGTGAACAGAGTACTCCATGGCGGCAGTGCGGTTGTGGTTTGGGCAGGCATAATTAACACAATTGCAGTTTATTGATGACAATTTGAATGACAATCCTGAGGCCCATTGTTGAGCCATTCATCCACCGCCATCACCTCATGTTTCAGCATGATAATACACGGCCCCATGTCACAAGGATCTGTACACAATTCCTGGAAGCCTAAAATATTTGTTCTTCCACGGCCTGCATACTCAGACATGTTGTCCATTGAGCCTGTATACTTTGGACGGTATCAATACACAGCAGTCACTGCAAAGATACAGGTGTCCGTCCCAATCAGTTGCCTGGGAGGAAGGAAACAGCTCAGATTTCACCATGAGGCCAACGGTGACTATAAAACAGTTGGAGTATAATGGGTGTAATAGAAAAAACTAGAGAATAAAACAATATTCCAAAACATGCATCCTGTTTGCAACAAGGCACTAAAGTAATACAGCAAAAACAGTGGCTAACTAATTAACTTTGTCATGAATACAAAGTGTTATGTTTGAGGAAAATCCAATACTTTACCAAGTACCATTCCATATATTCAAGCATAGTGGTGGCTGCATCATCTTATGGGTATGCTTATAATCGTGAGGATCAGACCCCCCCAGTTTTCACCTAAAATGACATACCCAAATCTAGCTGCATGTAGCTCAGGATCTGAAGCAAGGATATGCATGTTCTTGATACCATTTGAAAGGAAACACTGAAGTTTGTGGAAATGTTAAATTAATGTAGGAGAATAACACATTAGGTCTGGTAAAAGATAAAAAAACATGCGTTTTAGTTTCTCTTTTAACCATCATTTTTGAAACGCAAGAGAAAGGCCATAATGTATTATTCCAGCACAGGCACAATTTAGATTTTGGACATTAGACGGCAGCAGTATATGTGCAACGTTTTTGACAGATGGAAGATGGTAGAAAAATAAAATAAATCCTCACCGGTTTTGAATAACAAAATGTGGAATAGGTCAAGGGATATGAATACTTTCTAAATGTACTGTAGGCTGCGACTAGCTGGAGAAGGAGCGCTCTGGGAGGTTTGGTACACTGACCACTGGAAGGAGAGCGACTTGGCGGGGTGTAGCTGGTAGCCTGCGGCGGGGGTAGCAAGTAGCCTGTGGGTAGCCTATTGGCAGGGAATTTAGTAGACCATATGGTACGGCGCTTGGTAGGCCTCCTGGTAGGATGCTTTATTGGCCACTTGGTAGGATGCTTGGTATTCTGCTACACTCCCCCCAGTGTGTTACCATCCCAGGTTTTGGCACCATGAAAATAGCTTAAAGTCTGATTCAGCTGGGTGGGAGTTAACACAATGGGTAGGTCTTCAAGAAAACATGGAGCTAGTAGTAAAACAGGCTTAGTCTTTATGGCTTCATTTATGGGTAAGTGTTCCATGCTGGTTTGGTTTGAAAGGGGCTAGTTAGTGCAGGTGGGGATATTTAAAGAGGTAGTCCCGCCTCTTTCAGGTGGACGTGATTTGGTTGATTACAGTGACTGAGATGTGTGGCGACCAATAAGTAGCAGACTCCCCTCCAGGTAGGAGGGGTTTTGTACACTAAGGCTGCGTTTAGACAGGCAGCCCAATTATGATATTTTTTGCATTAATTGGTCTTTTAACCAATCACCAATCAAATATTTTCACATCAGATCTTTTTCATTGCTGATCTGATTGGACAAAAGACCAATTAGTGAGAGAAAAAAATCTGAATGGAGCTGCCTGTGTAAATGCACCCTGTACCTTTAACAAGTGTACATGTGCACATAAGGAGAACCTCAATTGCATAGTCCATGAGTCCTCTCTCCTCAAAACCCATTGGATGAGAAAGCAAAGGGTCCCTCCTCTCTGACCTCTTCTCATGGGTTTTGGGGAGGCAAAAACAGAGGTGTCACAGTCTGTCCATTTGAATCAGTCTTTACCTGCCAAAGTCATGTTACAATATATCTGTTATCCTGTTAGAGCTTTCGTGCCGAATCCACTGTAGTGTTTCAGGTGCCACATTTATTGTCATGTCACACCAGTATGTAGGAGGTAGATTCCAAGATGTGGGAAGTGTGCAGGAGGGCATTGGACAGAGGATTGTGTAGATTCTGTGGAAAAAGTTGTGTGTGCAACTGTAGGGGTGCCCATGTTGTTAGGGATCTGAGGTGTCCGGTGCGAGAGGCCGGTTGAGGTGGCCAGAGTCAGAGTAGTGTAGAAGGTGTCATATGCTGAGGCTGTGAAGAAGGTAGAGGAGGATGGGTCAAGGGTGAGGGATCCTGGCAGGATCCCTGTGAGTCGTAGATCTGTGCCAGCAAAGAGGGATAGACCAACGAGTGATATATACTTCAGAAATAAAAAATAGATGTTCTGGTGGCAACTGCAGAGAAGGATTTGGTTGTATGAGATTTGACTTCATAAGAGTTACAGTGTGTGTTGAGTGGTGGTGTCCCGTCCTCCCAGGCCGTTGGCATGGTGTAGAAGCAGATAGGGTCAACGTAGTGGAATGGACTAGTGGGTTTTTAATGAGTGTAGGGTTAGTTGAAGGGTGTTTTTATTCAGTATTTTCTATCACAAAGCTGATTTATACTATAGTCCAGTTTGGGGCGGTAAGGCAACATATTGGATGCCAACTGCTGTTAAACCGGCATCTGCTAACCGGATCTGCTAGCTAAACACCAGGAATAGCACTCTCTTATTTCTCACATGGTCAATCAGAAGAACATGGCCTTTTCTCAATTGCATACTCCTCACACCCTCCCTCTTCCTCAAAACCCATTGGAAGAGAAGATCAGAGGGGAGGGACTGGGACCTCTGGGGAGGGACCTCTGGATTTCTCTTCCAATGGGTTTTGAGGAGGTGGCAAGGACAGCGGATACAAGGAGATTGCAATTGAGATTCTCCATATGTGTGAGGAAAGAGACACACCCAGAGTTGTGGCTGGCTCTGGATACCTTCTCAAAAGGTACCCAACAAACCACCCAAAAAGACACAACTAAAAACCACATGATTTTATTAACAAAAATTAGATGTATCTACTCAGTCTTAACCCTATTGTCTATGGAAGTTACATATACACCGAGGAACAAAAAGGCATCAAGGGTTAAATACAAAAAGGAGTTGCCAATTATATCCTCACAATGTCACAGCTTGTGTGCAAATTACAGATATAACAGAGAATCTCACAGGTATTATCATGCCTAAGACTAGTCATTTTCAAAACAGAAGCCGCTTCCAAAATGGAAGCTTTTGAAACATAATGTAATGGCGCTAGAGTCGTTTTTCACAAGCATATAACCACTTCTACAATATCAGGTGTCAAAACGTAGTGAGTGGTGACAAATGTGGGACCAAGTGAATTTATATTTATTACAGTTCAGAACTGCTGTGTCAGCTGCAGCTAAGTTTAGAATGCACACTTATAGAACTGCCATTGACAAATTACAAACAGAAAAGGAAACTATAGACACACAAAATAAACTGCCAAAGCCATTTTTTTTAATCAAAAATACTTGACATCCTCCTGTGAATGAACTCAAGCGTAGCCTCACACAAAAATTAACAAATACATTTTTACATACACTCCACTTTCAAAAGCATAAAAAACACCTACGTGACACAGAGGCACTTTACTAAGAAGTGAATACAAGCTGCAAAGTTCACAAACACAGATGGATTCACAGGAAGTAGTACACTTATAATAATAAAAAAGGAGATCTGTCATTAACGTGGGTTGATAATATACACTCACATTTAGTCCAATAGGGCTATTGGGTTACTCAGGGCTAAGAGTTTAACTAGAACGACAGGGGGTGGACGTAAGAATACAACAGACATCTCAATCACAGGTGTTTTCTGTGGCGTCAAGACTGCATAACAGCTCCACTGCTCCCTTCTATTGACCAGAAAGATTGATCATCTCACTTATGGTGAGGTTAAACTATCTGGATGGTATATTTACGGTAGATTTCTTTCTCCGTGCACAGTAGAGTGGAACTCTATCCAAAATCTCAACACTTCTTCAGACAAGCTGACAATCAGGAGCCATGTTTCTGAATCCCCAACCAATGCAGGATAGCATATCTTTCCCCTTGCATTTAGACCGCGCAGTAGGGTCGGTTCACACATTAACCCTTGAAATTCTGTGCATGTTTCAGCTGAAATGACCAGCTGTGCATCTACAGACTAGGCATGCTCATCTAAGAACAGTTGGTTGGTTGCTTTACAGGTGATGTGTTTTGTGCTTTAGTTGTCCCACCTACTCTTTTTGCGTTTTGGTGGATCTGGGACTGCAAAGCTGTCTTCCTCTCGGTCTCCTTTCCCCTCAGCTCTGTCCCCCCTTCCTTCACTCCCTGCCCTGTCTCCACTCTCCCTGTCACCTCTACAATCGTCTCGCTCTCTGTCCCTTCTACTTCCGTCTCCATTACGACTATCGCCATGGCGCCCGCTGCTGCCATGGCGATCCTTGTCCCCGTATCTGTCGCGGTCTGCGTGGCGGTCCCGCTCCCCATAGCGGTCCCGCTCTCCCCCGCCACTGTGCCGCTCGCTCCTGTCTCTCCTGTCACGATAGTGGCCATCTCCATGGCGACTCCTGTCATCACCATGTCTGTCACGGGGCCCTTCCCTGGGTGAGGGTGGGGCGGCATTCCCCTGAGGAGCAGTGGCCTGGCTGTCTGACACAGAGCTCAGGGAGCCAGCGCTGGTGAAGCCTGCCATCTTGGTGCCCATGCCGAGGGCAGCTGGAGGGGCCATGGCTAAGGAGGGGGGCCCACGGGGCCGGTCTGGGCCCTCAGGGGCCCCGGTGGGGACGGAGCTCAGACTTCCAGCGCTGGTCCAGCCTGAAGAGCTACTGGACTTAGTGGTGAGTTTAGGAACCATGCCGGACGCCGCCACAAAGTGGTTCTTATACTGAGACTGAAAAATAGACAACGATTAAAGAGGGACTTCTAGACGTACAGAAATAATGAGAAAAGGGGATAATTTAAAGCTGACAGAATAGATAGTGAGAGACAGTTTAATTACCTGGAAGGCTGACTTCATTGCTGACATGCGGTCTCCCATGGCTCCGGTAGGCTTGCTGTAGCCCTCATAGTTACCCATGGCAGCACCACCACTACGCTCCTGGAGAAACAACAAAATGTCAACAATTACCAAGAGTTACACTATTATGCCACTGATCTACCAACAAGATAAAACACTACAAATAACACAACTTATGTTACAAATAGACATGGCCAACTCACAGAACTTTCAGCTCCCAATCCTGGCCTCTCTCTGTAGCCCAGACCACCTCCTCCAATGTTTAGCTTCTTCCCTTTGCCGCCCTTGAAGCGTGATTTCCTGAACCAGGGATTCTGAGAGGAATACATCAAAGGAGGTCAGTAAAGACATCATATAAAATCAACCTTTCCATAACCGTCCTCAATGGTCAGTCAGGGACATGTAGAATGGCTTACCTGCATTGCCAAGTCCATCAGCTCCTTAGAGACGCTTTGATTGGCTCCCTCCAGGTTACGCACAAGGTCTCCTGCAAATGATGTGTCTTTACTGGTGAGAAGGGTGTAGGCAACACCCTTTTCTCCAGCACGACCTGTTCGCCCAATTCGGTGTGTGTGTGTGTCGATGTCCCGAGCCACGTCATAGTTCACTACTGTGCGTATTGAAGGGATATCCAGACCACGGGCTAGGGAGGAAATGGCAAAGAAGGAGTGAATGATAGAATGACAAGTATGTAGGAGCACTGGAATTCAGGCAAAAACAATCAAATCATTGTCAGTGTCTGTGCAATCATACACAGATCTCTGATGATTGGAGCGTTGTGCCACATTCATTCCCCACCCCACCTGCCACGTCGGTGGCCACCAGCACGGGCAGACTCTTCTTCTTGAAGTCAGCGATGACCTTGTTCCTCTCACTCTGGTCCATGTCTCCGTGCAGCAGGCCCAGGCTGTGGCCCTCCTGGGTCAGGTTGGTGGCCAGCTCTTCACAGTTGGCCTTCTTGGTGACGAAGATAAGTACAGAGCCAGAGGAGGTAAACTCCACCAGGCGGCGGGTCAGCCAGCCCCACTTCTCCACCCCACTGGGCATGATCTCCACTACCTGGGTCACATCCTCATTGGCCTGGGGAGGAAGGATGGAGGATTGAAGAGCATTAGATGACTAAACTCCAGAAAATGTTCTGCCGCCAGCTGGTTGACTGTTCTGGCAATGTAGAACTTTAAATAAATGATAGAAGTGGCAATCAGAGGGTGTTAGAAGAGCCACGGGTCTGACCTCCCCGATGTCTCCCTGCACCACGCGGATGGGGTCCACCAGGATATCTCTAGCCAGCCTCTCAATCTTCTTACGGAAGGTGGCGCTGAACAGAAGAGCTGTGAGGACAGGAGTAAAGTTAAGGTTCATAGGACGGGGTAGTCTTGTCTAAAGCCTCTAACAAGTGAACATGCACACATACACACACTTACTCTGTCGATCAGGTCGGACATGGCTGGCAATGGATCTCACTTGATACTCTGAAAAAAGTTAGCAAAAGTATATGATATAAATAGGTGTCAAACCAACTTCAGTGAACAATCTTCTGGGCCTAGTGGTCATTGGGAACAAAAGAAAGAAGGGAAAGCCAACTTACCAAAGCCCATATCAAACATTCTATCTGCCTCATCAAACACCAGGTATGTCACTCGCTGCAGAGAGGTGGCCTTCTTTTTCACATGGTCAATTAGACGACCCTGTGTGAAGAACAACATACACAACCCAAGAAGTGAAATGACCTCAGGGGATTATTTTCCTCCAATACATAAAGACTAAACACAGTCTACCACAGTGATTGTCAACTAGAGCTCTTACCGGGGTGCACACAACAATCTCTGCCCCCTCCTGAAGAGCCTTGGCCTGCTCCCACATGCTGCCTCCTCCATACACCGCCACCGAGCGCAGGGAGTAGGCTTTCCCAAAACGCTTACACTCCGCATGGATCTAGGGAGCATAACAATCATTTTCAGGGGCCCAATCAACTTTTTGTAATGGAAATGTTTTGTTCCTGACCCATCTCTCCCTGGCTGTCTTACCTGCTGACAGAGCTCCCTGGTGGGGCACACAATGACTGCGATGGGCCCCTCTCCAGTCTCCAGTTCCTTCTGGTCCATGATGTGAACTAGCATGGGCCAGATGAAGGCTGCAGTCTTGCCACTACCAGTTTTCGCAATGCCAATCATGTCACGCCCACTAAGGGCAATGGGAACTCCCTACAGGACAGATGGGGAAGAAAATACAGGTGAGGCCAATTTGCTACTAAAGCAATATGAAAGTACCAAAAAGAAAGACCTATGAAACAAGCTGCTTAGGTACCTGGCACTGAATAGGTGTTGGCTGAGTGTACTCCGACTTGCGGATTATGTGCATCAGCTGCTCGTCAAACCCAAAGTGGGCGAAGCTGGTGGAGAGTTTAGGAGGGGCGGCACCAGACACCTACCAAAGTCAATGAAGCAAAATAAATAGACAAAGCTTTTGATTAAAGAGACGATGGGATCATACAACAGTTGTCTGTAAGTGGTATGTTGGCTAGGATTGTGTGGTTGTATGTGTGGGTGCCCTTCTCCGGACACTTACCCGCAGGTTGAGTTTGTGTCTCAGCTCAAACACCTCGGTGCCTGTCAGGCTGAGAAGCTCCTCATGCTCGTTGTAGAAGTTCCTCTCAAAAGGTGGGTAGTCAATCTATAAGGGGATGACATAAATGTATGACCTCAGACACTAAAATAAATAAAAATCTTCAATTGACAAGATAACATAACTTCCTGCCTCTTGGCTCAGATAGGTGCAGCTGTTACCTCAGAGTGGTCCATCGGGGGCAGGGGCATGATGATCTTCTTAGTGGTGGGGGCAATGGGATTCCCATCACTGTCGTAGTCTATGTTCTCATCCTCGTCCTCTGCGGTCAGCCCAGCTGTGGGATTCTCTGCCATGTAGCGGAAGTAGGCTTCCTGCACAGAGCACAGCCGCATGAGTCAACCAGGGTCAGCTTAAACGCCTAATGTAGCACACATTCATGCAGGCACTCTTACCACTCTCATAACCGGGGGATATACATTCAAATACAGTCAACGGCAAAATGCTCTGATGATCACCCATATCAATGTCGGAGTCTAAGCCATTTTATGTTTTAACACTCAGTTTAAACCAGTCTTTGCGTTATTCGGGCTGAAATGTTTCAGTGTCAGATTTTATAACCCCCCTTCACAAAGTAGTAAGAACAGCAACAGTTAATAGTAAACATTCATTACAGTATGGCATATTTGAAAAGAGATGATAAACTATTAATCAACATGCTTAGTTTAGGCATGGGTATATATAAAAAAAAGATGTATAATTGACACCACAAGTATGCATGTAGATATCCAAGAAGGATAGGGCGAAGGATTCAACCTGCAATTGGGTTTGTTAGCATAGTGTGAGAGAGCTATAGAGTAAAAGAGAGAAAAAAGAGCGAGAGATGTGGTAGGTGGTGAGACTTGGCCATAGATGGGTCGGGAGGGGAGGTTGGGGTCTGGAGGCTCTCTGATCAGTAGTAAATTAGGAACGTTGGATGGATCACTTACTTGTTCATCTTCCTCTTCAATGTCATCACGTATACCCCTGTAAAAACAAGCGGAGAAAAAAAAACTTCCCTGCGACTCGTTTGTTCACCCATGATTCCCCACAACCTGTCTAATGTCACGCTTATCCCCTCCCTACAAAGTCGCCATGCAAGGCAGGCTTGATTAGTTACCTACAGTATGGACCAACTGGGGAAATTTAAGGTAATTGACAAGGTAATTTAAGGTAATTGGCAAGACAGATTATTTCAAATGAGACATATCTCTGCTCCACAGCGGTGAATGATTGCAGTTGAATTGGGAAATGTATATCTACAGTATCTTAATAACATGCTAGAGTTTTGGGTTGAGAATAGATTAATAATTTTGACACTTGACTAATTACCATGGAAATATGTGCAAATCAATATACAGGTGCATGGGAACAATGTACTACACCTGCTTGCCTGGTGGCCTTGAATAGGGCCTTTGCTAATAATATTTTTGCTTATATTATTGACAAAGTAATTTTGAAGGACCTAAGCTTAAAGGGTAGAAATTGAAGGGATCTTACTTTTCAACCTTCTTTTCCTTCTCTTTTTCCTCCAGTTTCTTCATGTCTTTAGCTGCTTGGTCCTAGAGCAGACAAGAGGGTGAACAATATACCCCTCTGCAATATTTCCCAAAAGCTCTGTGACAATAACCCCAGATTTTAAACAGACGAACTATGGAGAAAATGTGTATATTCCAACATGATCCAGGTCTAAGAGGGGAATCCTTGACTCACCTCCACTTGGGCCATGAAGGCATCCAGAGGATCATCCTCACTGTCTGAGCCCCCTCCAGACCGGAATTGTTGCCGTGTGGGGGAGTTCTCAGCTGGGATATATGGCAAATCTGTGCTGCTTGACTCCTCTTCATCATCTTCAAAATATCTGGAAATGGGTTAGGAAAGTTGTCACCAGTCAAATGTCATTGAAATCAATGTAATACATCCTGCATAACTGGTTGATCATACAGCATACGAAGCACACCAAACCCAACCCTAAAGGAAAGTTTAGTCTATACTCACGCATTCTCTTCATCAAAATTTGCTCTTTTTGTTCCTATCTTGTAGAAGGCAGGGAGTTGCTGGTTCTTGCCATAACCTCCAGCTGTCCCTGCGCCTCCGAAGGACGTGTGGGATTTCTGAGGCACATGAAGTTCTTCTTTCTTTCCTCCTCCACCACCACCACCAAGGGAAAATCCTCCAAAACCGAACCCTCGCTTACCACTTGGGCCACCCTTGCTCCAGTTCATAGCTGTCCTACAGAAGTAAGGGGAAAATAAAAAAACATCACATTTGGTATTTGACTGTTGTACATTGCTGTTGCATTCCAGTCCATTCATCACAGGCCTTGTGTGTCACCCACAAACGTCTGCTAAATGCTAATCATCTCGTAAATCACTGTCTGGGGGATGTCAAAGATTATCTGTGGCTTCTGGCAAATTGAACATAAAATATTGCATTAATCTGTGTCTAGCTAATGTTTGGATCTCATTAATTGGCTAAATTAAACTAGCTAACGTTAGCATGCTACTCTTCTCTAGGGCCGCAGCAGCACGACGAAGAAGTGGGTGTGTGACAAATGATTGACTGAGCAAATATGGCTTGTCAAAGGATATTTGCAAAAGCAGTTAAATCTAGTGTACCTTATACACTATAAACTAACCTCATGGATTCATGTACTGTTTATTTACCTGTTTTCACCACCAAGAAAGATCTGTTTACCACTGCCAAATCTCACAGCGCGACTCGAAAGTGTTTTGCGTCATTACCGTGTGTAGACGTAGATTACGCGCGACGGATTGCTTCTCACAACAACGAACCAATCAACGCAAACATGTGACATTAGTTTCCGCCCCTTTTCGATAAGAGTTGTTTGTTGAAAATTTGAGCTAACAAACTCACTTCACCAGATACTAGCTAGCTATTTCTTCAAGTTAACATCCAGGTAGGTTACTAGCTATCGTGGTTTATATAGCTACCGAATCTGTGTTGTTTAATGTAATGAAAAAGAGAGCGTAAGCTAGCCACGCTAACGTTAGTTATTATTATTTTTACATAGCTATATGTTACTGTAGCTAGCTAACGTTAGCTAGTAGTCCTGATAATAAAATGTTTTTGGGCTTATCTATATTATTTGTGGAATAGTTTTCAAACATTTCAACTTAAATGATTCTATAGGCAATAGGTGGGTTATAGTTAGCTACATGTCTTGTTCGTAGCGAAGTAACGTTAACGTGTTTCCTTTCCTCTGTTACTGTGTTAGTATTTATTTTGGAGGTATTTTTTCTGGATGGGGTTTCAGCGGTTCTAGCTGCCACAATCGACAGATCCATGTCTTTTCTGGTGAGTGAACTCTGTCAGCGCTCCCCTGCCTGATGACGTTAGAGCTCAGTCTAGAAAATGTATCAAATACTTGTGCTGAATCCTTACCAGTCAGAGTCACAGCAGTGATCAGTTATTGGAGAAGTGATTGATCTGTGGTATCTGCCCTATCTGTCTCTTTCTCCCTCTCTCAATCCCAGCGTTGGGTCTCAGAAATTGAGTGTGGAGAGCCTGAGGGATTTTGAGTTTTTTGGAGGTAAGGTCATGCAGCTTCCCCAATCAACTGCTGCTTACACACAAGACCTATCATCAGCTATGAAGTTGCCCAACCCTCATACAGAACCTGCTAGCTATATCCTAAGTGCAGCTTTGCTTTTGAAACAAGATATTGCATTGCACAGTTTTTAAAAAGCAACACACTCTAACAAACAATTGGCATAATACAATTTAAACCTACAGGAATCCAATCAGCATTGGTTCTTTGGCAATATGTGGCTGGATACCTGTCTCCCACATAGATTGAGGACACATAAGAGCTACTGCTTGCTTCAATGTTCTGCAGATGTCAGATGTCTCACTGTACCGTACATGTGTGCCATGAAGAGAGTTTGTTCCAGTGTGATGTCTCCTTGTCTGGCAGACTTGATCAATGCCGTAAATGTGCAGCCTCAGAATACTGCATGTCAGATTAATATTCTGTTGCGCCGTCGGTCATTGTAGTAGATACGAAGTTGACATGATACCTAGGTCAAATATTTATTAAGGGTAACAAGTGTGGTGGGGATGAGGCAGGTTCAAAGAGATGTTTCTACAGTATATGGGTCTTATTAGACACTAACATGAGGACAGGAAATAGCTGAATAGCTGGGGGGGTGGCTTCACTATCAAGCTTTGCATTATCTTAATATTTCTGTGTGCTCAGCTCACATTGCATAATTGTTCTGTGTTCGTTCATATGCTTAATTTCAAGTTTGGTTTTGGCTACTTCCTGTTCCCATGGTGATGCATAATCACTCAATCTTGCTAGACTGAATCCTCAGATTCTTCACTGATTTAACAGATGTATCAGAGGTATCTAATTAGCTTAAACTGAATCGTCCTTGTTATGTGAGCCAGCTAGCAGCATTGATCTGACTCCTGCAACAAACACCACATGCTATACTTTACACTTACAGTGTACCTAATGGTTCCTGAGCTGCTCTAAACACAGATCCTTCTCGTGTGTGTGTTTGTCATTGATGTGGTTTCTCTACCACAGAGCAAGCTCAGGGAAGCTCTCACAGGAAAGTAAGTGTGGTACTCCAGTCACTACTCTCGATTGTTCCATCTGCCTGTATGTGAGGGTGGAGCCAACGTGAATGAATTCACAAGCCCTGTGTGCTTTTGTGCATGGGCATCTGATTCACAATGCTGTGCTGTATGTGCTTTGTATTTTGAGGCCCATCTTCACCCACCAGGGTTTCCTATTGGGGGAGTTGGGAGATTGGTGGAGTTCACAGTAGTGATGTTCTCTTGATGAGACATGGTTGGGTTGGAGGAGAGAGAGCAACTGAGGTTGTCAAGTCTGATGAAAAAAAGATGTGATCAGTATAAGTGGACAGATGGATCACCCCATTAATACTACGTGTTACCTGATGGCTCCATCGGTTGCTCCAGAGATCAAAACAGTCCTTCCTGATTCATAAAGTTGACCACAGTTTGTGTATTTTAGAGTGGGCAATGATGGGTCATCCGTAATTACCTGGCTTAATTGACCTGCACTTGTCTTTTACGGCTGTCACGGAAAACGGCTGTTTGGTCTCAGCTGACATATAATCTCCCTGTAAAGCCGGCCTTAATGGGCCCTTAGGAACCTCGGTGTGGTCTTAACATGGTGTTACTATTTGATTTATGGTTTCTGTTGTTCTTCACTGAAAGTCCTCACTAATTTTGACCAAGCCTGTTTCATGTTTGAAGTAGTGTAAGTCTGTTGCCTGTGTTCACTGTAGTTCTCCCTTACTAGAAAGCAGAGGGCATGTAGGTGGGGGGTGGGAGGGTATTAGCAACTGGTCATTTGTTCATGTCTAATGTGTCACTGTTGTGGAAATCTCTGGATCCACCAATGGTTGTGAACTGGAGTTGAATGGAATGGATAGTGTTCCATGTGTTCCATTTTTGGCAACACATGGCAACCCCGTCTGAGTGATTTAACGTGATGGGCATCTACCTCGCAATGCTGGCTGGAAATTGGTAGAGAAATGGTTATTAAGCTGTTACTGCATATTTATTTTTATTAATAACCTAAAACAGTTGAAGTCAGAAGTTCGCATGCATCTTAGCCAAATACATTCAAACTCAGTTTTTCACAATTCCTGACATTTAATCGTAGTAAAAATTCCCTGTCTTAGGTCAGTTGGGATCACCACTTTATTTTAAGAATGCGAAATGTCAGAATAATAGTGATTTATTTCAGCTTTTATTTCATTCATCACATTCCCAGTGGATCAGAAGTGTACATATCCTCAGTTAGTATTTGGTAGCATTGCCTTTAAATTGTTTAACTTGGGTAGTCTTCCACAAGCTTCCCACAATAAGTTGGGTGAATTTTGGCCCATTCCTCCTGACAGAGCTGGTGTAACTTAGTCAGGTTTGAAGGCCTCCTTGTTCGTACACACTTTTTCAGTTCTGCCCACAAATGTTCTATATGATTGAGGTCAGGGCTTTGTGATGGCCACTCCAATACCTTGACTTTGTTGTCCTTAAGCTATTTTTCCACAACTTTGGAAGTATGCTTGTGGTCATTGTCCATTTGGAAGAACCATTTGCGACCGAGCTTTAACTTCCTGACTGATGTCTTCAATATATCCACATAATTATCCAGTCCCTCCTGCAGCAAAGCACCCCCACAACATGATGCTGCCACCCCCGTGCTTCACAGTTGGGATGGTGTTCTTTGGCTTGCAAGCCTCCCCTTTTTCCTTCAAACATAATGATGGTCATTATGGCCAAACAGTTCTATTTTTGGTTCATCAGACCAGAGGACATTTCTCCAAAAAGTATGATCTTTGTCCCCATGTGCAGTTGCAAACCCTGTCTCGCTTTTTTATGGCGGTTTTGGAGCACTGGCTTCTTCCTTGCTGAGGGGCCTTTCAGGTTATGGCGCTATAGGACTCATTTTACTATGGATATAGATACTTTTGTACATGTTTCCTCCAGCATTTTCACAAGTTCCTTTGCTGTTGTTCTGGGATTGATTAGAACTTTTTGCACCAAAGTACGTTCATCTCTAGGAGACAGAATGTGTCTCCTTCCTGAGCAGTATGGCGGCTGCGTAGTCCCATGGTGTTTATACTTGCGTACCTTTGTTTGTACAGATGAACATGGTACCTTCAGGCATTTGGAAATTGCTCCCAAGGATGAACCAGACTTGTGGAGGTCTACAATTTTTTTCCTGAGGTCTTGGCTGATTTCTTTTGATTTTCCCATGTCAGGCAAAGAGGCACTGAGTTTGAAGGTAGGCCTTGAAATACATCCACAAGTACACCTTCAATTGACTCAAATGATGTCAATTAGCTTATCAGAAGCTTCTAAAGCCATTACATTTTCTGTAATTGTCCAAGCTGTTTAAAGGCACAGTCAACATAGTGTATGTTCATTTCTGACTCACTGGAATTGTAATACAGTGAAATAATCTGTCTGTAAACAATTGTTGGGAAAATTAATTGTGTCGTGCACAAAGTAGATGTCATAACTGACTTGCCAAAACTGTAGTTTGTTAACAAGACATTTGTGGAGTGGTTGAAACACTTAGGTTGCAGTCATTTAAACTAGTTTATGTAAACTTCCTACTTCAACTGTACGTTTAGGCCAACACCCCGTACCAGGGCTCTACAGTGGTACCATTTTGGTCGCATATGCATCAAAATATTTTACTGTTACCTGGAATTTTAATTCGGGAGCACCAGTTGTTGTTTGTAAATGTTGTTAATTCTTGTCATTAATTCTTGTTTTAACTTAGGAGCACGTGTTCCTTGTAAAACATTTTTTAGCATAGAGCCCTACATACATACATTTTTTTCCAGTCAAACATTTTGACAGTGACATTTTTTTTTCTGAGCATCTTTTAAGACTGTTGTTGGATCCCTATTTTGTCTTCTGAGATGATACACGAGATGCTCACATCTCCGCCAAACAATGGGAGTCATTGTTCCAAAGGCAGGAAGGCAGGAAACAAGTTTAAGTCCAAAATAAGCCCATTGAAACACATTAGGCTTATTTTGGACACATTTTGGTGAGAGTGCAACCTCTTGCTTCGCCTCTTCCTCTCTGAACACACTCATTATTATTTTCGGGTACCCACTCTGCATGCATCTTACCACAAGCGTTAATATTTCAAGCACAATGGTGTAATGAGGTTTAGAGAAGGCATGATTCATAATTGATGTAGCTTATAATTTGCCACCAACAGAATTCTAACCTGAAGTTAGATGTTCTCCACTCAGGTTCCACAAGTACTGCTCGTACACACTCTGTTCTGTAGTCTGACTGTATATGATTTAGGATCAACAGTCACGTCTGACCAAGCCTTTGCAGGCCACTCTCACAATGCCACAAGTAATGCCCAACACTAAGGGACAATTTAGGCTATCATTTCCAACGCTGCCGCCTCTCTCCCCAGGCCCATGAAGACAGCCACGAGAGCCTGACCTCAGTCCCACGGCGGGACACCATGGGAAGCTTCCTCCCCGACAGCAGCGCCTATGAGCTCCTGACCATCATCGGTCAGTCAGTCTCAGGCTTCCAACCCCAGTGACTTGGCTGCCAAGGCGCTTGTGTGTTTGTTGTTGAATACATTGTTTGTGCTCCTGTCTCTAGTCTAATTTGGTGTGTTTTGCTGTGCTAGGTCGAGGCCTGAAGGACTTGATGACCATCAACCTTGCCAGATACAGACCCACAGGGGAACAAGTAGCAATCCGTCGGATTGACTTGGAGTCCTGCACCAATGAAATGGTCAACTACCTGCAGGTCTGGACCTGTCACCATCCATCTGTCACATTTCCCTTTGCCTCTGCCAGGCAGACAGACATCAGTCAAATCGTCATTGTCTTTATATCCCTCTTTCACTCCTCCCCTCTGAATGCATTCATCCCTTGCTTTATGACATCACCTGTTATGTTATCTAATCTCCCTCTCTGTCCATTAAACCTAACCCAGTCTAATCTGTCTCTCTCAGGCTGAGCTCCATGTATCTAAGCTGTTCCACCACTCCAGCATCCTGCCCTACAGGAGCATCTTCATAGCAGAGAACGAGCTGTGGGTCATCTCTCCCTTCATGGCCTATGGTGAGGAGTCAGACAGAGCACTGACTGTAAACACTACACCACTCTGGTCCTAGTCAAATGTAGTCAAAAGCTAAATGTAGACCGGAGAACTCTAGTTACCATTCCCACACTAAGGTAATTCGTTTCCACCTAATCCTACTATTCAGTCCTCTGCTCTCTCTCTGACTAATGTAGTGTCTAACATGTCCTAGGGTCAGCCAGAGACCTGATCAGCAGCCACTTCACTGATGGGATGAATGAGCTGGCCATCGCCTACATCCTACTGGGCATGCTCAAAGCCCTGGACTACATCCACCACATGGGCTATGTACACCGGTAAGTACAAAGTACACACAGGCCCAGGACTTTTCATGCAGGATTGTGACATGGCGTCTAATTTTGTGTGTTTAGGAGCGTGAAGGCCAGCCACGTGTTGATCTCGGTAGACGGTCAGGTGTGTATGTCTGGTCTGAGGAGCATCATCAGTCTGATCCGTCACGGCCAGCGGGCCAGAGTGGTCCATGACTTCCCCCAGTACAGCATCAAGGTGCTTCCCTGGCTCAGCCCAGAGGTGCTGCAGCAGGTAACTCCATACCACTCCTGGCTAACACAATACCTTGCTTTTAAACTATAATACCTTAATTTGTTTATCGGTCAACCCTGGTGTGTGTCAGAATCTACAGGGATACGACTTCCGGTCAGACATCTACAGTCTTGGCATCACAGCCTGTGAGCTAGCCAATGGACATGTGCCCTTCAAAGACATGCCAGCCACACAGGTGACTAGTGGCCAGATCAACCCCTCACCCGATCTTTATTCTGAAAGATATATATTATTCTCCTCAATTGACTGTTATCTCTCTCCATTCCTCTTCCTCCCCCCTGTCCTCTTCGTGGTCCTCTGTCTTTAGATGTTGCTGGAGAAGCTGAACGGGACAGTCCCCTGTCTGTTGGACACCACCACCATCCCCCCAGAGGAGCTGACCATGAAGCCCTCCCGCTCTGGGGCTGACTCTGGGATCTGTGAGGGCCCCAGCACCGGAGGGGCCCACCACTCTAACGGAGAGCCCTCCTCCTCGGGGAGCCACCCCTATAGTCGTACCTTCTCTCCCCACTTCCATGCTTTTGTGGAGCTGTGTCTCCAGAGGGACCCAGAGAAGAGGTGAGCCACGCCAAGCTAGGCTGCTGGTCCTCACATTGTCTTATGAATTTTCGCTCATTTAATTGTTTATTCCCCCCCCTCAGACCCTCAGCCAGTGCTCTCATTGGTCATTCCTTCTTCAAACAGGTCAGTAGGATCTAGTTCCTCCCCCCTCAACATCAATGTGAAACATTTGTCATAATGGCTTCATTCAGTCACACACTTGATTATTAGAATCCCCATGAGATTTCTTTCCATTCTTCCCTAGATCAAGCGTCGGCCATCGGAGGCTCTGCCTGAGCTGTTCCGGCCCATAACGCCCATCACAGGCTTTGAGAGTACCCAGCCTCAGGACGCTGCCTCTGTACTGGCCAGCCTGGAGTCTGGCCTCAGCCACATGGATGTGGATGACTGGGACTTCTGACCACAGAGGAACAGGAAAGAGGTGTGTGTAGTAACCAAGAGATGCTCTGAGAAGACTTCGGACTGGATTTACGCTTTGTTCTTATTAAATGGTCCATGTAAATAATTCAAACTAAGCAGTTTCTCCTCCCTTTGACTGGGTTTAAAAGCCAGCTGCCATCTCTAGTCTAAAAGATGCATGAGCAGACAGACCCTTGCACTGACTGATACCCAATTCCTCTCACGCACACATCTCTCCAGATTCTACTACAGCTCTGGACCCGTCGAAGAACCGTATGGGCGAGATTGTCGTCAGCTCTTTCACTTGCCAATGGAAATGTTCCATTAAAGGTATAGCAGCTGTACTTGACCCATCTGACATTAAAGACCAGGAACTGACCGCATTACCAAGGGTTGATCCAATCAGCCTTCTAGCCAGCACAACAGATGGAAGATTCCAGAAGTTTGTCCAAGGCTATCACAAACCAGACAGTGTTTGCATTTCCTCACAGCTGAGAAGAGGCTCTCATACTGAACTGTCAGTTTTACAGAGAGGGAAGAAAATCTATTTCTACCTGAAACCAGCAAAGCAAGTTAACACTAGACTGTGCCAACTGAGGTCCATGTATTTGATTAACCTTCCTGTTATTGACCATTTATGTCCTGTGAATGTTACAATGGTGCTTGTTCCAGATAGTTTGTCTGGGTTTCATGAAGGGAAAGTGTTGGGAGTGTCAACTATTTTACTTGATAATAAATACCTTTCACCTCCGGGCTCTCACTGTCATTGTATTGTAAGTAATCAGTCAACTATTCAAAAATCAAGTTTTATTCCGGAAGGCTTGACAATGAAACAGTGGAGAGGAGACGACAGACGCTGAAATTGGACAGGTACTGTATTTACAGTAGGTTGCTAATCTTCTTCATCAGAGGGTGGCTGGTCTAGCATGGCTTGGTGTTTGGCGATCTTGGCTGCCAGCTCTGTGGAGAGAGAGAACATTTAGGGCTACTGCCTGGAGCTTTAACTCCACTCAGCCTTACACAGCCACGGGCCTGAATATTCGAGCAGTGAGCTTTTTCTATTTGACTGACTATAGACGAGTCCTTTACCCGATTACATAATCTCTTGCCTGACTACCAAAACTCCTTGCTCTGGCCAAACGCCACTGGACATGAATTTCTGGAGCTGAGTACCTCCCCTAAGATTCCTAGAATGGAAATACATTCTTGACTGTCTGATTGGGTCCAGAACACACAGGGGTAAAGCAACTTAAATAATGTGTCATTGGTACTCTGGTTAGAGACTATCCAATTGCTGATGACCTTGTTTTGTACAACACTCATTTTAGCATCACAACAAACTTCAATGATTGTGGTCTCAGACTAATGTATGTAGCGAACGATAGAGCAGAGGAATTCAGCTTGAGTCAGGCAACATAAGCTCCATGGTTAACAAACTGCTTTAGTTTTGTTTTCTTAGCTTAAAGTGATGCTTTGGTGGCCCATCCAAGACCTAATGTTCATGCCATACCACTATGCTGACCATGGTAATTGAGATGCATTATCCTCACCTTTAGCTGGGTTGAAGACGCCGTTGGTCTGGACGTTACATACATAGCAGCGCTGGGACTTGCGGTAGTGCTGAAGAGCACAGGTCTCACAGAAGTAGTGCCGACACCTGCGGGAGACAAGACATGAGTAGTTTGATTAGCTGGAAGTTTCTCTACACACAATTAATGGTGAAGGAGTTCTTAGAGCATTGTCTTACTTGGTGATGACGGGGTTCTTAAAGGACTCTCGGCAGATGAAGCATTTGAAGGGCATGTCCTCCTCGTCACTGCTCACCTCGTAGTTCTCATCATCTACATACAGACCACACATCACTGAACAGCTGTATCACACACACACACATACACGTCAACTCTAATCTGAATCTTAAATCTACACAGCCCTGAGTTTCTCCCCTGTTGTGACCTCACCGTTGGCCCCATAGCGCCCCTCGTCCAGCTCCCTCTCAATCTGCCAGCCATGTTTGTAGTCTGAGCGGTCATGGAGGAATTTGCAGCTGTCTAAGGAGGAAAAAGAAACTTGAAGAGACTTCCACAGATGATTAATTAAAGTTGGGAAAGGAGGACCTATGCAAAGCTCGACATTGGGGGAGGCAACCTTCCAGCAAAGTCCTTACTCACCTCCAAAGCCACAGAAGCCAGTCTCTTTGTAGTCCTTACAGATGTCTGGCTGGTAGTCCCACCTCACTGTGGCTCTCAGGTGCTCTGGGGCCCGAATTGGGCCCTTCCTGACAAAAGAAAAGAGAAAACACTGATGATGCAAATACATAGCAAAAACTATTAAAATTTTCCAAGACATTTCAACTTTACTCTGTCACAACATGCATCCACACCTGACCATGCCAGATGATGCATTTCCCATGGTGGAGTCTTTGGGCTTGATGTGCTTTTTGTAGTTGTTCATTCCTCTGTAGATCTTATCATCCTCTTTACCGGTCAGCTCCTGGTGAGGGAGAGGATAGAGACCCTTATTAAGCATTTGCGGACCAACGCTGTCCCAATTTACAACAAAACTGGGGGAAGAATGCAAATGATACAATACTAAGATGAAGATACATGAAGGAATCAAAGTTCCTCCAACAAGAGACAGAGGTCTTGCCTCCTGGATCTTCTGACTCCTCTCAAAGATGGCCTGAGCATCATTGTCCTTTGCTGTGTCCAGCTCATAGATTGCAGTTGCTCCCATGTCATCTGGCCCCTCTGGTTTCTATACACAGCGAAGGGAGGAGGACGAGATTGATAGCTTTATACAGGGATGAGCAATAAAAGGGCAGGGAGGATATAAATACAAAACATTATTCCTAGATTAATGGGTAGAGAGGTATTTTTCAAAATAACTCACCGCTGACCGTGTGGACTTGTAAGCGACAGTGACTTTCTTTCTTTCTTTCTCCTCGTCACTTTCAGCAGATGACACCACCTCCCTCTCTACTTTTTTTGTCTGGGAAGATGATAAGAATGATTTCACACTATAAAAAATGTTTCGTATAAAGACTGATTCGTTTGTAGTCAGTCATGCGACGTTACCCTTTGAATCATTGGGTTTGCTGAACCAGTCTTTTTTTCTTTTCTGACGACGGCATTCTTGTCTTCGTCACTGTTGCCATCTGGCAATGAGGCAAGCATCAGCATGTGAGTGGGACATTTCAGTGTTTACAGTACTCGGCCACATACACAATCATTTCCATGGCTTGGGTGTTTTATAGTTGGCAGTAGTTTTGTTTTTACTTAGCCCAATCTTAACGCCTTACTAAATAAACGTAAAATGTTAGCTAACTAGGTTAGTTCGCTACTATAGCTAGCTCGAGGACTATTACTAATAGCCATGGTTTTCATGCACAATGCAGTCTTTTTGTTAGCTTTTGAAACAACACTGAGCTCACCTTTGTCGCTGTCACTGGCTTTTCTCTTCCGAGCGTTGCATTTTTTGGTAGATTTTTTAAATAGAAAAGTACAGGTTGCCTTGGGTTCCCCTGACTCCGCCATCTTTCATTCTGTTTACAAAAAAATGGTGAAGTACGATTTTAGAGCGACCTCTAGCGTCGAGGAGTCACAATAATTTGGTACAGTATTCCACCTTGCGGCCAATTATCTACAGTACAACATATACAATTAAGTAGACTACATTTGCATTTATTTCATGCCAATTTCTAATTGTTTTATTGCATATTATTTGTAAGATATCTTGTGGCGCAACTAAATAATATCCTTTTCTATAGTGTTATAAAACCGCAAAGCACATTATGATAAAAAGTAGGATTATTAAATTATAGGATATTTTATGTAGGATAAATCAACATATGTGCATTGGGTATCTTGATGCAGAGGGTATTTTAATTATACTGTCTGTCTATTCACCCTGCCCAACTCGACCCTGCACAACTCCATCGTTGTGCGTCAACGTAGAGCCCACTAATTAAGCATCAGCTTCTCGCGGAGAAGTGAGGACACCGGAATATATGGCATAGGCCTGGGGAGGGAGGGGTCTTGGTGGTGCTGGGCTACGGGAAGGCTCCGTACCGCTGCTGAATGGAATCCGGCTGTGTCCGAAAAGCAATGGCTATGGGTTTGACATCGAAAAAGGCATCTTCTCGGAGCGTCGGCGTGGAGCGAAAAAATCTCATCACCGTATGCAGGTAAACACAAGGGAGCAGAGGTTTCGTGTGGTTGGCACGTCATGTTAACCACACATATTAGTTAATGCATGCATGGAAATCAATGTGCAATGGCTTAGGCTACAATGTATTAAGCGTTCGAATAATTTGCGGCTGCAATAGTTAAGTGTTAGGGCCAGCTGTGTCCTGTGTTTGTTCCCAATCATATATTCTCATAAGAAAACGAAAAGAAAAACAAAATGCAACATAATACCCAGCTATGGACACTGTGGTAGCCTATACATAAGGCTACTTGGGAAAATTTAAATGGATACATTTAAAAAAAAAAATGTATCTTGGTAAATAACGGTGAGAGAATCGGATCGCTTTAAAAATAAACAGCCACATATGCGGTTTCACCTTGGTGGACACCCCGCTGTCTCCGCCGCTATGTCGGCCTATTTGAAAGGAAAGTGGATTAAATGGGGTGTGTGAGGCCTATGTTTGAGAGAGCATAGGTCCACCAGAATTCCCCAGGTCGGTGATGTCGCAATGACGACAACCTTCTTGGAACGAGGACATTATTTACCGCTTATAGAAATGCTGCTCCAAGATAATGACATCACAGTGAAATCGGATGTTTATTATGGTCATTGAATGCTGCTGTGCTGTACTCATTATGCACTAAAAACACCCAGAGGAATTTCACCCGATGGCTCTCAGAAAGAAGTATAGGCCTACAACATTTTTGCCAGCTCGTCTATACCAGAGTAACTGATACCTACAGCTGATACTGCTGATAATATAGCAGTCATACCCCTGTGTCTGGTTGTCATGAATGCTATTTGATAACTTGGTGAAGGACAAGTTATGTTTTACCCAAAGTAGCCTAATGTATCATCAGTGCTCCATCCTAGAATATTCCTATTTGTAAAGGCATAATTAATGTGAATAGTTCATGATGATAAATATTTGTCATGTAAATTAATATAATATAATACTCTATTAAATTGTGTATATATATATATATATATATATATATATATATCACAATTATTTCAAGAGTGCATATGTGTTTTTGCAAAATACCCAATGTGTCTTGTCTCTGTGTCCTTATGCATCTATACTAGAGGTCGACCAATTAATCGGAATGGACTATTAATTAGGGACGATTTCAACAATCGGAAATCGGTCTTTTTGGACACCGATTTGGCCGATTTTATTTCTTAATAATTTTTTTACACCTTTTATTTAACTAGGCAAGTCAGTTAAGTACACATTCTTATTTTCAATGATGGCCTAGGAACGGTGGGTTAACTGCCTCGTTCAGGGGCAGAATGACAGATTTGTACCTTGTCAGCTCGCGGATTCAATCTTGCAACCTTACAGTTAACTAGTCCAACGCTCGAACCACCTGCCTCTCATTGCACTCCACGAGGAGCCTGCCTGTTAACGCGAATGCAATAAGCCAAGTTAAGTTGCTAGCTAGCATTAAACTTATCTTATAAAAAACAATCAATCAATCATAATCACTAGTTAACTACACAAAGTTGATGATATTACTAGTTTATCTAGCGTGTCCTGCGTTGCATATAATTGATGCAGTGCGTATTCGTGAAAAAGGACTGTCGTTGCTCCAAACTGTACCTAACCATAAACATCAATGCCTTTCTTAAAATGAATACACAAAAGTATATATTTTTTAATCTGCATATTTAGCTAAAAGAAATCCAGGTTAGCAGGCAATATTAACCAGGTGAAATTGTGTCACTTCTCTTGCGTTCATTACACGCAGAGTCAGGGTATATGCAACAGTTTGGGCCACCTAATTTGCCAGAATTTTACGTAATTATGACATAACATTGAAGGTTGTGCAATGTAACAGGAATATTTAGACTTATGGATGCCACCCGTTAGATAAAATACGGAACGGTTCCCTATTTCACTGAAAGAATAAACGTCTTGTTTTCGAGATGATAGTTTCCGGATTCGACCATATTAATGACCTAAGGCTCGTATTTCTGTGTGTTATTATGGTATAATTAAGTCTATGATTTGATAGAGCAGTCTGACTGAGCGATGGTAGGCACCAGCAGGTTCGTAAGCATTCATTCAAACAGCACATTTGTGCGTTTTGCCAGCAGCTCTTCGTTGTGCTTCAAGCATTGCGCTGTTTATGACTTCAAGTCTATCAACTCTCTAGATTAGGCTGGTGTAAGCGATGTGAAATGGCTAGCTAGTTAGTGGGGTGCGCGCTAATAGCGTTTCAAACGTCACTCCCTCTGAGACTTGGAGTGGTTGTTCCCCTTGCTCTGCATGGGTAACGATGCTTTGAGTGTGACTGCTGTCGTTGTGTTCGTGGTTCGAGCCCAGGGAGGAGCGAGGAGAGGGACTGAGGCTTTACTGTTATACTGGCAATACTAAAGCACCTATAAGAACATCCAATAGTCAAAGCTATATGAAATACAAATGGTATAGAGAGAAATAGTCTTATAATTCCTATAATAACTACAACCTAAATTGTAATTGTAATCTATACTGTAAGCTTCCTCTTCACTGTGTGTCCTCATCTCCGTCTCGAGTCATCATGGATTATATCCCTGTCTTCATATAAGGAGCTCCAGTAGGAACAGCAACTGGATTGTTGCCTCAGAAACGTGTGGGTCTGTGGCCTGCAGCTTGTATGTTAGCAATGTGAATATATTATCTGTGGGCACCCTCATGATTAGATGTGAAACTATCAGATGAGGCTTGTATGTGTCCAGTGTGTGCTGTCACTCTGTGCGGCCAGGAGACCCATTGTCTTGCTGTCAGGGACACAACATTTTATCTCCTGAGGGAGGCATTGTTCTAAGGGGACCAACGGGAGTGACATCACTCAAGCTCCTGGTGCTCTCACTAAATCATTTCTCGACAAAAAAAATAGCAGAAAATGAGTTATGCATTCAATGTGGAGTGTTGGGAGGCTTATATGGTTCATTGTTACAAATCATGGATATCTTGCCATCCTTCCAATCCGATGACATCGACATTGGCCACATCCTCATGATATGACATGTTGAGTTTAGTGTTTGTTTGCTGCTTGGATAGAAGAATAGAGACAAATGAAAACTCCAGGAACACGATCAAGCACTTTTTTATTACAGCACCTCTCTGTCAAGGGTTCTGTCTGCATTTAGTGGAACATAGTGTAATAGAACACATAGAACAGACATGGATCATGACCATAAATAAAGAATGTTTTCAAAGACATAGACTTCAGACTCCAAGAAGGATTAGCGAGAGAACAAAGAGACATTTGTTGCAGTTCGGTCATTTTTCATACACTGACCGTGCCAAGGACATTTTAATCCAAGACATTTAAAGAGACAGGCACAGGACACAAAACAAAACAAAAAATGTTCACAACAGTTTTTCATCAGTAATGCTAATCATACAGTTGTCTCCACTGGGAAAGACATGAATTACTTTTCAATGAGAGCTATGAATTAAGTTTAATGCAAGGGTAATACATGTATTCCCCAGGCTTTGAATATCTGAAAGCATCTGTGTCGATGTCAAGTCTACCTTTTGTATTGTGCAGTCTAAGATGGGCTGTAAGTCATAGAGGCCTCTTTTCCTGCCAGACAGATGTGTATAATACTTCCATGTGTCAGCCAATGACAGCCCTTGTCCCAGGTGGTGTTCAAGTTGACAAAGGTTGTGAATGTTTGTGACCTCAGGACCTCTGGCTGTGCATAGAGTCAGGCTGATGTTGTGTGTGTCTCATTGTGTAGGCAGGGCTACCAGCAGGGCAGAGCAGGGCAGCCTTGGGGCAAAGAATAGAGGGTGGATCTGTGCTCCAGACTAATGCCAAGAGTAATGGAGGGAGTCATGAAAAAGGTTTGACTGATATGGACACAGTTATCTTCAGATCATTAGCCATCCCTCCCAACGAAGCCCAAATTAGTGTTCAGTTAGCACACCAGCCCAAGCATGATCCTTCTTCTAACACTAGTGCACGTGTATATATTTTCAATTTGAATACAAAACATTTCCTCCACTATCACAACATGCACATTTACCAGACATCGGCACACATAGATTAACATGCTTGGATTTCCTATTTTTCATTTTTTTTGGAAGTAAATCCTTGTTTCGAGGCCTATTTGTGTATGATAATAGAACATTCAGAGTTGTTCTTGATTACTGAATTTGAATCTGTTTACCCTTGGTGAAATGCTGGACCCAGTACTTCATCCCCATGCCAATTTGTCATCAGGGATCATAATGGATTTTGCCAAAGTGGCATCACACTCCCATTCAGAGCTCTTCCTCCAAGTCATTAACATGGTTGTTGTAGTGCTATACTGATATAGTAGGGTTCAGTAATACTAGTAGACCTACTCTGTGATGGCACATCTCATGGGTTGGCCCTGTTTTCGACACCAAAGCCAAGATATAGTGACTTCTAAAATGCAGTGATCTGATGTGTCGAAGTGACCTCCCCATTACATCATGTTTCATCGACTGAACTTATTTTGATGACAGAGATTTCCATGCACAGCAATAGACAGTACAGTGACGGAAATCTGGAAATACTCTCAACATCACAGGAAACTATTGTTGCTTCCCTGGCTCAAAGGTCTTAGGTCAATAGTTAAGTCAGCAGAGGTCATAGATATACAGTATGGTCCAGCTGGTAGTCTCCAAGTGGAAAAGTCTCATGTATTCATGTACTAATTTGATGTGTGTTTGAAAATGCCTGAAGAAATCTGTTGGAACTTGGCACCATGAACTTTTCAAGTCCTGAGAAAAAAATAACTTCAGAAGGAGATACCACTCATGCCTTAAGCTGGCTTTCATTTATAAGTATTTACCATGGCCAGAATAATAATAAAATGTCAAGAATAAAATAAGTCTTACATAACAGTATAGCTGTTGCTATGGGCTACATATGTTTTTAAAACATGGCGGGACCAGAGTGTCATCTGTACTTGGTTCATCTGAGAGAAACAGACTGTACCAATAGCTGCTATTTTACCTTATTGAAAGAGGCCAAACCAGGAGAAACAGCTATCACTAGGGAATCTTGTTACAGGCCAGTTGATATTTTACTTTGTTGCATATTCTGGCCTAAGAGCTCTCATGACGAGGTCCATGACTGGATGAACACTGTTGGTGCCAACACGTTGAACCTAAGAAAACAACATAAATAAGATAGTTAAAGATTTGGAGGTCCTACCCTATTGCACCCGTGCTCCCTGTAAATAAAAGGGGATGAGATGAGAAGGAAGAACAAGTCATCTTTTGAGTTTTGAAGCCTTCAATTGTTTTGGGTGTGGCTGGGGAGAATGTGCCATTACTGTCTCTGTTGCAATATCCTGAGGAGGACATATAAAGTGGGACCAGCTGCACAATGATTGTGAAGTACTTTGAAACTTGAATGTGGGTTCTGTGAGGGACTGGACAGTATGGTTCTTCACTCTGTGTGTGTCCTTTCTTGTGTTAAACAATGGCAAAGCACCACAAATGGTCCCACTCTTCATCTCTCTCTCTCTCTCTCTCTCTCTCTCTCTCTCTCTCTCTCTCAGCCTCTCTCTCTCTCAGCCTCTCTCTCAGCCTCTCTCTCAGCCACTCTCTCTCTGTCTCTCTCTCTACCTCTCTCTCTCTCTACCTCTCTCTCTCTCAGCCTCAGGGTTCCACTGCTCTACATTTTTCCTCATAAAAAACGTTCTCATCCACTCAGAAGTTGCTGTCCCATTGTTCATTGTGCACATTAAAGCAGCACTCAGAGCCTGCCATCCTAGAATAACAAATTATCATTGTAATATTGGTGTTCTTTTCAGCCTGATTATCCTCTTGTTTTCACATATTTCTAGCATATTATTGCACAAATGACCTCTGCCTTACTAAACATAAGCAAGGTTCATTGGCATTGCAATGTGAACGTTACCAGCAGGACCAAACACTTAACATTCCAGTATATATCACTTGAACCTTTCCCCACCTACCTCTTCTCCTATTACCATATCTACTGTCTGTGACATACTATATCCTTCATATCACATCCCCTCATCATGTTCATTATTATGAATTATGCCTTCAGTTCCTCCCAGCCCAGCACCTCTATTTTTCTACTCCTCCAAATGCACAAACACTGGCCATGAGACACCCTGCCTGGTTCCTCATTCTCTTCACATTCACTTCACTGAGATGTGACCACACCGTTCCAGCTATCGATATTGCCTGATGTGACACATTATTTTGGTCATAACATTTGTAATCTCTCCGTCAGAGCAAATAAGTAAACTAATTCTATCTCGTCCCATGATATTGCATGGCGCATAGACACAGGGCTTGCATCTCCTCCCTTGGCTGAGCTCATCTCCCCTATGGGAGGGATCCTCCAGGTGCACGCACACCCAGTAGAGAATCTGAAACACACTATCAGACAGACAGTGTTCACTTCACATGGCCGGGGCCAGGGAGGAATCCTCCAATGTCAGCTGATCCTGCTGGTTAGGCCAAGACTGGAGAGAGGAGAGGGGAGGGGGGCGATGAGGGAGAGAGTCAGACAAAGTGGGGAAGAGATACAATTGTGATTGAGAGCTGTCAATCCTAATCTTCTGAGATTATTTTGGACAAATTAGAGTACCCTGATCCTAAATTGTATTGTAAATGAAGCACAACTGAACGTAAGTACAGTAGGAAAGGTAGCAAAAAGAACAAGAGGACGTTTGAAGAGAGCTGAGAGTGGGTTTGGCTGGGATCCGAGAGGAGTGAGGGGGGCACAAAAGATGTTTGTTTTAAAGCCGGGCAGTTGTTTTTCAGTGACAAATCGTACCAAGTGTATCTTGCTGTGGCACTCAATCCATTAGCATTTAAATCATACCAGTTATTACTGCTCAAACTCCCCTTCATACCGAGAGACATTATCCATTTCTAATCATTCAACCACAGTATTAGATTCGGATGTTGTAATCACATAAACTGATTTTACTGATAATCAGAGATGACCATCTTGCTAACTACGGATTTCCTTGACATATCAGGACTGCAGAAATACCTAAAGTGCCTAATTGTCATAGAATATTGCAACAATGTAGCAGGCCAAATGTTCTCAAAGTTTTGTTCTCTAGGCAACTGAATAGGGTGTCCAACAATAACATGTACAACAGACATTGACTTCTGCACAACACATAACTCACCTGGAATCATGAGTAGAGTCATTGACTTCTGCACAACACATAACTCATCTGGAATCATGGGTAGAGTCATTGACTTCTGCACAACACATAACTCACCTGGAATCATGGGTAGAGTAGAACACATCTAAGAATTCTAAAACCACTGACCTGTTTCTTTGATAAAATCCTGTTTGATCAAAACAGTAAAATGGTCCAAAGCAAAATAATCCAGTGTTTTAGAAGTCAGTTTAGATATAGTCTGTGTAGATGTTGCGGTGATGTCCTTATGTCCCCTGTGATGGTGTTGTTGTATGTTGTCTTTCCGTTTTGTTGAGTTAGCCACCAGTCCCTCCACCCAATGATGTCCCCTCTCATCTAGAGGGTCTTGCGTTTGGCGAAAAAGGCTTTTCGAAACGAGGTGGTGGTGGTGCCCCTGCTGAAGGAGGCATTGCCCATAGTGAGCTTGGTCTTGGCACTGGCGATGGTGGAGGCGCCCAGAGAAGTGGTCTTCTTGCCCCTGGTGATAGACGAGTTGCCCACAGTGAGCTTGGTCTTGCCCCTCTTGATAGTGGTGTTTCCCAGGGAGAGGGCCGTCTTCCCCTCGGTGATGCTGGTGTTGCCCATTGAGAAGAAGGTTGAATTCCTGACCCTGCTGAGGTGGTGGATTTTGGGGTTCACTCGGCGCGACACATTGCACGCTCATGCAGCACACCCCGCTCAGTAAAGCTTGGTTGTGATAGTAACAGTAACGAGAGTCCAGAGTAGACCAGAATGCTAAGTGTGGATAGTGCTACCCCCGTGTCACATAATGCCTTCGTTGAGCTTATAGACGTGGGCTCTGGAAGGCCACATACCACCCATGTGTCCCTGTGATTGGACAGAGGCAGCCGTAGGTGGCTGTAGCCTATCTGAGGGCTTGGTACAGTGGAACGATTGTCCCATCACCACCACGACGCGGCTGAAGGAGACATTGTTGCCCAGAGGACAATATGTGGTGACATCACTTGATCCTGCGGCATTGTTGGCTATATTCCCTGATTGTAAATCCTTAGTTCTGTGTGAAGCTTTATAGAACATGTGCATCATGAAACATATCATGTGAGACATTATTATATAGGAAAGGATGTTGACGTAAGTTCATGTTTTCCATCAATGACCTATGACCTCTCTTCTCAAATGTGCAATGTGGCTTCAGTCTCCAATATGGGTGTGGCTCTTAGGATTTTTCCAAGTGTCTGTGTCCATAAAATGGTCTATTCCATCTAGGGATTATCAGATAATCTTCTATTCCATTTGTCTATGGTCCTTGTCCTTTAGTATGCAAATAATTCATTATTCCACTTCAGGACAGAACATATCATTTGTTTCCTACTACTTGTATGTTATATAATATGTCAAATTTGCAAACAAATAAAATCAAGCCAAACCGTGTTGAAGCAGTTATTTTATAAGCATCAGGTTACATCAATCAATCAGTTATGACAGACACATTTCCTAGTTTAAGACCGTCCTTTATAAACTGAACATAGCATAGTTATTGTAATGTGTTCAACCTTGAAACAGACCAATTTCATCAGCATGCAATTGTTGTTTTATAACAAATGGGGACATTTAAGCTGTATTTTTGCTTCAGAGAATTACTGTTGAGGTTCTCTGTTGAACAGCACACTGATGATGACACATGCTCTGTCCAGTGTCTCCACATACACCACACACAGCTGTGTCCTCCTGCCTCCCTCCCTGCCAACACACCACCAACCTCATCTCCTCTGTCACACATCTGAATATCTGATTTCAAGCCTGTTAGATCCGTAACACATCCGAACAATACTTTCATCATGTGGGATTCATTTTGAAAGACATGCTCAATGTTTCTCTTCGAAAACATGAATGCTTCATTGACACTCGAGCTGCAGAATGCTGCACATTGATCAGACACATGGAATAATTGATTACAAATGGACATGATTTAAGCTACTACTGACCTGCTGAAACTGAGCAGATTAAAGTCCCTCTGTTTTGAGTGTAACGGTATACAATAATCACAGGTGGAAATCCCAGTAGATGTTCCGTGTAGTTTGTCTGCCCCTAGTGAGGCTGGATTTGACCACAGACACAGACTTCTCTCCATGGGTGAAGGTGAGAGTGGTCAGAGAGCTGGTGGTCTGGTCTCGTGTCACGGAGGTCTTTCCCATGGTCACAGTGATCTTTCCCAGGGTAGCGGTGGTTCTGCTCCACGAGACTGAGGACTTGCCCCAGGAGATGGCGTACTTAGTCTTCAGAATCAAGATCCTGCCCTTAGTGAAGCTAGTCTTGCTGGACAGGAAGGTGACTTTCCACTCCTCCTCTTCAGTCAAGTCTTTTTTTGACGTCCTGGTTGCTTTGGGAGTCTTGGACCTGGCGTCTGAGCTCCTGTCCATTTATTCTAGGTGGTCCTGCGCTTTGACATCAGAGCCTTCCGGAAGGAGGTGGTGGTGGTTCCCCTGGTGAAACTAGCTCCGCCAAGAGCTACTGTGGTCTTCTCCCTACTGATGGTGGAGTCCCCCATGGAGGTGGTGGTCACTCCTCTGGAGACAGAGGTGTTGCCCATCGCGACCGTGGTCTTGCCCCTGGCTATGGAAGTTTTGCCCACTGCCAGGGCAGTCTTGCCCTCGGTGATGCTAGTGTTTCCCATGGAACAAGAGGCAGTCAGCCCTAGTCTGTGCCTGGACTCTCTCTTAGCTTACACTCAGCAGGCACAGCATAGCCTCTTGTGCTTAGCTCTCAGTGGGATGTGCAGTGAAATCTTGAGGTCATCAACCAAACTAAATCCGTGGCTACAGCTGTCCTAAATAGATCAGACCACCGTGTATAGAGAGGGGGGGGGGTGTATTTGGTCATACTCTGATGCCGGCTGGTTCCTTACAGGGATCAGACCAAGGGACGGACAGGACCTGGGAGCCCATACTGAACAAAGGCTGCCACGCCGACAACCGTGTCATCTGTCATTGGTTGGGACAAGGGGGTTAATTGTGTTGTTGTCACGGACACTTTGAAGGGGGACATTGTGTTGCACACAAGACAATTGGGGTTGACCTCAGATGCATTCGATGGCATTGTTCCCAAAGAACTCCTCTCAGCTATTGTTTAGCACAAGTCAAGTACAGTAGTACATTTGTCTCTGCCTGTCTGCTTCTACTGTTGTTTTTTACATGATTTCTTTACTTTCAACATACTGTACCTCTTTGCTACTTGCATTTTATTGCATATATAATAGTTTCGCAAATATGTACGTAGTTATCTTGTTTGTTTCTCATTCCTCTGTCTCTCTCTTCTCCTCTCTTTTAGATTTTCGGTGAAGACACTCCTGGAAAAGTACACAGCCGAGCCCATCGATGACTCATCCGAGGAGTTTGTCAACTTCGCTGCAATCTTGGAACACATCCTCAGCCACCGCTTCAAAGGTAACATGGCAGGTATAGGACATGGAACTGTCCATCAGTCTCTCGGTCTTCTAACTCAGGATACGGAAGCCTCAAGGCTTACCCTAGTTTCAAATGTTACTATTTACCCATTTACATAATATGTATAATGTCACACATACAGTGGGGCAAAAAAGTATTTAGTCAGCCACCAATTGTGCAAGTTCTCCCACTTAAAAAGATGAGAGAGGCCTGTCATTTTCATCATATGTACACTTCAACTATGACAGACAAAATGAGGGAAAAAATCCAGAAAATCACATTGTAGGATTTTAAATTAATTTATTTGCACATTATGGTGGAAAATAAGTATTTGGTCACCTACAAACAAGCAAGATTTCTGGCTCTCACAGACCTGTAACTTCTTCTTTAAGAGGCTCCTCTGTCCTCCACTCGTTACCTGTATTAATGTCACCTGTTTGAACTTGTTATCAGTATAAAAGACACCTGTCCACAACCTCAAACAGTCACACTCCAAACTCCACTATGGCCAAGACCAAAGAGCTGTCAAAGGACACCAGAAACATAATTGTAGACCCGCACCAGGCTGGGAAGACTGAATCTGCAATAGGTAAGCAGCTTGGATTGAAGAAATCAACTGTGGGAGCAATTATTAGGAAATGGAAGACATACAAGACCACTGATAATCTCCCTCGATCTGGGGCTCCACGCAAGATCTCACCCCGTGGGGTCAAAATGATCACAAGAACGGTGAACAAAAATCGCAGAACCACACGGGGGGACCTAGTGAATGACCTGCAGAGAGCTGGGACCAAAGTAACAAAGCCTACCATCAGTAACACACTACGCCGCCAGGGACTCAAATCCTGCAGTGCCAGACGTGTCCCCCTGCTTAAGCCAGTACATGTCCAGGCCCGTCTGAAGTTTGCTAGAGAGCATTTGGATGATCCAGAAGAAGATTGGGAGAATGTCATATGGTCAGATGAAACCAAAATATAACTTTTTGGTAAAAACTCAACTCGTCGTGTTTGGAGGACAAAGAATGCTGAGTTGCATCCAAAGAACACCATACCTACTGTGAAGCATGGGGGTGGAAACATCATGCTTTGGGGCTGTTTTTCTGCAAAGGGACCAGGACGACTGATCCGTGTAAAGGAAAGAAAGAATGGGGCAATGTATCGTGAGATTTTGAGTGAAAACCTCCTTCCATCAGCAAGGGCATTGAAGATGAAACGTGGCTGGGTCTTTCAGCATGACAATGATCCCAAACACACCACCCGGGCAACGAAGGAGTGGCTTCGTAAGAAGCATTTCAAGGTCCTGGAGTGGCCTAGCCAATCTCCAGATCTCAACCCCATAGAAAATCTTTGGAGGGAGTTGAAAGTCCGTGTTGCCCAGCAACAGCCCCAAAACATCACTGCTCTAGAGGAGATCTGCATGGAGGAATGGGCCAAAATACCAGCAACAGTGTGTGAAGACTTACAGAAAACGTTTGACTTCTGTCATTGCCAACAAAGGGTATATAACAAAGTATTGAGATAAACTTTTGTTATTGACCAAATACTTATTTTCCACCATAATTTGCAAATAAATTCATAAAAAATCCTACAATGTGATTCTCTCATTTTGTCTGTCATAGTTGAAGTGTACCTATGATGAAAATGTCAGGCCTTTCATCTTTTTAAGTGGGAGAACTTGCACAATTGGTGGCTGACTAAATACTTTTTTGCCCCACTGTATAATAGGCAAATGTAATGATTTTTACATGAGCTCATGGCATGCCCATCTGTTTTGACTGAGTTAAAGTGCTGATGCAAAGCCAATCTGCTGTGTTGCGTTGAGCGACAGGGACACTGTGTGGGCTGTTGTAGGAGATGGGAGTCATTGTCAGTGTTTTATCTGTGGACCAGGTCCTGGAAGCTGGTTCATCTCAGATGGCCAGCGAAGTTTCTGGGACTACATCCGGCTGGCATGCAGCAAGGTGCAGAACAACTGCATCGCCAGCATCGAAAACATTGAGAACATCAGCACCTCACGAGCCAAGGCAAGGACTGGGATCGTGTGTGTGTGTGTGTGTGTGTGTGTGTGTGTGTGTGTGTGTGTGACTAGATCAAAAAATCCCTTAGCTGGCACTCACGCCCTCGTTCCCTCTGACCCCCCCCTTTCGTTCTTTCTCTCCTTCCATTGTTTCCTGCAGGGTCGGGCATGGATCCGTGTGGCGCTGATGGAGAAGCGTCTGTCTGAGTATGTGGCCACAGCCTTGAGGGACACACGGACAACCAGGTCAGATATACCACAAAATAGTATCCCATCTAGCCTATTAACTGCCAAGCTACGTTCGAAACAACATGCAAAACATAACTAATCATAAGGCTTTGCACTGCAGGAGGTTCTATGATGACGGAGCCATCATACTGAGAGAGGAGGCCACTGTTCTGACAGGCATGCTCATTGGCCTCAGTGCCATAGACTTCAGGTGAGGCAGCATTACTCAGGCCTGCAGAATCATAGCATTATTATTTGTTACATTGTTATCTTAAAGTTCACAATTCTTTCTCTGTCCAGTTTTTGCTTGAAGGGGGAGGCGCTGGATGGGAAGTCCCCTGCTGTGATTGACTTCACACCTTACCTGAAGTTCACTCAGAGGTGAGACAACCACATGCCCACTTCGCGAATATATGTCATACTAGTCAGTAGCTTAGTCATACCCATAGATATGACTATAAGCGGTGTGTAACTCCCCTGCTATATGTCCCCTGCTTACAGCTATGACTACCTGAGTGATGAGGATGACCGGTGCAGTGTGGACAGCAGTGCCAGTGACGAAAGTGTCCCAGAACACCCTTACATCCCCCTGGTCACTGACGAGGAGAGCTGGAGGAACAAGTGTCGCAAGATGGAGCAGAGGTTTAAGATTGTGTATGCACAGAAGGTGACCTTTTGACCTCCTGATAACCTTACATTCCTAAAGACATGGGGCATAGAATATCTTCCAGCTTTTCAGGTCTCCAGAGATGTTCCATCGGGTTCAAGTCCAGGCTCTGGCTGGGCCACTCAAGGACATTTCAAGACTTGTCCCCGAAGCCACTCCTGCGTTGTCTTGGCTGTGTGCTTAGGGTTGTTGTCCTGTTGGAAGGTGAACCTTCACTCCAGTCTGAGATCCTGAGCGCTCTGTAGCAGGTTTTCATCAAGGATCTCTCTGTACTTTGCTCTGTTCATCTTTCCCTCAATCCTGAGCAGTCCCCCTGTTCCTGCCTTTGAAAAACATCCCCACAACAGGATGCTGCCACCACCATGCTTCACCGTAGGGATGGTGCCAAGTTTCTTCCAGATGTAACGCTTGGCATTCAGACCTAAAGAGTTCAATCTTGGTTTCATCAGACCAGATAATCTTGTTGCTCATGGTCTGGGAGTCTTTAGGTGACTTTTGGCAACTTCCAAGTGGACTTTCATGTGCCTTTTACTGAGGAGTGGCTTCCATCTGGCCACTCAACCATAAAGGCCTGATTGGTAAAGTGCTGCAGAGATGGTTGTCCTTCTGGAAGAGTCTTGGTGGTTCTAAACTTCTTCAATTTAAGAATGATGGAAGCCACTGTGTTTTGGGGGGCCTTTAATGCTGCAGACATTTTTTGGTACACTTTCCCAGATCTGTGCCTCAACACAATCCTGTCTCTGAGCTCTACGGACAATTCCTTCGACCTCATGGCTTGGTTTTTGCTCTGCACCGTCAACTGTGGGACCTTATGTAGACAGGTGTGAGCCTTTCCAAATCATGTCCAATCAATTGAATTTACGACAGGTGGAAACCAATCAAGTTGTAGAAACATCTCAAGGATGATCAATGGAAACAGAATGCATCTGAGCTCAATTTCGAGTTTCATAGTAAAGGGTCTGAATATTTATGTAAATAAGGTATTTCAGTTTTTAAGATGTGTCATAATGGTGTATTGTGTGTAGATTGAGGAATTTATTTGATTTGAACCATTTTAGAACAAGGCTGTAATGTAACAAAATGTGGAAAAAGTCAAGGGGTCTGAATACTTTCCGAAGGCACTGTATATAGAGTAATAATTATGTACTTTTGGGGTATGCAGAACAGTCTATCTGTGTGCACTCCAGTCCTATCTTCTAACTGTGTGTCTGCGTCTGGGTCTGTGTCTGTGATGCAGGGCTACCTGGAGGAGCTGGTGCGTCTGCGGGAGTCCCAGCTGAAGAACGTGGAGACGGAGAACAAGAAGCTGAGTGCCAGGCTGGAGGAGCTCAGAGTCCAGAGCCTGCAGGAGAAGAAGGAGCTGGAGTCCATCGTACTGGAGCTGCAGGCACAACTGTGAGAGCAGTATACAAATGCACACACACTAGTATACATTGACGGGGACACATAAAACATCATAAACAGACACACACAAATGCAGTACATCACATATCAGATGATGTTAAGAGTTAATCACAAGCGTGTTCCTTCCAGCACTGCCCTCATCCCCTGTGATTCCTCCCACCTGACTAAGGATCTGTCCATCCCTCTGGTCAACCAGTGGCCCTCCATACGAGGCTACAACAACCAGGGGGACGTCAAGCTCTTCCGCAGGTATATCTACTGAATGAGTACATTTAAAGCTGCATTATGTAACTTTTTGGGCGACCCAAACAAATCCACATAGAAATGGGTGATATAGACATGTCATTCTCATTGAAAGGAAGTATAAGAAGTGTATATCTGTTCTATGTGTGGTATTTCTATGCTTCACGTTCTTAAGTTTAATTTTTGCATCTTTTACTTACGGTTTTGTATAGCATCTGCAGCGGGTTTTGGTTATGGGAAATATATTTCACAGCGGTTTAGATGGTACAATGATTCTCTACACTATACTTACTTGTTTTGTCACATTAACTAAAATTAGTCAAACTATTATAATTTTAGCAAACAGGGAATTTCAAAGCGATTTCTACACAGATGTTATTGTAACCGTATTTCATGATGTCACTCATCCCTTCAGGAGAAGCTTCCACAGTTTGGAGCAGCTCTCAGCTGACGTCAGTCTGAACTCTGATTCCCAGAAGACCGATGGGCAACAGAACGGAGATACAGGTTGGTGCTCAACAGATAAATGTACATTATACAAACACATTTGTAGACGCACATCAATGCATACTGATGCTGCAGAAATATGTGAACCGAGTCACCCACTGTCATACATGCATCAACACAAAACCACACAGAAACAGAAACCCACTTAGAAGAATGCATCCACATGTCCTCACAAGCGCACACATACAAAGGCATGTTTGAACAGTGTCTATGGTGTATTTTATGTGGGTGTTTAAGTTATGCTGATAGCCAAAGTGTGCTTTAGGGACATAGTTTTATTGTGTTTTGTCTATTCTCTCCTCTGTAGGAAAAGACTACACCCCTTCTATGCTGGGTCTCTGTGGCTCTCTGTCCTCTCTCCCCAGCTGCAAGTCCATGTCCAGCCTCAAGTCCAGTGAGTGTCTGGTCAACATCAGCATGGAACCCAGCCCTGCACTCTCCCCCAGCTAGGGGGCGCCATGCCACCAGAGCTCTGTCTGCCCAGCGCAAAGCCAACAACCAACCAACCCAAACCGCCTGCCTCAACCTGGAGACACTCAATAGATCATGAACATCTACCTACAAACTATCACTATTAACACAGTTACCAACAAAACCCTTTTCAACCAAACCCTTCTCCATCCAACTCCACTCAACCCACTGCTTCATGTCTGCAAAGATTAGAGGGGGAAAAGCTCTTCAATATTTCTGGATTATTGTGTGGATTAAATTAAAGTTATAATGAAACTAAAAGGATCCTAGTTCTTCTGTGCCCCTCCTCACCCACACCCTCTCTCATATCCTCACACTGTTCCATCCTGCTCTTTCACTGTTGTGTGTGTGTGAATTCCTATGTCAAAATGTTGGCCTTTAATGCCTTTTGAACACATCTAACTAGCGTAATTCAAAGCTACAAAACTATCCAAAAGCATATTTATTGATCTATTTAAATTCTCCTCTCCTCTAGATCTCCTTATCCAAGTCTTTCTCTGCACCTGACTCATCTGGTCATTGTACTGTCTGTGTGTCAGTCTGTCCCAGCCCTGCCTCAGCCTATACTATCCTCTTGCCTGCCTGTCAAAATGACAGACAAACTGGAATGACGCACTTGCGATTAAGTCAGAACACTTGGAGGACAAGGATGAACTGAATTCTAACAAAACCATCAGCTGTTCTTAGGTGTTTGAGTGGCTGCAGGTTGAGTGTTGCTA
Source organism: Oncorhynchus kisutch (assembly GCF_002021735.2). Lineage (NCBI taxonomy): Eukaryota > Metazoa > Chordata > Actinopteri > Salmoniformes > Salmonidae > Oncorhynchus > Oncorhynchus kisutch. Next base: position 66,055,481 of record NC_034183.2, read on the forward strand.
ACATGGTGGCTAGATGTGTATTTGATGCATGTGGCTGAATGATATTGGCATTGTTCCTCCATTGTACTGGGTTTTGGATGGCCTGAATCTCCAAATCATTGACCTGCTTGAGTAATCAGACATTACTGTTTCAGCATGTGTTCATGTGTGCAGCAATTGGTTACGTCTGTCTATCAACAGTTTTGTTGTCATGTTGCTTTTTATATTTTGTTGATGAATCTGATTTTATAAATCAAGTGTTCTGTTATTTTTCCACATGCATATTTGGTTATTTTTGTTCAATGACCAATGCTATTAGTTGCAATAAACTGCCTTATTTTTGTTATGTCAATCACTTTTCAGTGAGTATTTTTTTCTCTGCAAGGGGTGTAAATGTTATTAAAGTATGTTTACCCTGAACTACTCCACTGGTTTCAACAGTATACATCTGTAATACTCATGTTGATTTTCTACTAACATAAGGATTCCATTTAAGCAGCCCTTGATTAAGTTGAGACAAGTATGTTAGTAAGCTATTGGGCCAAGAAAAAAGTAATTGATTTCAGTGCATTGTGCTGCAAACCTGCAGGATATGATTGAATGCACAGAAGTAGAATGGACAAATCATTGTCTTGAATGTGGATACCTTTCTATTCAATATATTTCTATGCATTTAATCCTGTACAAAAGGTGAACTCCAGATGGATAATTTTTTGATAAACTGGGCCCAGGATTGTGTCCAAGTGCTCTATGGTGCTCTATGGCACCATCTAGTGGTCCATTTACTGTGTCCCCAATCAATCAATTGGTGGGCAGTGCGTCTGCAGGGGTGGTGTCCAATTAACCGTCACATCAGGTCATTGTTCTGTTTCTGGAAGGCAGAGGGTTGGTATGTTTGATAGAACTTTGTAAAAACCAAATGTAAGATTTAGGATTGATTTGTAGGTCTATGCATGTTGGTAATGGGACATTTAGATCACTAAAGTTCACATTTAGTTTAGAGTGATTAACACTATGCTTAGCATAATTATATTTTCCCTTTCTGTAACACACATGATGTCCAGTGTTTGTGACACTCAAGGTGTGGGTTGATGGTCAATAGACTTATGTTATGGATTATTATCATATCTGTTGACAGTGGGTGATGCCAGACGATGTACAAGGACACACTTATTATTCACTGTAGTATTGTATTTATGACACTGTGACTCTGTAGCAGCTGACCAAGTCACTGCCTTCTGTTTTGACAAACCTCAAGCTTCTTGGGCTGGTGTTTCTATAGCTTCATAAATCAGACTTTTATACCAAATCTTGGTATACAGTCTGAAGCAAAGCACTGCAGAATCCTGGTAATGTTCCCTACAAGCCAGAATGTTGAATAAAATGACATTTGAACTTACTCTATTGGTTGTCTGTGCAGTTGGTCCTTCAGCTGTTGGAAATTTGAGAGAAAATATCCATCGGAAAGTATTGTTTACCCAGCTTTTTAGCGCACCGGTACTGAAGTAGACATTTCTAGCACTTGGCACAAAACCATGTAAACACCTTGTATTATGTGTGCATGTACTTCCATCTCGTGTGTTCAGTCATGAGCAAACACATCTTGATTGCCACACAGAGCCATGTGTTGAAGTCTGTTTAATACTTTCCTGTGGATATTTTGTCATATTCTGACTAGCTGAACGACCAACACCCAGGACAATCATCAGAGTATGTTTCGTTTTGCCTACACAATTGAAGGCCCACGTTTGTGACAAGAACATTTGGTGCTGTCTGATTAGTATATAAGGGCCAGTCTCCAAGATGTCAGTTAGACATTTTCTGTGCTGGATGTGTCTCCTTGTTACAACTTCTTATAAACCAGATTGTTTTTTGATTGACTTAGTCTGCGAATGCTCTTTTTTGTAAACCTAGACATTACTTTTACAATATGATTTTGTCTTGTGCAGATGATTATGTCTAAGTCCACTTCAAAGCCTTCCAGGCTCTTGGATTTGATGTTCTGTGCTGGCTTTGTGTTGGGGTTCTGTCTCTGTTTCATTGCCATTGCTTACTACAAAGCACATCAGATCTCTCAGGAGACCGTGCCCTTGTCCTCACGGACCAGCAGCCTCTTGGGTGAGCTCCCTTCAGGTAAATTGGAGCTACAGTATTTTTTTTACATCTCTCTGAATATCTCCAATACTCTCAGCCACATGATCATATCTCTCTCTCTCTCTCTCTCTCTCTCTCTCTCTCAGTACACTACTCTGCTGTTGCCACTAATGCCTCAGTCCTCTCGCCATTGCCTCCCTCCCCCACCCCTTCTTCGGGTCGACTGCTCTGCTGGGTGTTGACCTCACCCCAGACTCTGTGGACCAGAGCTAAACACATAGTGAACACCTGGGGGCCTCGCTGTGACACACTGCTCTTCATGAGCTCTAAGCCGGACCTCCTGTTCCCTGGGACCGTGCTGGCTTTGGCAACAGAGGAGGGACGGGCCAACCTGTACAATAAGACCATGGCCGCTTTCAACTTACTGCATGACGGGTAATGCTCCCACAGCACCAGTATGTTCTCCTAATCTCTCTCACATTGATGGAGGACATGATTCTGGTGGTCTAGAATCCATGTGGTATAGGAGATCTACAGTGCATTTGGAAAGTATTCAGACCCCTTCAATTTTTCCACATTTTGTTCTGTTACAGATGTATTCTAAAATTTATAAAATTAAATATACACACAATATCCTATAATGACAAAGTGAAAACAGGTTTTTAGAAATGTTTGCAAATACCTTACACTGAAACACCTTATTTACATAAGTATTCAGACCCTTTGCTATGAGACTTGAAATTGAGCTCAGGTGCATTCTGTTCCCATTGATTATCCTTGAGATGTTTCTTCAACCTGATTGGAGTCCACCTGTGGTAAATTCAATTGATTGGACATGATTTGGAAAGGCACACACCTGTCTATATAAGGTCCCACAGTTGACAGTGCATGTCAGAGCAAAACCAAGCTATGAGCTCGTAGGAATTGTCCGTAGAGCTCTGAGATAGGATTGTGTCGAGGCACAGATCTGGGAAAGGGTCACAACATTTCTGCAGCATTGAAGTTCCCCAAGAACACAGTGGCCTCCATCTTTCTTAAATTGAAGAAGTTTGTAACCACCAAGACTCTCACTAGAGCTAGCCGCCTGGCCAAACTGAGCAATCGGGGGTGACCGAGAACCCGATGGTCACTCTGACAGAGCTCCAGAATTCCTCTGTAGAGATGTGAGAATCTTTCAGAAGGACAACCATCTCTACAGCACTCCAACAATCAGTTATTTATGGTAGTGGCCAGACGGAAGCCACTCCTCAGTAAAAGACACATGACAGCCCGTTGAAGTTTGCCAAAAGACACCTAAAGGACTCTCGGACCATGAGAAATAAGATTCCCTGGTCTGATGAAATCAAGATTGAACTCTTTGGCCTGAATGCCAAGCGTCACGTCTGATGGAAGCACCATGTTGTGGGGATTTTTTTCAGTGGCAGGGACAGGGAGACTAGGCAGTATCGAGGGAAAGGAAAGATGAACGGAGCAAAGAACAGAGATATCCTTGATGAAAACCTGCTCCAGAGCGCTCAGGACCTCAGATTGGGGTGAAGGTTCACCTTCCAACAGGACAAAGACCCTGAGCACACAGCTAAGGCAATGCAGGAGTGGCTTCGGGACAAGTCTCAATGTTCTTAAGTGGCCTACCCAGATCCCGGGCTTTAACCTGATCGAACATGAATATAGCTGTGCAGCGAAGCTCCTCATCCAACCTGACAGAACTTGAGAGGATCTGCAGAGAAGAATGTGAGATACTCCCCAAATACAGGTGTGCCAAGCTTGTAACATCATACTCAATAAGACTCGAGGCTGTAATTGCTGCCAAAGGTGCTTCAACAAAGGGTCTGAATACTTATGCAAATGTAATATTACAGTTTATATTTTGGACATTTGCAAGAATGTATAAAAAACTGTTTTTGTTTTGTGATGGAGTATTGTGTGTAGATTGATTTCGAAAATAAAGAATTTTAGAATAAGACTGGAATATAAGAAAAAGTGAAGGGGTCTGAATACTTACCGAATGTATGTAGTGCAATGTGGATGGATGGGCTGATGTCACTGTCAGTCAGGTGACCTATGTAAAGATGCTCTTTTTTTGGTCACCCATCTACATACAATGTCCCATAAATTTGCAAACATTTCTGAAAACATTCTCGTTTACATGAGTATTCACACACCGGAGTCAATACATGTTAGAATCATATTTGGCTTGATGATTACAGCTGTGAGTTTTTCTGGGTAAGTCTCTAAGAACTTTGTACACCTGGATGGTACAATATTTATACATTATTCTTTTTAAAGATCTTTAAGTTTTGTTGATCATTGCTAGACAGCCATTATGAAGTCTTGTCATAGATTTCCAAAAAATTATTCCACTTCGACTTTATGGGGTTAATCCATTTTAAATTCAGGCTGTAACACAACAAAATGTTGGAAAGGTCAAGGGTGTGAATGTGTTCTGAAAGCACTATTTGTATGTGCTGGTGAAGGAGACAAACTCTGCCTTCTGTCTTTGACCCTCCTCTTTCCCTCAATTTCCAGTTACCTAGACAAGGCTGACTGGTTCCTCAAAGCTGATGATGACACCTATGTAATTGTGGAAAACTTGCGTCTGCTCCTGTCTCGGTTCAGCCCAGACAAGCCTGTGTATCTGGGCAGACGTTTTCGCCGCTTTGTCCATCAAGGCTACATGAGTGGTGGTGCTGGCTATGTACTGAGCCGCGAGTCTGTGAGACGCTACGTCAGGGCCCTGCACCATGGAACCTGCACCCAGTCCACCTCTGCAGAGGACCTACTACTGGGCTTCTGCCTCCAGAAGCTGGGAGTCCCGGCAGGGGACTCTAGAGACCACCAACACAGGGAAACCTTCCACCCCCTGTGGCTGGGTAAACTTCTCTGTACCAAAGACATACTGCCCAAATGGTTCCACCAGTACAACTATTACCCTTCCAAAGTGGTAAGTAGGTCTTCACTCTCAGTAGAACACATATCAAATGACCTCCCTTCAGTGCCATTGAGCTTCCTGCTCATCTGTTTTTTTCCTTTCTTTCTCCCTCTGTCAGGGTCCAGACTGTTGCTCCAATTCATCTATATCCTTCCATTACGTTGAGCCAGTCAGAATGTACATGCTAGATTACTTCCTGTACCATCTCAGTCCAGTGGGGGGCCACAGCCCAAAGCGGGGTGAGACCAGAGAGGAATAAGCAGAGACCCCTTTCTATGGATTTGACAGTGACATCCCTGATAATAAATAATAATATACATGCTCGCACCGTAATTAATGATGTAATTCTCTTGTAAAGAGTTGTCTTGCAAACATTAAAACCAATGTTGTTACTAAACTCTTTAAGGTCCATGCTAGTTCAAACCAATTCATCATGATCTCGTCTGGATATTTGCCTAGTTACAGTATGTATTCATAAATTGAGTCTGTCATTAGTCATAGAGATCCTATTAAATACTATTCTAATTCCTAATTATATGGTTAAAATGCTGTCTTCCAGTGACATACTATGTTAGCTGAGGTTCCATATTGGTGGGTGCGATTTAATAAATCAATAATAATTTAACCTCAACCCGGGTAGTTTGAACTGTATAAGAGGCCCCTTGGAGCCCGTAGATCACTGAAGCGTTACTGGCCATTTGATTTGTTTTCTTCTCCAACGCAGGTCTGTTGCGTCATATTGTTTCAGAATATATGATAAGAGCTCTCATTTTCAATGTCTTACTTCAGCAGCATCAGCGAACATAATTTGGTAGATCTATGGGCAAGCTGCAAGATCTGAACAGAACTCAACATTCTGGCTTGTATATTGGCCTTTTTAACACTCAAGTTGATCCAATATTGACAATGTCTTGATAAATGATATACTAAACAAATATAAACGCAATGTGTAAAGTGTTGGTCCCATGTTTCATTAGCTGAAATAAAAGATCCCAGCCATTTTCCATATGCACAAAAAAGCTTCTCTCAAATGTTGTGCACAAATCTGTTAACGTCCCTGTTAGTGAATTTCTCCTTTTCCAAGATATGCCACACCTGTCAGGTGGATGATTGTCAAGAAGCTTATTAAACAACATCATCATTATACAGGTGCACCTTGTGCTGGGGACAATAAAATGGCATTCTAAAATGTGCAGTTTTGTCACACAATGCAATGCCACAGATGTCTCCAGTTTTGAGGGAGCATGCAGTTGCCATGCATAATGCAGGAATGTCCACTAGAGCTGTGCCAGATAATTTAATGTTAACTTTACTATTATCCACCTCGACGTGGTCTTAGAGAATTTAGCAGTATGTCCAACCAGGCTTCACAACCGCAGACCACGTGTAACCACACCAACCCAGGACCTCCACATTTGACTTCTTCACCTGCGGGCTCATCTTAGACCAACCAGCTGGACAGTTGATGAAACTGGATTTGTCCAACCGAAGAATTTCTGCTCAAACTGTCAGAAACCATCTCGGGAAGTTCATCTGCGTGCTCGTCGTCCACACCAGGGTCTTGACCTGACTGCAGTTCGGTTTCGTAACCGACTTCAATGGGTAAAGGCTCAATTTCATGGCCACTGGCACACTGGCGAAGTGTGGTCTTTATGGATGAATCCCGGTTTCAACTGTACTGTGCAGAATGCGTGTATGGCGTTGTGGGGGTGAACGGTTTGCTGATGTCAACGTTGTGAACAGAGTACCCCATGGTGGCAGTGGGGTTATGGTATGGGAAGGCATAAGCTAAGGACAACGAACACATTTGCATTTTATCATTGACAATTTGAATGCACAGAGATACTGTGACGAGATCCTGAGGCCCATTGTTGTGCCGTTCATCTGCTGCCACCACCACCACATATTTCATCATAATAATGCATGGCCCTATGTCGCAAGGATCTGCACACAATTCCTTTAAGCTGAAACGGTCTCAGTTCTTCCATGGCCTGCATACTCACCAGACATGTCACCCATTGAGCATGTTTGGTATGCTCTGGATCGACAAATACAGCCGTGTGTTCCAGTTCCAGCCAATATCCAGAAACTTTTCCAACCAATTATATGTGAAGGAGATGTGTCACTCTGTGTGAGGGAAATGGTCACACCAGATATTGACAGGTTTTCTGATCCACACCCGCCCTTTTTTTTAAAGGTATATGTGAACAACAAATGCATATCTGTATTCCCAGTCATGCAAAATCAATAGATTAGGGCCTAATTAATTTATTTCAATTGGCTGATTTCCTTATATGAATGAAGAAACTAAAATCTTTGAAATTGTTGCATGTTGCTTTTATATTTTTTTTATCCGTGTTGATAAGGAGTTTAATCCATAATATTCGAACATTAAAGAGGAATGTGTGCGAATGTATTGTGGGGGCAAAGGCATAGGAGTGGGGGGCCCTGGTGTACACTGCTGGTTTGAGATTTAATCAACTAGGAGGGAACATTATGACTTTCGAGGGCAGACCCTTGATAGATAGAGTTTATGACCAATAAAAGGGAAGTCGTATTTTTCAGTACCCAACCAGATCAAGGATGTGTCATTCGCCTCGCCCACTTGTAAGTAAATTGGACACGAGAATTTAGCTAGTTGAGCTGTTGTCAGTTTCAGACAAGATTTGGCAATATTTTGTCAACTGTGTAGGCTGATAGTTTACATAAAGTTAAGTTATAATAGCCAAGGGTGGATGATCAGGTTGGGCATTTAATAGTTTTATTGTGAACTGAATGCAGAGCTAATATTTTAGATTTATTTATTTTAGTTCGAGAGAAAAGTTGGAGGAAATCATGGTCATCACAAAAGAAGGCTGGCTGCTAGCAAGAAGCTAACCATGTTGGATACTTATCATAAATATTGAAATACTGGCTAATTTAAACTGAAGAAGAGGTAGCTAGAACTACTGATTGTGATCTTTGATACGGTTGCCTGTTGAAGTCGAAGTGTTTGGCTCCTTCATTTTGCACTTGGGTTGGGGGGGGGGGGGATGTCGTGCAGAAGTGAAGCGGCTCGGGGGGGCACCCCTTGTCTACAACCACTTCGAGCCACTGTCCCATTCCAGCTTCACAACAAAGCACAACCGCGCTGCAAAGATTCCAAGACTGGTAAATAAAAATTATCATTTTGGTGCCAAATAATGTCACTTGCCAAATATTACACTATGGTGGGAATGTCGCTAGAGTTTGCATTTTTATTGCTGTCTATCACTAGTCTAAGGGGTATGTGGGCTATCTATAATGATGATCTGTTATAGTATTTTACTGCTTAGCTACATGGGTCTATTTTACGTGCAGTAGCCTCTGGCCTCAATTTTTCTAAACAGACCACCGATTTACAGTGAATATAGCCTAATTTCTGCCATGCATCAACCATCACCCACCCTGCTCAAGCTTGTGTTTTGCTGTGGGTCTCTGGTCCAAGCGCACCAAGACCATCGTAAAGAGGGCACAACAAAACCTATTCCACCTCAGGAGACATGGGTCCTCAGATCCTCAAAAGGTTCTACAGCTGCACCATCGAGAGCATCCTGGTTGCATCACTGCCTGGTATTGCAACTGCTCGGCCTCCGACCGTAAGGCACTAGTAGTAGTGCGAACGGCCCAGTACATCACCGGGGCCAAGCTTCCTGCCATCCATGACCTCTATACCAGGCGGTGTCAGAGGAAGACTCCAGCCATCCTAGTCATAGACTGTTCTCTCTGCACCGGAGCGGCAAGTCTTGGTCCATGAGGCTTCTAAACAGCTTCTATCCCCAAGCCATGAGACTGCTGAACATCTATTCAACTGGCTACCCAGACTATTTGCACCCCCCCCCCCCTTTACACCCCTGCTACTCTCTGTTGTCATCTATGCAAAGTCACTTTATTAACTCTACCTACATGTACATATGACCTCGACGAACCGGCGCACCCGCACCTGTACCCCCCTGTATATAGTCTCGCTATTGTTATTTTACCGCTGCTCTTTAATTACTATTAATTACTATTAATTACTATTAATTACTATTTTTTTAAACTGCATTGTTGATTTAAGGACTTGTAAGTAAGCATTTCACTGTGAGTTCTACACCTGTTGTATTTGGCTCATGTGACTAATACAATTTGATTAACCACGTTTCCATCCAGAGTATTAATGCGACTAAAGTGGTACCATATAAGAAATAAGTCACTACAAGTAGTTTCAGTACAATTTTATAAATGCCGACAGTTTATTTGTTTGTTTGAAATGGTGGGATCTTTTTGTGTCAGTAAAATGTATTATGTGAGAATTACTAGTGGAAATGCCTTTATTAGCAAATATTGATATAATAACTGCAATGGAGGCTGGTGGGAGGTGCTATAGGAGGATTGGCTCATTGTAAAGACTGGAATGGTATAAATGGAACAGTATCGAACACATCAAATATAAGGAAACCACATGTATGACTCCATTCCATTAATTGCGTTACAGCCTTTACAATGAGCCCATCCTCCTATAGCTCCTCCCACCAGCCTCCACTGAATAACCATCATATTGAAGTGAACTTGGAGTCAAGATGATATGGTGTGTGTGGTCCTCCCATTATTACTGGGGGAAACCATGCAGTTTATTAGGCTACAGATGAAATAAGTTCTGAACTTCACAGGGTGATGAAAGTGCATGGTGATTTTGATGCTCCATTCCAATAGATAGAGGGTATTGTTCTGGTGACATGATTGATGCCGTTTGACAAATAAAAATATTCTCGCTCTTATCCATTTTAATCTCATCGTGTAGACCACCCTACCCACACTGTATCTTTGAGCTGTTTGGTAGAGCCAGAGGAAGCACATTTTCTATTTAACGCATCAGGTTTGGTGACAACTATCAAACATCACATAGCTTTACTATACGCTACATATCGTGATTATTTTAATCAGTCAAATTTAATCAGTCAAATTAATCAGTAAAATGGTGGAGGGAAGTGGTGTGAGTTGGGGAATAGGTTTCAGGAGTAGAATCGTTGCCAGTCTTGTGCAACATGTCTTTGGAGGGCTTTGCTTTAGGCTCAGTGGCTTGGCTCACACCTGCCAGAGATTACTTACAAAGAGCTGCCAATACACACCTACTTGTACTACGAGCTCACCGAGCCCTACGAGGGGAGGTGGGGGCCGGGGGAGGCCATTTTATGAACTCCTGCTGGTGCTAAAGTAGTTTTGAGCCTCCTTTTATGATGTGACTATTTGTTCCAACTACGTTGCACCGGTAGGCTGAGCATTGAGTTTGTCAGACCAATATGCTATCAAACTGGGGCACCGTCACACAAAACAGCCCTCCATACAAGATTAGCATCTGTCTTCTGTTACAAATATTAACCTCATCACACACACACAGTATAAAGCAGAAACGTTTCATATCAGTAAATGTGATGTCTTTTGGCTGTTTCCTTCAGGCGACAGGAGAAAGTCTCGCCCCCCAAAGCCGACCATTCGTCGCACCCTGTCCCTGGATACAATTGTTGGACCATATCTGCAGGGCCGGTGGCCCAAGGAGGCAGAGAGCCAAGGAGTCACCTGTGTCAATGACAAGGCCACACAGGTAAACACCCCAGACTCAGTCACAGCCCAAATGTGAATTTAACATTAACAGCCATTAACTCCTATAGATCTGAAACCGAGAGGAATATACTCTTGTCAAGCCTGTGTTGATATTGCTTAAAAGCCATTTTTAGGGCCTCCTACAAATCGCCCTACAAATGGCTTTTGTGGTCTAGGGCACTGCATCGCAGTGCTAGCCTTGCCACCAGAGACTCTGGGTTCTCGCCCAGGCTCTGTCACAGCCGGCCGCGACCGGGAGGTCCGTGGGGCGATGCACAATTGGCCTAGTGTCGTCCGGGTTAGGGAGGGTTTGGCCGGTAGGGATATCCTTGTCTCATCGCGCACTAGCGACTCTTGTGGTGGGCCGGGCGCAGTGCACGCTAACCAGGTTGCTAGGTGCACGGTGTTTCCTCCGACACATTGGTGCGGCTGGCTTCCGGGTTGGATGCGCGCTGTGTTAAGAAGCAGTGCGGCTTGGTTGGGTTGTGTTTCGCACGACGCATGGCTTTCGACCTTCGTCTCTCCCGAGCCCTTACGGGAGTTGTAGCGATGAGACAAGATAGTAGCTACTAAACAATTGGATACCGGGAGAAAAGGGGGTAACATTTTTATTAAAAGAAAAAAAAGAAGCCATTTGTAGCTGCACATTCAATTTGTCACCGTTGTTGCTTATAATGGCCAGACTTTTAATCTATGAAAATGTGTGTTATAAACACTTGTCCTATTCTGTAATATAAAGTCCACAGTGAGGCTATCTGAGGCTGGTGCTGCAGGTGTCTAGCAGTTCCATTCTGAAGCTGAGGAGCAGTTGAAGGCAGCCAACTGGATATAGTTGTTTTGTTCTCTTCATCCTCTACTGTCTCTTCAACCTCAACCCCCCCCCCCCCCCCCCCCCCCCCCCCCCCAATCTGGTGCACAAAGCCTGGTCTAACCTAACCACACTCCACCACGGTGCCCTCAATCTTGACACAGTTTATACTGAACAAACCCCCTGCCCTCTATTGTACAGAACAGACCCCTCTCGACCTCATTATACAGCCCCCTCCCCTCACTGCTTTATTTAAGATGATATAACTGTCTCCTATTGTCTGCCATTATCTCCTTTCTTCAGTAATGAAACTGCCACATTTTCCCATACAACCAGCTTCTTGTGGATATGGGGAGTTCCCCTCTGCCACAAACACACAAACTAAAGAGATACCCAATCTAAACAATTTGTAGTAACAGGTTCAAAACCCCTTTGTAATATTTAAAAGTAAATCTACATCAAATAAAACACGAGGCTGAACTGGCATTCAAAGCGTAAAACACCCAGAACATTCCATCACCTTTTGACCGGATCTTTTTATAGCCCTGTGTCCCGTGATCTCTCCGGTCATGTTTGGTGTCAGAAGGGAGGAGGGGGAGGGGGGGGTGTAGGGAGCAGTAACACTACACTGGCAGGGTTGGGTAACTGACTGTCCCTCCGTGACACATTTAGCCACAATGTCTGACCAAGGCTCCACCAGATTGGGCGGAAGATGGCATCAAGGTTTTTTGTCATTTATAGGCTGGGACCGACTCTGTTACACTACTGTGCGTCATGACATCAGTGTGGAACTCTGTGAGATGACTGAGAGCTCTAGGAGACTAGACCCAGAGAGAAGACTGTAAACGTGACCTGGAGAGGAACCTGCATTTGGAGGAGAGGAGGCACAGAGAAAATAGCTAAATTAGGGGGAGGCAGAACAGGAAAAAATAAATTGATGTTGAGGTGAAATTGGCCATCAGCAAGAGGATCCTGTCCAGGCTGTGTGTGAAGCAGGAGTGTGGAGACGAGGGAGGGCAGCTCAGCAGATAGACCGCCACACACCCACATCCTCCCGTCTGCCAGCAACGCTCACCCCAGGGCTTGTGGGCATTAGAGGAGTGGGGCCTATGTCGGTAGGAACTCTCCACTGTCCTCTCTCTTCTTCCTCCTCCTCCTGCATCTGAAGACATGGAGCTCAGTTGTGATGAATGAAGGAGGGACAGCACAGGATGTCACCATGTTGATTACCTAAACTCTGTGGCGGTCTCCTATTCTGTGTGAATGCAGCTGTCGGTCTACATGTTTTGTGTACTAATGTTAAACTGTGTCTGTGCTGTTGTAGTCTTTTTTTTTGCTGTAGCTGACGTGTGTCACTTGTGTATTTGCATTGCTGTGGTTTTTGTTTTACTCCTTTGTAGGGGGTGTTGTCAGCAACAGTGGTTTACTCCTCGTCTGCCTCTGCACAGCTGTGTAGCTGGCAGGTGTGCCTGACAGCTGTAGTGCACCACTTCTGTACTCTAGTCAAATCATGTAGCTCGGGTGATGTTTCACTTCCATAGGTGTCAATTGTACAGCGAGAGAAGAGCAAAATGGGTTCACTGCTCTGTAATGTTCTACTGAAAGGTCAATCTTAGAACTCGTAGATAAAGCTACCAGTTGTGTCGTTAAATGATCGACAAGAACATAATCCTGTCTGACTCCAATCCGATCTGCAAAGTTTCCACAGCAAAAAAATATTTTCAAGTCAGTTTAGTTTTTCAGAAAGTGTGTGTTGTGTGCAGAGTTGTATAAGCAACGTGTGGCTGGTTACAATAACAACCCTGCTCCTTCCATAGACTCCCAGCTCCTGGGCAGAGGAGACTCGGGGAAGAAGAAGTGTTGGCGGACACAAACGCTCAGCATCATGGGGCAGTGCGGAACACTTGAGGGATGTGAGTACTTTTGAATGTAAATGTTTACTAAAAAAGGTCCTTTAACCAGGAGCTTGTCAATCAAACATCATTCTCACAATACACCAGTAAAACTCAGAGATGGGACTATTTTTACTCTCCTGTTGTCTGCAGAGACTCGTCCAGTCACACCCCTCTCTCCCTGTTGAATATTCCTCCCCTCATTCTTTCCTCTGAAAGACGAGCGTCTCTTCTAAGTCCTTTTCCCTCTATGACTTGGCCTCAGGTGGTTAAGCTCAAGCACCAGCTGCAGAAGCGCTCCCGACACGCCCCTCCCTCTGGGGGATATGAGCGTCCCCACCACCCCATACCTGGAGGCCATGTGCCAGGCGCTACACAGGTACATCCTATACAGCCCTCTCCATAATACTGTGGATTTGATCTGTACTCTGAGCCCATCCTTATTTATACTGCAACTTGTTTACTTGAATTTAAAATGTTATTTTTGATTTTGAATGTCCCCTGGATGACTGTAACGTAAGATCATGTATGCAGACAGTGGGACCCAGGAGGTGTTGGGAGTATTCACTGACACAGAACACTGATGGTTGGCCTCCTGAGTTTCTCAGGCAGAGTAGAGGGACGTTAGCAACAGGGCCAGAAAAACAGCACTGCTTTTCTTAGGAGCTGGTGTCATCAAGCTGCCTGGTTGCACCATCGCCACGCTATGACAGGAATGCACATTGACAGGAATAAACTCGTACTCATACGCGTAGCTACATGGCCTTTGGTACATACCCTCACACTCAAGCCCCTTTGTGTGGAACAGATCAAATCAGACCATACACACTCCTGTGCTCCATTTTCATGTGACCTTGGTGACCCCCCCCCCCCCCCCCCCCCCCAGACGGTGCCCCTGAGCAGGTTGGCCCCTCGGCTGCGGCGCAGTGTGGAAGGTCTGAACCTGGAGCTGGAGGGTGTCTTTGTGTCAGAGACACCTGAGGACCAGCACAAGGTGAGCATATTTAAATACAGCCTATCTGCTTGGGTACCGGCTGGCTTAGATCCATGATCTCAACCCTCTATGGATCCACTGGATCCCTCTAGTGACAGCCAATTAGCTCTTATTTCTCTCCAATGACCAGTGTCCCATAGCCTCACCGTACCCTCTCCATGTTCCCCTGTTAGATCCTGGATGTCCCAGATGGCCACAGAGCCCCAGTTCCTGCCCAGAGGTGCAGCAGTGGTACCCAGAGTGAACCCTCCCCTGCCTCGTTCGACCCTGCTTTGCTCTCTCCATCTGAGTCTCCCTGTTCCCTGAACCCAGCTCTACTCTCCCCATCTCAGTCTCCCTGCCGAATGGGAGAGCCAGGTGAGTAAATGTTATTTAAAAAAAATATTTAACCTTTATTTAACCAGGTAGGCTAGTTGAGAACAAGTTCTCATTTGCAACTGCGACCTGGCCAAGATAAAGCATAGCAGTGTGAACAGACAACACAGAGTTACACATGGAGTAAACAATTAACAAGTCAATAACACAGTAGAAAAAAAGGGGAGTCTATATACATTGTGTGCAAAAGGCATGAGGTGGTAGGCGAATAATTACAATTTTGCAGATTAACACTGGAGTGATAAATGATCAGATGGTCATGTACAGGTAGAGATATTGGTGTGCAAAAGAGCAGAAAAGTAAATAAATAAAAACAGTATGGGGATGAGGTAGGTAAAAATGGGTGGGCTATTTACCGATAGACTATGTACAGCTGCAGCGATCGGTTAGCTGCTCAGATAGCAGATGTTTGAAGTTGGTGAGGGAGATAAAAGTCTCCAACTTCAGCGATTTTTGCAATTCGTTCCAGTCACAGGCAGCAGAGAACTGGAACGAAAGGCGGCCAAATGAGGTGTTGGCTTTAGGGATGATCAGTGAGATACACCTGCTGGAGCGCGTGCTACGGATGGGTGTTGCCATCGTGACCAGTGAACTGAGATAAGGCGGAGCTTTACCTAGCATGGACTTGTAGATGACCTGGAGCCAGTGGGTCTGGCGACGAATATGTAGCGAGGGCCAGCCGACTAGAGCATACAAGTCGCAGTGGTGGGTGGTATAAGGTGCTTTAGTGACAAAACGGATGGCACTGTGATAAACTGCATCCAGTTTGCTGAGTAGAGTGTTGGAACAATTTTGTAGATGACATCGCCGAAGTCGAGGATCGGTAGGATAGTCAGTTTTACTAGGGTAAGTTTGGCGGCGTGAGTGAAGGAGGCTTTGTTGCGGAATCGAAAGCCGACTCTTGATTTGATTTTCGATTGGAGATGTTTGATATGAGGCTGGAAGGAGAGTTTACAGTCTAGCCAGACACCTAGGTACTTATAGATGTCCACATATTCAAGGTCGGAACCATCCAGGGTGGTGATGCTGGTCAGGCGTGCGGGTGCAGGCAGCGAACGGTTGAAAAGCATGCATTTGGTTTTTACTAGCGTTTAAGAGCAGTTGGAGGCCACGGAAGGAGTGTTGTATGGCATTGAAGCTCGTTTGGAGGTTAGATAGCACAGTGTCCAAGGACGGGCCGGAAGTATATAGAATGGTGTCGTCTGCGTAGAGGTGGATCAGGGAATCGCCCGCAGCAAGAGCAACATCATTGATATATACAGAGAAAAGAGTCTGCCCGAGGATTGAACCCTGTGGCACCCCCATAGAGACTGCAGGAGGACCGGACAGCATGCCCTCCGATTTGACACACTGAACTCTGTCTGCAAAGTAATTGGTGAACCAGGCAAGGCAGTCATCCGAAAAACCGAGGCTACTGAGTCTGCCGATAAGAATATGGTGATTAACAGAGTCGAAAGCCTTGGCAAGGTCGATGAAGACGGCTGCACAGTACTGTCTTTTATCGATGGCGGTTATGATATCGTTTAGTACCTTGAGCGTGGCTGAGGTGCACCCGTGACCGGCTCGGAAACCGGATTGCACAGCGGAGAAGGTACGGTGGGATTCGAGATGGTCAGTGACCTGTTTGTTGACTTGGCTTTCGAAGACCTTAGATAGGCAGGGCAGGATGGATATAGGTCTGTAACAGTTTGGGTCCAGGGTGTCTCCCCCTTTGAAGAGGGGGATGACTGCGGCAGCTTTCCAATCCTTGGGGATCTCAGACGATATGAAAGAGAGGTTGAACAGGCTGGTAATAGGGGTTGCGACAATGGCGGCGGATAGTTTCAGAAATAGAGGGTCCAGATTGTCAAGCCCAGCTGATTTGTACGGGTCTAGGTTTTGCAGCTCTTTCAGAACATCTGCTATCTGGATTTGGGTAAAGGAGAACCTGGAGAGGCTTGGGCGAGTAGCTGCGGGGGGGGGCGGAGCTGTTGGCCGAGGTTGGAGTAGCCAGGCGGAAGGCATGGCCAGCTGTTGAGAAATGCTTGTTGAAGTTTTCGATAATCATGGATTTATCGGTGGTGACCGTGTTACCTAGCCTCAGTGCAGTGGGCAGCTGGGAGGAGGTGCTCTTGTTCTCCATGGACTTCACAGTGTCCCAGAACCTTTTGGAGTTGGAGCTACAGGATGCAAACTTCTGCCTGAAGAAGCTGGCCTTAGCTTTCCTGACTGACTACGTGTATTGGTTGGATGGTTTGTTAGACATGAATGACTTAAATACCATAGTGGACCTTTTTTAAATCATTTTTTTCCTGCTCTGTGCAGACCCTGTGGACTGTGAGACCGTGTGCCCCTCTCCAGTTGTTCTGGACGCCTCCCTGTTGCAGCCCTCCTCCTCCTCCCCTCGTCCCAACAAGACCTACTCCTTCCAGAGGGAGCCCCCTGAAGGCTGTGAGCGAGTACGCGTAGTGTGTGAAGAGGCTATGTGAGTATTGAAACACATCGACTTTGTGTAATTAGAAATAATTTGGGCTAATCATCTCTTTCTGTCCCTCAACCCCAGGTCTCCCTGTCAGAGAGAGCCTCTCCTCCAGGTATCCTGCCCTGACCCCAACAAGGTGAATTTCACTCCACATGGAGGCTCTGCCTTCTGCCCTGTCAGTCTGCTCAAGCCCTTGCTGCCCTCCATGGACCTCCTGTTCCGCGGCCTGTCAGTCTCGCCTGTCACAGGCTGCTCAGGTCAAGGCTCTGCCCCCTACCAGACCGTTGGGCATTCGGTTGGGGGCTACATGAGTGGACCCCTCCAGGACACAACCACCATGTGACTGTGGAGATGGGGTTGTTTTCAGACTAATGAGGATGGATTTATCCTAATAGGAGATTAAATCAAGATGGCTGCCACCACCTTGTCAGGGACTGTTATGACAAGCCTCCAGATCTATTCAACTAAGATCAACAAAAAGAGAGACCTCTACAGGGGGTTCTCTGTGGGATCAGGATCAAATCTGTCATTGGTGTTCTATCCTGATTCTCAGAGGGACTTGCTGCTCTGGGTACATTGATAGTCACTTGCCCTCTTGGTTAGGGGGGGTAAATAAATTGTACAAATGTTTGGGTCAGAGATGTACTAATTATTGATGCCCGGGTTGACTCATAACCCGCAGTCCCCGCGGTTCTATCTGCGGGGTGGATGGGTTTAGTCATGAAATATTGTGTGGTGGGTGGCAGGCTAGTTGAATAAAGAGAAATAATACCTTTTTAAAAAATCCATAAATGTGTAATTATTGTGCAATTTATAAAGGCTGCATTAAGGTTAATCTTTCATTATTTTCGGCTATCTGGTATTCGTGCATAAACCTAATCTGCAGGGTTTAACTGTAGGCACGCCAAATAGCCCACACAGCCAATCGCCAATATTTTTGGGAACAGGCAGAAAAAGTTATCAATCCACGGAGTCAAAAAGGACATCGTTAAAGTTTTAATTCAATAAGACAAAAGCTACGACAGGAGAGTTGAAAACAAAGAGAAGGGAGGACCAGAAAAGTCATGTTTGGAAACGATTTGTTGAAGCGGTAAAAGAGGATGATGGCCGTGTTGTGTGTGATTGTGAGGCGCTATACGCTTGACAGTTACAAGACGGAACTTCAAATAGGCCTATGGCATGTCAAGGGAACTGTGAAATCTGGGCACTGACTTTGTCTATAACCGCTCACATAGCCTTAATAATAACTCCTGCAGAATTAAGCATTTCTTGCAGTAAAATTATACACTAAATGGCGGGTTAAATTTGGAACAGGAGTGGAGAAATATGATTTATTCTTGAGAGAATGCTATGCTCAGATACCATCTGTAGAGGTGCTGTCTTCATCATAAAAGCTGATAGTATTTCAACCACACAAAAAAATGCATCAAAACCGAACTGAAATCTTAGCAGAAACACGTTGGGTCGTTTTCACAGCTTTACCCCATACAGCCGGTCAAACTGATGTCATTTGGGCAAATCTTTCCCTTAATATTTTTGTTGTTGAGTTATTGTGTTTTCTCCCCAGTCCCTAAAATGTCTTTGCTCCGCGAAAGGTGACCGAGAACTTTACCAATATCAATATGCTGTATGATCTCAACAGTGTAAAGAATGCATTGATCGTTGGGATCTAGAGCCATGCGTTTTGATTTTAAATGCATTGATCGGTGGGATCTAGAGCCATGCGTTTTGATTTTAAATGCATTGATCGGTGGGATCTAGAGCCATGCGTTTTGATTTTAAATGCATTGATCGGTGGGATCTAGAGCCATGCGTTTTGATTTTAAATGCGTTTTTGATTGCGGCCCTGTTTCTACCCTTTATATAAATGTATTGATGTATGCAAATACACCCAGTGTATGTATGCAACTGAGGCACATATAATATTTTTTTATCGCAAAAATATATAAAAAATGCGTGACCTACACAAAAGAAAATGTACATCATCCCACCGTTGGGGCATGGACTCTACAAGGTGTTCAATGTCGGCGCGAATGCTTCCCACAGGTGTCAAGTTTGCTGGATGTCCTTTGGGTGGTGGACCCTTCTTGATACACAAAGGAAACTTTTGGGCGTGAAAAAACCCAGCCACGTTGCAGTTCTTGACCCAAACCGGTGCGTCTTGCAACTAACGTTACTACCATACCCCATATGTATGTGTGCACTCCAGAGAGTAAATATGTTATTCATACCCTGATTATTTATCTCCCTTTACAATACCTATGTATTCTCATGAACATTTGAACTGAAAGTTGAAGAACAAGTTAATTGGGCCTCAGTCAGTTGTCAATAGTGCATGTCTGAAATTGTACTGACTCTGTCAGTATACTAGCTAGCTACATCTACCATTTCTAAGTGCTCAACTCCTCATGGAAATTTTGCTTAGTAGGCCTATGACACACTCATTTTGCATTAAAAAATAATTACATTCACATAGTTTAACAATAATCTTTGCTTCAAACATTTAGGATTATGTCCATTGTTGCCATCACACAAACCTGTAAGAAGATACACATACAGTATGGATGCAACATCAAATGTGCTTCATCAACACCATGCAGGAGATCATAACTGAACAAAACATTTGGCTTCCGGATCACTTCCCCAAAATATAGTTAATGGAACTTTTGTTCACAATACCTAAGTGTTCATTAGACTTCCATATGTCTATTTAACATTCCCATAAGTTTGCAAGGGTCTGCAAAAGTGTTAAAATGTTAAAAAATATATATAACAGTTGGACAATGAATGAAGATACTCTAAAAATTTAGATTTTTAAAAATCAAATCAGATATTGTTCAGACATTTTGGTGGGAAATCAGGTATTCAATTTATAAAAAAATGTCTCAATTTTTTCTTATGTATTCATATACATAAGTAAATGTTTGGAGGTATACAAAACATGACAGACTATCCAGGTGAAAGCCATGATCCACTTCAAATGTGAAGATGAAGGGGAGGAGACAGGTTAAAGAAGGATTTTTAAGTCTTGGGACATGGATTGCGTGTGTCCATTAAGAGGGGGAATGGTCAAGACAAAAGTCAGAACGGGGTATGTCCGTTTCTGGGTCCCAATGTTTATCATGAATTTGGATCTTGTCTTTCTATTCTCTTGTCCCATTGATGGGGGTGAATGTATTGTTTTTGAATCAGTTTGTGAAGTAATTGTTCATTATGATAGACATTTCCCATATTTAGGGCCTAGTAGAATGTTTTTACAGTTGGTTTGTGAGTATACCTAGCGAGTACTCACTTTGTGACTTGACCTATCCCTTGCTCAGGTTGATGAGGAGCAATGTTTATGGCAATAGTGGCTGTTCCTATATCAGTTTGAAATGCATGTAGTGTCATGCATGAGCATGAACCTCTGCTCTCTTCTGATGTAAAGGCACAGTCTGAATCGTTTCGACATAGTTGTCTTTCCCCCCAGCTTCGGATACGTTTTACCTTACTGTTTTGTGGTGTAAAATGACATTGTTTCACCAATATGTAGGTGTTCTTCCATTACTTTCCTGTATAATTTCACGTTTTAAGCATTGAAGTTGTTTAAACATGTTTTTAGTTTGACAGTGGACACTAACACTAAATGGACATTAAACCAATAGTGAATGGGTTCAGTCATGATTATTGAACAATGCTAAAATGTGGTGCATTACAATGTTGTTAAATTTGTCTTCACACGTGTCGCTGTGTCTCTGGATTAGAAGCCCCGCCCATTCTCTCGTCCGTCTGTTTCAATGGCCGAATCTAGTGGTTTGTTGTCTTATTTGAACCAATAGAATCCATCCACATCCCAGTACGAAAAAAGACACGCGACAAGTTCGAGAAAGCCCCGCAAATGTTTTCAATAGTCGTCTGTGTAGACTGCCATTTAAATTAACAATAAATCAAAGAGTATAGCTCATATATATTACAGCTGAATATTTTGATACATAAACAAAAGTAAGAACATTTACGAGCTACCTTGTATGCTGCATATAAGTTGATTCAAATGAGAAAACAAATCACATGGTTCATGCATAGTTATAAAATTGTAGCATCTGCCAACACTGTTTTAAATGAATGGTATAGTAGCTACAAACTCAGGCATATCCGTTGAGGGCTCCTAATGAACCACTGAGGTCTTTGAGCCAGCTTGTTCTCTGACGTATCTCAATGAAAACAACTACACTCCGGTATCCTTTCCACCGGGAAAATTGTCTGAATGGGATGCCTTTGACATAACCTGGATCGGGAAAGGAGTAACGTTTGCTAGTACGAGAGACCTGCAAATAAGGACATATATTCCGGAGTCAACACTATACTGCGACAGCTGGATTGACAACAATGATGGATTTAGCTAATTGCTAACAACCAACCCACCAATCTAACGTTGGCTAACTAACGTCAGCTAGCTAACAGGGACATTTAGCTAAATATTTGAAGAGGAACCACGGACTGATCTGCAGTCACATTAGCAACTGTCTGCCCAGTTAGGGTAACGTTATAGCGTCACCATTTCCGGGCTTGTGATATCTGAGATTGTGGAGCGGGACGTTGCTTTGAGGGGTACGGGGATCGGATCTGTATCGGTTTCCATACCCGGACAGCTAGAGGACAGCATGGCTGCAGGAAAGGGAGCGGGGAAGCCCTCGCTACTGCAGAACGAGCGTATACGATTCATTGTCTGTTTCCTCGGAGTCTTCGTTTGTTATTTTTACTATGGCATATTACAAGAAACAATGTAAGTAGTTTCCTGGTCTGACATCCGAGCGACATCATTGATTTCAAAACATAGGCTCTTGATGCACATTGCTTTTATTGGCTGTTTCTTTGTGCACATATGTTAGTTGGTGATGCTGTATGCAACAAGTTCATGTCATTATTGAATGTAGGAAGGGGCCAACTCTACAGAGCTGAAAATGTTCAAAAAACTATATCCCTATGTAGATATGTCTTGAATGTTATGTCACTCAAGGGTGAGGAATCTCATCTTGTTTCCAGTGATGATTTGTATCTGTAGTCAACCAGAGCAGACTACTAGCTACTACAGACTACTACCTCACCTCTCATTCTCTTTTTATAGCCTACAGATACTCCACAGTTTAATTAACAAATAATTCCCTTGCTGAATATCAAGGCCTGTGTGTTGCTGTGTGTCACACCTGTTTTATATGTGTAATAAGAAGTGGATTAACTCTGGATTAACATGAGTGGTTGCACTGATAAACTGTCATAATGCTGTTTGTCTGACTTACCCAGTACCCGAGGACAGTATGGTGAGGGGGAGAAGAAGGAGAAGTTTGTTTATGCCACAACGCTGGTATTCATCCAATGCATCATCAATGCTGGGTTTGCCAAGATCTGTGAGTAAACCACACATAGTCATCAATCGTGGCCTTTCACCTTCTGTCCAACACAGTTATCTCCAACATATCTTGCCCCCTGTGGGTGTTTGAATGGTCTGTTGGTATTGAATCTCCATGTATTATAGATGTCTCTTCTCTACCTGCTCCCCATTAGTGATTCAGTTTTTTGAGGGTTCCAGACCAGACCACACCAAGAGCTGGCTCTATGGAGTGTGTTCCCTGTCTTATCTTGGAGCCATGGTATCCAGCAACTCTGCCCTACAGTATGTCAACTACCCCACACAGGTCAGTCTTATCCCTCAGCCCATACAGTATCTCGCTGTCATCATCATAATTTGTTGTGATATTTTGTTATTTTAATATCTAAACAACCTCTCTATTGTTGTCACAGGTGTTGGGGAAGTCTTGTAAGCCCATCCCAGGTAGGTGTAATAATTATATTATTGCTCATCCTGACCCCACTCTCAACACCTGAATATGTAATTAACAAGTCATATGCAGCCTTTGGCTTGGTGACCAGTGCAGGTTTGAGGGGTTAGTTTGCCTTATTTCATTGCATGGCCTCTTACTGCAGCAGTGTGTCATGTTTCAGTGTCAGCCAGACTCCCTTATCTGCATTTCCAGTGCCATTTTTAAAGCTGCAATATGTAACGTTTTGGGTGACCGAACCAAATTCACATCGAAATATGAGTTATAGATTTGTCATTCTCATTGCAAGCCAGTCTAAGAAGCGGTCTATCTGTTCTATGTGCACTATTTCTATCCTTCCCTATCTTAAGTTTTGTTTTTGCATCTTTTACTTTGGGTTTTGTATGGTACAATGATTATTTACACTATACATGGCTTGTTTTGTCACGTACACTGAAGTTTGACAAACTATTAGAATTCTAGCAACCAGGATATATCTGTGTGATTTCCGCATATTTAACCTTTTTTAAACTACACATCCCATCAGCCCTTCCAAACTCAGTGTCCCTGTTTAATGAACATACATTCTATTTGCATGCCCCTGCTGTGAGTCTCTGACTCCCCATGTAGACAACCCTATGACTGCAAGTCTCATGCTAACAATAAGTTAGCATGAGCCTAGTCTTCTGTCCCACCCAGTATGTTGCAATATGTAAACACTGTCTAAGGTTAGTGTGTTCTATAGTAATACACTGACCAGTCTTATCCCTTGAGCACGTGCAGCCCATTAATCTACATAGCCATGGTTTTTACCCCGTGGCTGACTTGTCTTTCTATGTGCACATCAACCTAATAGACCAGTGATGGTTGCTGCTGATAACCGCCCCTCACATCCCTTTGCCTTTGGTTCTACAGTGATGATTCTGGGTGTATTTGTACTGAGGAAGAAATACCCACTGGCCAAGTACCTGTGTGTGCTGTTGATCGTCAGCGGAGTGGCCCTGTTCCTCTATAAACCCAACAAGAGTGTCACTTCCACAGAATCTGCTTTCGGCTTCGGGGAGATCCTGTTGGTGAGTGTAACTGTCCTCATCTGCCTGTGGTATTATCTCTGTGACCTCGTCTGTGTTTCTCTCTGCCTATATGTGTATTTGCTGTCTGTGCCTCTGTGGGTTTGTAAATGTGACCTTCTCTCTCTCCTTGTATCCTAGCTGCTATCTCTGACCATGGACGGTTTGACTGGTGTGGCCCAGGACCACATGAGGAATCTCTTCCAGACCAGTGCCAACCACATGATGCTCAACATTAACATGTGGTCCACCCTGGTGCTGGGACTAGGTGAGACACCTGTTGTCCCTCACTAGTGTGAAAATATACACTTTGTTTGATCTTTCTGCTTTGTGTTTCTTCTGTATATCTATCTCTGCCAACTCCCCGTCTCTACTAAATACACCATTATTTATTCAATAAAATATCTTCATCTCAGATCCTCCTTCTCAGTCTAAGTGTCCAAATCTCATGCTTTTCTACAGCCTTACTTTTATCAAAAAACTTTTTTTCGGTTTTGGCCAAAGCAGTCCCCACTTCCCCAGTTCTATTCAACCCAATCAAACTGCTGTTACTGCCCTGTACCAGTAGGGGGAGCCCTTAACCCACTGTTGATTTTGAGGCATTTTCACCATAAAGTCATGGAACCAAATCTCAGCATGGGTTTGATTCCAAAACAATTAAAATAATTAATTGACTTCTCCCCCCATTTGTAGCAGAAGAAAAGGCTAACCAATCCTTTAACTTGAGATTAAAAAATAAGAATCAAACAGCCTAGTTAAATAAAGGTTACATTTAAAAATAAAAAGCAATTGTTACATGCATGAAAAAATAAATAAATTTATGCTGAATTGTGTCACTTTCAGTAAATTATCCCATGTGTTTTTCTTTCAGGGGTGTTGTGGACAGGTGAGGTATGGGACTTCCTGAGCTTCACAGACCGTCACCCCAGCATCTTCTGGAACATCCTTTTGTTTGGAATAACTAGTGCTTTAGGCCAGGTGGGTCTCACATGGGTGTGACTGTGTGTGTTAAAAGGAAAACATTTCCATGTCTGCAAATCACATTCTACATTTGAATTGGTTCACATGCGTGTGATTCTTATGGCTAAGTGCCAGTATGTGGTTTACAGTGGTCTTTCTCTATTTTGCTCTCATTCTCATTGCAGTGGGTCTTTTATAGTAACAGTCATTCACTCCTCTTCCTCTCTTAGACCTTCATCTTCATGACTGTGGTGTACTTCGGCCCTCTCACCTGCTCCATCGTCACTACCACACGGAAGTTCTTTACCATCCTGGGCTCTGTCCTTCTGTTCGGCAACGTCCTCAACACCATGCAGTGGGTCGGCACTATCCTGGTGTTCCTTGGTGAGTAACAACATTAACTTGTTAACTCTTAATATCTCTCTGATGTTGTGACCATCTCTCTGTTTCTCTCTCTCTCTCTCTCTCTCTCTCTCGCCATCTCCCTCCACCATGTGCTCATGTGTCTGTAGTAACTTTATGCTTCACCTCGTAGTTGAAATGCTGAGCTGCTCTTCAGCTGCTTATGGAGATGTTCCATTAGAGCTCATAGGCCTCAACTAGTAGTGAAGTCTCTTTTTGGTTGATGAGATGACTAGACACCTCTACTGTCTTAATTGTATCATGTGCTTTTTCATTTTAAGGTCTCGGGTTTGATGCCAAATTTGGCAAGACACCAAAGAAGACCACACACTAAGGAACCTGGAATATGTGTCATGGCAAAACTGACAAACTGAAAGTCCAGTGGACAGAAATCCATCTCTCTCTGATTTTCTTACCACATCCTGCCTAGGCAGTACACCTACATACACTTAGTCATTGTTAGTTACCATATTATCATTTGTTTTTACATAATCATGAAAGAAGCCCCTATGTTCTCAAACGTCCCCATTCTCCTGAACCTACTAAGACAGACAAGCATCATCTACTTAGACCGCAAGACCACATCCACATGAAGAGTAAATGGGGCAGAATGAGATGGGTGGGCGGAGGAAAGATGACAACATGCACGTCAAATCCCTTGTGGTTGTTGAGGCTGCTCCTCCCTTTGGACTACATCTGAACCACACAGGCCTATGAATCTCAGCTCCAAGATTTACCTCATGAACTCATCACCAAGGAATGCCTGGTTTTCACTGGGATTTGTAACCGTAGTAAAGATATTGGTTACAGAAAAACAGCCTAATAAACGAGTCGATTGTCTCGTCAGTTAGAGGTTTTCCAAGTAAAACTCTATTATCAGATCTCAAGTTGGTGAGACCTGCACAAGATTCTGAACGTTGACATGCTGTAGATGAGGAGTTTTACCACTTCCATGTAGTTGACTCAGGATGTTAGTCGTCATTTCCATTATTATCTTGGCAGACAACTAGCCTCTCTGTATTATGGAAATAATAAACATAAAATACTGTAAATGAACCAAATTGTTTATGATACTCATGACCAATCTGATAGCTAAATTGTGTTGCTTTTAAAAAATAAAAGTAGGATATGCCATGAATACATAGTAAAAGGAAAACAATAATATGGTATCAGCATAGTTATGTTTAATAAATTGCTGTTATTGAAAGTTTTGGCCAAACTGGATGAAAATCTGCCAACGTACAATTATTTTCCAGAGAATTAAAACCAGATGAAATTAAACAGAAGGAGACATGATTTGGCTTGAATCTGTGTTTTGATATGACAATTAAACATGTTTTCCATGGTTCTAGGATTGGAACACCAGGCTGACAATGACCTTGTTCTTTCTCAAAATTATAGATGTATCATGTGAGCATGTCATGGGAGTGAATTTGTTTGACTTAATACTGAAAGACTTTTGGAAGGTTTGTTCATTGTAGTCTATCAAATTATGTCTACTTCACTGGTTGGAACTTTCCCACACAGCATCATAGACAGGCTGTGCAGAAACTCTTATGAGTTTCTCATATGTTAATGACCAATTTTCTGTGAAAATACAATTCAGAGGAAACTAACGTTGGTAGATGTTGGCGAGGCAATCTGATTAACAGGGTGAGCTGCAGGACAGAGCACACAGAAAATGAAATTGTCCAGCTCACTGTTTGGGCAAGCTATCCCGAGGTCCTGCTGATAGAATGAATGAATGAATTACAACACATGTAGTGTGAGGATGCTGTTCTCTGATGTAGCATCACCCTTATAATATACAAGAATGCTGTCAAATAGCAGTAGTTGAACAGTACGATACTGTTTTACAGCCTCCTTCGTTCAACACCAGAGGACCTGATGGTGCAGTGGTTTGGACGCAGGTTTGAGTCCCGGTCGGGTACCCAACAAAATTGCTGTGTTATCAGAAGTGGAATGATGTGCGCTTCCTAGGGGATAGTGTTGCATCCCACCTAGTTAAGAGCTTCCGACAGCTAGGCATCGTGGCTCAGGTATAGGATGAACAGATGAAGGATTAGTTTGATTCAAGCTTGGTCTACCCCTGAAGACGCTGGAGTATCATTACTGAAAGTACTGTAGGTGTGTGAGACAGAGTCAAGTGAAAGTAATCTTCCATCCCTCTACAAATATTCTCCCATGATTGCTTCTGTTGTATGACTGGTGGGATTCATCTTCAAACCTACTGAGGCCTTGTTCAAATACTTTGAAAAAGCATCCTTCCTTATTCCCTTCCTTGAAGTAGGCTAATCAGTGATTGAATATAATCAGATATAATTGGACTGGTAAAAGGTTTAGTAGGTTGAGGTACTTTATTTACTGTCAGATGACAAACATATTATGTGGTGGGATGAACTAAACCATCTCTGCCTACTGGTTGAAAATTAAGACTGCAGTGTAAAATGTATTTTTTTGAGAAGAAGGAGAGGAATGGAGACTTTGATCAAGGGAGAAGGAAAGTGAGTCCCATGAGAGGATAAAAACTAGATGTATGTTGGGAGAAGTGCAATATTATCACATGGGGACATATTTTTGGAATACGGTGGAAGAATGGAGGGAAAGAGAGGGGTGGTGGTTGAAGAGAGTGAGTGTGGTAGAGGGTGAAATTGAAGATGGCGAAAAAAAGGGAGATGGGAGATGGAAGAAGGCTGGTAGCAAGTGCAAACAGAGTGAGCCGTACACTGGATCCAGTTCTGGAGGCGAAATGGAAGTAAATGAGTGCTAATTACCAGAGGTGGCCCAGTTTTTGGTACCAGGTTTGGTGAGGTTCTTGGAGCCTGAGCCTTGTACAGATGTTCAGGATAAATATGAGTCTGTTACAGTAGGAGTGACATTTTTGGAGAAAGTAGGCCCCTGCTTTTTGGCTGATCCATATGTGGTTTCAGGGTGGGTGATAACGGAGTTGGGTGCTGTGTAGTCGGTGTAGATAACCCGAAGTGGGCTTGTGATAATTATTTGTATTTCTGTCAGTCAGAGGGAGCGGTAGCTCCGCGCCACACGAATGGGGACAAGAGTGATGACTTGTTTCTTTCTCAAGAACAGGGTGCCATTGAAAGGAGTGATTACTGGGGTAGCGGTGAATGTGGACCAGATGAAGGGGAAGATACCCGGTGTTTGTGATGCTTGTCGTTTGGTGCGACGCAGACAGGGTGGCGTGAGTGGTGAAACAGAGGAGTCATTATCTGTTCTTTTGAGTTTTGAGGTTGAGTCTTTGTCTGACAAAGTGATGTTAGGACATTTCAGTAATCCCGAACAAGCTTTTGAGCTGAATCCATTTGGTTGTTACAGGTGTCAAGCTTATGGGCACATGGCAGCAGGGTGTAGGAGGTAGGTTCCGAGGTGTGAGAAGTATGCAGAAGGGCATGAGACAAAGGAATGTGTAGTATTGGAGAAAGAAGCGCTATGTGTTAATTGTAGGGGTGCCCATGGATCAGAAGTGTCTGTTGCGAGAGAGGCAGGTTGAGGTTACCAGGATTAGAGAAGTGCAGAGGGTGTCGTATGCTGAGGCAGTGAAGAAAGTAGAGGAAGATGGTTCAAGGGGGAGGGATCCTGTGAGGATCTGTGTGAGTCGTAGATCTGTGCCAGCGCAGAAGGATAGGCCTATGAGTGACATATGCTTCAGTAAGATTGGCTTCTTAACGTTTATAGCAATGGTTATCAACCACAGGGATGGAACGTACTGTTTATCAACCACAGGGATGGAACGTACTGGTTATCAACCACAGGGATGGAACGTACTGGTTATCAACCACAGGGATGGAACGTACTGGTTATCAACCACAGGGATGGAATGTACTGGTTATCAACCACAGGGATGGAACGTACTGGTTATCAACCACAGGGATGGAACGTAAGTCCCAGAAAATAGAGGTTCTGGTGGCAGCTGCAGAGAAATATTTGGGTGTACAAGATTTTACTTCAGAAGAGTTACAAGGTGTGTTGAGTGGTGGTGTCCAGATAGGGTTTTAAATATTGGAATAGGGTGGTGGGTTTATAATCATTAGATGACAGTTTTTTCTTCATATTATTGTATTTAATTTTGTTCCGTAAAGCATAAGGGATAGATAGACCCGAGTGTAGTTAGTGGCAGTAATGCAACATATATTGGATGGATGCCAACCGCCGTTAAACCACACCAAAGAAGAAGAACGAGTTGAGGACTCAAGGGCGTGAGGAATCTCCACAGACAGAACAATGAGACAGATAT
The DNA here is from genome assembly GCF_002021735.2 of Oncorhynchus kisutch. NCBI lineage: Eukaryota > Metazoa > Chordata > Actinopteri > Salmoniformes > Salmonidae > Oncorhynchus > Oncorhynchus kisutch. Next base: position 66,085,093 of record NC_034183.2, read on the forward strand.
TTTACCGGATGTATAAATGTGAAGCATCCGGTTTGCGTTTCCACTTACTACCAGATATGGTGACGAGGAAGCTAAGTGGCCGGCAAGGGAGAATGGATCTCACTGGCTCGTGATTTTCTCCCACCTCCTTGCTTGTTCTACCCACTATGATTCGTTCATCTGCTCCCATTGGAAACGACAGACTGTGGTCTATCTTGGGTTAGTTATAAAAATCATTGATGTCTCTGAAACGCATCTGAAAATACGCTCAGCTACTTCCTGGCAAGGCCTACATTAATCCGGTTATTTCTGTACAAATTGGGAGAAGTAAACCCTCACAATGCTGAGCACAGTTAGCCGGCAACTTAAAAGCCACCCAGCAGTAAGTACATGTGAAATCGGGAAGTTTGCTAAATCGTATATATTTTTTGGGGGGCGGGGGATTTGCGTCGTGCTAACGTTAACTTCGAAGCTAATCACATTGCGACTTTTAATACATTACTTGTTAACCCCAAATGTCGCCTTTTTGCCATGTATTGTTTCGTTTTTCGAAAAAGACAAGATTGAATATAACGATATGGTGTTTGCTGCATTGATCGTTGATTGACAAGTGATGGCATTTACCACAGACCGTAACGGCCCTGTTTGCTAACTAGTTAGCTACTGTAGCCAGTTGGCGCCAGTATGGGTTATGTACTTGAAAGGGCAAGGTCTCAAAAATAATTGAATGTATAGTTACTTATTTACACTTTTTAAGTGGGAGGGAGCGAGCGAGCGTGTTTAGCTAACGTTAGATGGTTAGTTGTTGGAATTGCGACCTGGCAAAAAAGGCCTCAACTCGGTCAAGGACGAGGCGGTTAACCGAGGACGTAACGTTACTAGCTATGAAACCACTTGTTTTTTTAAATGACACTTTATTTGGTGTGTATTAGGTAACTGTAGTCTTGGGACTTTGGCGAAAGTATTTTTTGGGGGGAGGAAAGCAATCGAGTTAACTAAATATTTTTAGATTTACCCTCGGTCCTGCCATTCTGCAGGTTGCAGGTAATCGTCTCCACCAGAGGTCGGGAGTATTTTTCTTTTCACGTGGAGTGCCAATGTACAATTTATCTAACCAGTTATGGTTTTCATGCACATTTTAGTGGAACATTTTAATTTCCATTACAATAATGTATTTGTTTAGTATTGCCAACTAGGTAAAAAATAATCAACATAAAGCCAACAAATAACATTGCAAGTAAATCATATCCTGTTTAAACTAAATATCATGTAAATCACACTGACTATGCATGAAGTTTTGTTCATTTCTTGTTCTTCAATAGCTTTAATCTCTCTACTCTGTCTGCAACGAACTTGAAACATTGTATTAACTGGGTCTGGCCCACAGTTTGAACTGGCAACTATATCAACTCTTCTAGGTCCTCCAGAGTTTAATGAGCCACTGGATCAGAGCATTACTTTTTTATTTTCATGCCGAGGCTCGGTGGTTATCGAAAGTGAGCAAGCTGGAAAGATTTTTCGAATATAGTGAGCAACTAACTAACTTTTGTCATTATCAATGGATGTAAAGTAAACAGACTGACTTGCTGTTTGAGGAAGAGAAAATAAAGACTTTGAGAAGCTCCACAGCTCATTAGTGGTAGTGAGTTAAGACCATCAGAAATACTATCGGACATCCCCAAATGGGCACATTCATACCTTTTGCGTGTAGGCCATGTAGCCTAGATTTACTTCTGTGTAATCAGGTGTGCGTCCTTACTCAACATTGACAGGAGCGCCCCAAACATAATACAATGAATAAATTGACCAAACTTGTAAATGGAATGAAACAAGTGTAGAATACATTGTGAGCTCTGTAAACGTGTCCACTCCGACAATGAGAATGGTAAACGACTAATAATATATTTTATTAACTTAAATTACCGTAACCAAACAAATGTAGATTGGAATTGACGTCAAATGTACCACTGGTCATAAGTCCCCTTTTCAGGACCCTGTCTTTTGAAAGATAATTTGTAAAAAAAAATACGTAACTTCACAGAACCTCATTGTAAAGGGTTTAAATACTGTTTCTCATGCTTGTTCAATGAACCATAAACAATTAATAAACATGCACCTGTGGAACGATCGTTAAGACACTAACAGCTTACAGACAGTAGGCAATTAAGGTCACAGTAATGAAAACTTAGGACACTAAAAGAGGGCTTTCTACTGACTCTGAAAACACCAAAAGAAAGATGCCCAGGGTCCCTGCTCATCTGTGTGAACGTGCCCTAGGCATGCTGCAAGGAGGCATGAAAGACTGCAGATGTGGCCAGGGGAATAAATTGCAATGACCGTACTGTGAGACACCTAAGACAGCGCTATAGGGAGACAGGAGGGACAGCTGATCGTCCTCGTGGTGGCAGACCTCGTGTAACACCTGCACAGGATCGTTACATCTGAACCTCGCACCTGCGGGACAGGTACAGGATGGCAACAACTGCCCGAGTTATACCAAGAATGCACAATCCCTCCATCAGTGCTCAGACTGTCTGCAGTAGGCTGAGGGATGCAGGACTGAGGGCTTGTAGGCCTGTTGTAAAGGCAGGTCCTCACCAGACATCACCGGCAACAACGTTGCCTATGGGCACAAACCCACCGTCACTGGACCAGACAGGACTGAAAAAAGGTCTCAAAGTGCTCTTCACCGACAAGTCATGGTTTTGTCTCACCAGGGGTGATGGTCGGATTCGTGTTTATCGTGGAAGGAATGAGGGTTACACCGAGGCCTGTATTCTGGAGCGGATCGATTTGGAGGTGGAGGGTTCGTCATGGTCTGGGGCAGTGTGTCCCAGCATCGTCTGCCTTTTGACAAGCTCCGTCTATCTCAACACTGTGCTTTACAGGGAAGACATCCTCCTCCCTCATGTGGTACCCTTCCTGCAGGCTCATCCTGACATGACCCTCCAGCATGACAATGCCACCAGCCATACTGCTCGTTCTGTGCGTGATTTCCTGCAAGACATGAATGTCAGTGTTCTGCCACGGCCAGCGACGAGCCCAGATCTCAATCCCATTGATCACGTCTGGGACCTGTTGGATCGGAGGGCTAGGGCCATTTCCCCCAGGAATGTCTGGGAACCTGCAGGTGCCTTGGTGGAAGAGTGGGGTAACATCAAGAACTGGCATATCTGGTGCAGTCCATGAGGAGGAGATGTACTGCAGCTGGTGGCCACACCAGATACTGACAGTTACTTTTGACACCCCCCCCCCCCCCCCCCACACACAAAAAAAAAAAAATTGGTTTGAAAGAGTGAATGCACACGAATTGGTGGGAGAGAGCAGATTCTGGAGAGACACGAACCGTATACATCTAAGCCACACTTACCTTCACTCAACATGTTTTAATTATACCTAAGACACATTTTCTTCACACATACTATAGACCAAAGGAATACTCTCAAACAGCTACAGGTCCAAAGCAGTAGCCATTTATGGAAAGCCAATGGAATTTAATTTGTTTTCACATTTTTCTCAAATACCCACACTGCACCCGTGCCTTGCGTTGCCGATGCTCATCTTAGTGTGATGAACTGTGTCGTCCCCAGCGGCCTCCGCAATGGATTAGTCCACTGAGACGGGCACGAATCAGACAGGTGTCTACTGTGCCATTTAAAATAAAAAAAACATCTATCGACCAGTTGACTGAATGGGGTCAGCCATTTTTCCCTTGATTGCCACCTTACCCTGTCCTCTATTGTTCCCCCTAAATCTTTTCTATTCCCTCCAGCTGGTCCCCCTTTTCATCTTCATCGGTGGTGGGACGGTTATGTCTGGAGCGTATCTCTTGCGCCTGGCAATGGGACCCCATGTCAGGTAAGGGCCCTTGTAGAACACGCTGCTAATAAGGCTCCATTCCAAATGGAGAACGTCTGAAATGAGAACCGCATAGTAACTGGATTGACCTTGAGTGTTTTAGTCTTAAGTCAGACGTCAATTTCAATGTGCAGGACGGGTATATTGCTATTGGTTAAACGTTTCATGTCAATATTTATGTTGTAGTTGGAATCGCAATGGCAACCCCGAGCCATGGAACAAGACGGAACCCACACAGCAGCACAAGGTAGGTCACTCACTTACAGGATGATCCATTATGTCTGGATTAATGTATCACGATGGTCAGTGCATTAAACTTGGTCCCTGCCGCACATGGTCTTGAGCAGAGGTTGTACAGCACAGTGAGGGAACATGTTAATGTAGTGGATTGAGCCAAAAATGTAATTGAGCTGTCGTCTGATTCCACTCATCCCATAGTAGAATTAATTACACAGTATAATCCTGTTAGTTTAAGTAATCTGATCAACCAATCTAAATGTCAGTTACAAAAACAAAGCAAGTTTGACACGTACTAAATAACAAACCTGGGAATGATTCAGAAAGTAAAGGCAGGTTTTTGCTTAGAATGTTATTCATCAATATTTGATTTCTGATTTCCTTAAACTTTATTGTTCCTCTATTTCATTCATAGTTTTACTCCGTGAACATGGACTACAGCAAGCTGAAGAAAGAGGGTCCTGACTTCTAAACTCTTCTGCTGGACCAAAGGCTTGAGGAAAAAAATGACTTATTCTGACACTGACTTCCCTTACACCTCTAACTTGAACCAGTTGATGCAAAGAGGCTAAACCGCACAAGTTCTGTCCCCTTTGACCTTTGAACTATATTTAAAAAATATATATATATAAATAAATAAAATCCCTCATACCTCATGGTTGTGCAGCAATAAAGTGAAGGAGTATTTTCTTCAGTGTACAGAGGAAATTGTCTTTCTTTTTAGTCGGTGTTTAAAGGGATTCAGGACTGATTTAATCCCAAAACATGATATTCTGGTACCATGTTCTAGTTTGAAATCATGAAGTCAGTCATTTTTGTTTCCCCCACACTAGCTTGACTCAATATTTTGCTCTTGGTTTTTGCCTCATGCCACCTTTTGTCCTTGCCCTCCTTTTCCGCCTGGCGGCTCTATCTGCGTGCATGTATATCATAATACGCTTGACTACGGTCCCGTATGTAATTTACAGTATGACAACATGCTTGGTCCTGCATATGCTCACCCACAAGTTATCAGGTGAGCCCTTGACGTGCTGTGTGCCTTTGATAGATCTTCACATGGTCTGACCATCTGTTCAAGGCTGCACTGCACCATTATAGGCAAATGTTGTCTGAAGGTCTGCAATCACTCACTGACTAAGACCAGGCAGGTGGGAGTAAAGGATAACAGACAAACTATAAAGGTTGTCATTGTATTAGCAACCAATAAAGCAATGATAATGTTCCCAAGAGTAATAAACGGAGCAGGTAAAACCGGCTTCTCAGGGAGACTGGTGCGGAGGTGTTTCTCCTAGAATGTCATGGCTCTGCCTGATGAGTTTGTGAATGTCATCAGGTCACACTGCGTCTCTCAGGCTGGGAAAACTCTGAAAACGATGTACAGCCAACACAACACTGGAAATGTCAAGGATGGCTTCACATTGGCATAAAACTCCACATAAGAACTTCTTCAACCCTCTTAAAGGTTGGAACAGGCTTTGTCTCCAATACAATAATTGTTTCAGTTGAGAGATGACACTGTTTCCTTCACAACTTTAATTTGTTTTACAAAGAACCCCTTTGATTACACTGAAATATTCAGGTTGTAGAAAACTAATCTGAAGGCTACTTTCTGTGCTTTCAGAGACCACTGTAATTGGGGCCATGAGTATTTTTCTGACCGTGAGACCTCTGCTTAGTCATACAAAATATTGTCACAATATAAAACTGGATATACACTGCTCCAAAAAATAAAGGGAACACTAAAATAACATCCTAGATCTGAATGAATGAAATCTTAAATACTTTTTTCTTTACAAAGTTGAATGTGCTGACAAAATCACACAAAAAATTATCAATGGAAATCAAATTTATCAACTCATGGAGGTCTGGATTTGGAGTCACACTCAAAATTAAAGTGGAAAACCACACTACAGGCGGATCCAACTGTGGTGTAATGTCCTTAAAACAAGTCAAAATGAGGCTCAGTAGTGTGTGGCCTCCACATGCCTGTATGACCTCCCTACAACGCCTGGGCATGCTCCTGATGAGGTGGCGGATGGTCTCCTGAGGGATCTCCCAGACCTGGACTAAAGCATCCGCCAACTTCTGGACAGTGTGGTACACACCTGTGGACGTCGGGCCCTCATACCACCCTCATGGAGTCTGTTTCTGACCGTTTGAGCAGACATGCACATTTGTAGGTGGTATGAGGGCCCGACGTCCACAGGTGTCTACCACAGACTGTCCAGAAGTTCATTTTGGTCATTTTGCAGGGCTCTGGCAGTGCTCCTCCTGCTCCTCCTTGCACAAAGGCGGTTGTAGCGGTCCTGCTGGTTTGTTGCCCTCCTACGGCCTCCTCCACGTCTCCTGATGTACTGGCCTGTCTCCTGGTAGCGCCTCCATGCTCTGGACACTACGCTGACAGACACAGCAAACCTTCTGGCCACATCTCGCATTGATGTGCCATCCTGGATGAGCTGCACTACCTGAGCCACTTGTGTGGGTTGTAGACTCCGTCTCATGCTACTACTAGAGTGAAAGCACCGCCAGCATTCAAAGTGACCAAAACATCAGCCAGGAAGCATAGGAACTGAGAAGTGGTCTGTGGTTATCACCTGCAGAACCACTCCTTTATTGGGAGTGTCTTGCTAATTGCCTATAATTTCCACCTGTTGTCTATTCCATTTGCACAACAGCATGTGAAATTTATTGTCAATCAGTGTTGCTTCCTAAGTGGACAGTTTGATTTCACAGAAGTGTGATTGACTTGGAGTTACATTGTGTTGTTTAAGTGTTCCCTTTATTTTTTTGAGCAGTGTATATTATTGGTCCTCTTTATTACGTGGGACGGCTCCCTAGAACTGGAAGAACAGTCAACAGTGACAAACTGTGTGCACTGTACAAAGAAACGTTTGCATGACTTCAAGGGTCCTGGGCTCACATTAACCACTGGCCAGCATTGTTACCCTTTTTCACATGACCTCTTGGTCACATCTGCCAGCAACACCAAAGTCTAGCAACACACTGTCCATTCAGAATGTACTTTTTATTTTTATTTAACAAGGCAAGTCAGTTAAGAACAAATTCTTACTTACAATGACAGCCTACCGGGGAACAGTGGGTTAACTGCCTTGTTCAGGGGCAGAAAAACAGATTTTTACCTTGTCAGCTCCGGGAGTCGATCCAGCAACCTTTTGGTTACTGGCCCAACGCTCTAACCACTTGGCTACCTGCCGCCCCATGTACCTATCTCCTGCTTCATATTTTCTGACAATCTGAGTAGGTACTTGGGATGCTTCCACCACAGTTTGTATGTGAGCACACAGGTACTAATGACATATTTACATTAATGTGTACTTGATGCTATGCAGACAAAGTTGTATCATTTTTTATTTATAGTACCAGTCAAAGGTTTGGACACACCTACTAATTTCAGGGTTTGGACACACCTACTAATTTCAGGGTTTGGACACACCTACTAATTTCAGGGTTTTAATTTATATGTACTATTTGTACATTGTAAAATAATAGTGAAGACATCAAAACTATGAAATAACACATGATATCATGTAGTAACCAAAAACGTGTTAAACAAATCAAAATTATATTTTATATTTGAGATTCTTCAAATTAGCCACTCTTTGCATTGATGACAGCTTTGCACACTCTTGGAATTCAGATTCACTACATTATTTCATATGTGTTATTTCATAGTTTGGATGTCTTCACTATTATTCTACAATGTAGAAAATAATAAAAAATAAAGAAAAACCCTTGAATGAGTAGGTGTCCAAACTTTTGACTGGTACTGTATGTCTGTACTCGATAGACATTAGTTCTGTCACACAGGCATGTTTAGGTTACATAGCAGTTTAGCCTGGTATAATGTATCACTGGATGGCACTCAGCATTTGATGCCAATCCCAGACACCCAGGCAATCTGAGTCACATGATAATACCTGCATGCACACACAGGCCAGCAGGGTTTCAATAACAGCATAAACAATACAGAGATCTGTCTCCATGTTTGGTGAGTAGTGAATCTGAAGGTATTACGAATCGGTGGTTTCACTGGTAAACGCAGCAACACTGGTCACATAGTTCACATGCCACCAGCCCACTTTCATTAGTTTTCAGATTCAATATACAACAGCAATAATTCTGCAATGCCCCCCTCCCTCCTTTGCTCATTCCCCCAACATCACTGTGGTTCACAGAGTTCAACTGCAATTTCAAATCTGAAGTAAACATGACATTTAGTCTTCTGATATTAATCATGTTTTCTTTGACAATTTCTAACCCATTAAGGCAAAGAGCCGGGGTTTCTATCTTTACCAGAACAGTCACTGCTCTCTCTCTCTGGCTATATGAATGTTTACCCAGGATCATAGCATTCTCAGTAGAAGGATCCTCTGGTAAATCTGGGATATGAATATCTTATATTAGATATATTTGCAGAGATATTGAGAGATTTAGATGGCTTCAGTGCTCTGTGCTGTGTATTATTATTTGATGAAAACAATGAAGAATCGGAATCATGAGGTGGATTTTAATGATAAACTGTACAGTATATCAAGATTTATTGCACTACAAATAAGGTTTGACAGGCAGCAGGTGACCCCTCACACCTACAGCTGTGCAGTACCGACCCCAGTGTATAATACCAACGACACACTCTCATCTGACATGCAGATGTGGTGATGACAGGTGGCAGGGGTTGCTAAAGGGGAAACCAGGCTCATTATTGAGTTACAGGCTGACTGTGCTAAAATCTGATTCAATTAGAGTGATGGATATGCTCATGTGTTGACAGCCCTCTCTGTCTCCAGAACTGTGGTTTCACAGGCACCCTACACACCCAGACCAGAAACGGCTGTAGTTTACCACTCCGTACATGATCACTCTCATAGTCACCCAACACGATTCTTCTAAATACCTGTCTTCCTTTGGCCTAGTTTCGTTCATTCAGAGAGAAAAGGGGCGAGGTTGTGGAGAGGTCATCTTAGCTATATTTTTCCTGTCTAAATAAAAGTTTGGCTCTTTCTCCGCTCCCTTTCTCACACTGATCACTATCATTCTTCCTCTGCCATCATTTTGTTATCTAATACAACTCAATCATGCACAGATAAACCCATAGGCATATGTACAGAGTGAAGTCAATGCTGTTGTATACCAAGACAATCACATTGATCCTAGGGCTCCTTCACTCCCTCTGACAAAGTGCCATTTGCTGCAGACACCCAGAAAGGTCAGGGCTGTCGATGTAGTTTTGAGTGTTAGATTGAGTAAGGACACTGCAATTTCACAGCCAATTCAAAGGAAATACCATTGGAATGAATCAGGGACTGTGCTGGAGTCTAGGGTGCCTAGTCACTTTGGAAACATTTCCTGATTCTGAAGTTAAATGGCAGCTACTGTCTGTGTGTTATCGACACCTTTACTCAGAGGAGTAAGATACAATAGGAGAATATAGACAACAAAAAAACCACAACAGATTAACAAACATCTATAACCAAGTTCTTATCATCCATGGCATCTGTGTGTTGATTGAAATCTAATCTAATCTTTTCTTCAACCGTGGAAAGAAAGCAGGTCAAAATGTAAATAGCTGAAAATAGAACATCTGGCTGGGCCTTGTCAGTCACCGGTGCGTAATGAAATATGGAAATGAGGGCGCTCTTCAAAGAGATGCGGGCCTTCCGTGCCGTCTTGGGTCTCCAGCAGGCCCCTCAACAGCCCTGGTAGAACCCCGCCCCCCTGAAACACACGATGCATTTTCAGGTGCTGTGGCCCGAGCCACCAGCGCTGCCAGCTCGTTAGCGCTTGCAGACTGGCAAGGCTGGCAGGTGGCATCATTAAACTTCAAACCCGCTTTCGACCTGGGGTTCCGCTGCAAGAAGACCGCCCGCTCACACGCTTGCCAGCAGCTGATTAGCGCCACACCACCACCCAACACCCAACACACCTTACCCCCCTCTGCTACCATCACCAGCCCAAATAGAAAGCACCCTGTCTCTGGCCAAGCATAATATCTTTATCAATAACACCAGTCTGTCTTCCTTTTGTTTTCCCCAACATCACGCTTCTCTTTTCTTCTCCTCCACTGAAGGCTGACGGCATGTCTTCCCCTGGCAATTTCCTCTGTGATTGAGTCATGAATGATAATGGCTGAATTATTTGCTGAAATGGTCTCGTAGGATTAATTTTATGTTCACTGATAATGGAAGGGCTTTGCCTGTCTTGATAATGGTAAACTGGTGAGAGAGACGGATCATATGTCTTTGTAGGCAGCCTGACTGTATTTTCATTGCCAAATTGTAGAATCATCGATGTATTTTTATATTTTGTGTAGTGATTCAACTTATGGACGACAGGATCCATTTCCACATGTTCTGCTTTATTACCACAATATCTAAGAGTGACCAGAAATCCTGTGAGTCTTTCAAACTTCTACTTTCAGATCCACATGATCTCACCATCGCTTCAGATCCCAACAGGCTGTGTAACTGACCTCCCATCATGACATGCAAAGCCCCAGAGTGTTGTCAGGGATCTGTGGCCCTCCCATTGGCCCCCTTGGTCAATCTACATAGCACAGTCTGTCACTATAACAGCCAGAGCCCTGAGGAGGTACAGTCTAGAAAGACCCAGTGAGATTCCCTCAGTCCTGTCTCTTAATATAAATCACAGACATTTCAGTTGGGACTCTTTCTATAATGCTGAGAGGAAGCTTTTGCTAACTGTACCTTTTTAACTAGACAGAAGAAGATCTGATAATGTGCTCCAAAAGCACCCCTGGGAGATGTAAGGACTGCTGTGAGGAGAAACAAGAGTTTTGCTGCTGTAAGACTATAAGAAAAGGGGCCTTACTCATAATTCAGATCTGTAGCTAATGAACACGGACACCCACACAACTGAGGCAGACTCCAGGAGAAACTGGAACAGGACTGAACCAAAATGTCTTCTGACGGGAGTGAGACAGATGTAGGTCTAAGGAAGCCCTAGAGTAAAAAATAAACACATTTAGAAATATGTGTAGCTTGTCTCTCCTTCTGCAAGGGAAACAGTTTCCAGTTTTTGGATTGTTATCTTTTATGTCACGTTGCTATCTTGGTACCAGTAATTAGTGTCCAGGGCATGAACACAAACAAATGAGCATGAGGCTAATAGGAAGACTGGTAGATCAAGCAACATTGGCTTGTTTATGTCCCATAACACTCCACTCTGTATGGCTGTAGAGATCTTCTCCATTGATTTGCCACATGAGCAGTGGCACAGAGATCACACAGTTACTCTCATCAACTTCACAGCCTTGGGGCTTTGACACAATCCAGTGAACCCCACTATGCTGTTCCTCCTGAGTCAGGACTGGCTTCTCATCATGTTGTCACACAGTGCACACAAGCCACGCGTACAAAGAAGTCATAGTGGACCACAGACAGAAATGTTCCACTTCCTTATTGCAGAGGATTGCTGGGTATGTTACTGTAGCTCTCAACATGACAGCTGATGAAAATGAATGTACATTCATACACACTCTGTGAGTTGGGGTGAAAAGCATAAGCCTCCGAAGATATTGTCACGACTTCCGCCGAAGTCGGTCCCTCTCCTTGTTCGTCACCGGCCTTCTAGCCATATCCGATCCACTTTTGATTTTCCATTTGTTTTGTCTTTGTCTTACACACCTGGTTTCAATCCGCCAATTACCTGTTCATTATTTAACCCTCTGTTCCCCCATGTTTGTTTGTGAGTGATTGTTTCTATGTAGGAGGGTCCGTTATTGTGGGCTCTGTTTTTGTATTGCATTTATTATACAGTATGTTGAGTAAAATACGTTTGTTTACTCACATCTGCACCTGACTCCTATACACCAGCTACACACAGACTTCCTTACAGATATCGAACACTCCTCTCTAATAGGAGTACATGCAACAGGTTCTTCATCACAATTATTTCTCCCTCTGCATTGTTGGGAAGGGCCCGTCAGTAAGCATTTATTTTTTTCTTTCTCCCCAATTTCATGGTATCCAATTGTTACTAATCTTGTCTCTACGGGCTTGGGAGAGACGAAGGTTGAAAGCCATGCGTCCTCCGAAACACAACCCAACCGCACTGCTTCTTAACACAATGCGCATCCAACTTGGAAGCCAGCCGCACCAATGTGTCGGAGGAAACACTGTGCACCTGGCGACCTGGTTAGCGTGCACTGTGCCCGGCCCGCCACAGGAGTCGCTAGACAAGGATATCCCTACCGGCCAAACCCTCCCTAACCCGTAAGACGCTAGGCCAATTGTGCATCGCACAGACCTCCCGGCCACGGCCGGCTGCGACAGAGCCTGGGCACGAACCCAGAGTCTCTGGTGGCACAGCTAGCACTGCGATGCAGTGCCCTAGACCACTGCACCACCCGGGAGGCCCTTCAGTAAGCATTTCACTGGTAGTGTACACTTGTTGTCTACGATACATGTGACAAATAATATGTGATTTGAATTCACAGATTGCTTTGACAAAATAATTGATTTGTTGTTATTTCCTCCACATGGAGGCAGCAGAGTGTGTGTGTGTTTGGCAGCAGAGGTGAGGACTAGGCAGGGCGACCCCTCTCTGTAAGCGTTTGACCCCCGGGGTTTGGCATGGCCACCATGTTCCCCTGGCTGCTGGCCCTCATCCTGAGCAGTCAGAATGGTAGAGCAGCGCTGGGACTGGAGCAGAACCTTCGGACTCCATCTGTCGCCTTCTCCACAGTCACAGCAGAGCAGAGGGAGACAGAGAGAGCCACAGACAGGCGTGCCCACCCCCACCAGCTGCCAGCACTCCCAGCATCTGACTTTCCTTCCTCCTCATCTCCTCTAGTTCTCCTTCCCGCTTAGCCTCATTCTGTTAAAGCTCAAAGTGTCTTCACCCAGGATGTTATTATTTTTGGTGGCTATTTGTGATAACCTACAATTTCTACATTTGGAGTAAAAGTATCTGTAGAAAGCACCAGGTCAGATGGGAAGTGCTCTTGCTACAGTGAGAATATGAGTGTGTGCAATATATGACGCTGGCCCTAGGGGGCGGTGTCACCTCTTTTACATGCCAGCCACTGTATTTTAATTATGTGAAGGTCCCAAACACTGCTGGGACACAAGAGTCGTGTTCTGATACACTGGGACTGGTTTTTGTATTCTGAGCTCAAGTGCTTCTAAATGGTACCACAAGGTTTTCACATTGGGATTCACTATTCACATTCTGTCCTTCCCCTGTCTTACAGCCTACTGCAGAAATGAACCTGTGACCGCAGATGTGTTTGACTGAGAGAGAGAAAAAAAACGTGACTAATTCTGATACATCTCTGGTGGACCGTTCCCATTTAGTTGCAAATTGATACAGGCTAGAGAGGAATTTTCAAAACAGACAATCAGCCAGACCTGATTAGGCTGTATGTAGCCAATTAACTCAGCCTCAACAGCTACAGACAAATCGTCTTGCTGTAGTCTTTAGTATGTATGCTACCCCGTTCCCCATAACACATTGGACATTCAATATTATGGATGTGTAACTCCATAATATAGCAGATTTAATTTGTCCACAAGGTTGATGTTACTTATTGAAAACTGAATCGTATAGTCAAAGCAAAAATGTTATGAGACCTGGAGACTTCTAGCATAGTTAAAACCAAAACGTTATGCACAGCTAAAGTGAAAACTCATCAGGAGCTATGCTGGTCATTATAGCTGGAGCCTCGAGGCAATGATATGAAAATGCAAGACAAATAAATAAACTAAACTATTTGACTAGACTTTCATATCAGTTTTTCCTTCCTGACAAATGCGTACGTGCATGAGGCAGAGTTGAGATTATCACAATATAGTATTCATGCTGGCAGTACTTTGATGAGAGACAGGGATATAACCTAGGCCTACATCCAAACCACTGTGCGTAGACTGCTGTTCAGTGTCAGACGCCACACGGGGGCCACGAAATGCACGCTCTCCTAAAACCGGAGAGCTAAACAATCATTTGTCCCTGCAAATATCCTCAGCAATAGCATCCACAGTCACGTAGTCCATTAAGCGACACATTGTGACATGGTGCGAATTTGGCGTCTGATTTCTTAGGGCCTCTATTCCCCCAGACAGACCTGGCACTGATTGTGTCCCTGCTGGGTCACTAAACTCAGCGCTTTGTGAAACCTGCAGGCTATCAATTGCAAGAAGATTGATGGATGTGCAGCAGAGCATTTATTCAATGGCCCAACATGACATTATTTGTTTACAAATGCCTATGATGTGATGGCCATCCTCATAAAATCATTTAAAACATATGCTTATGCTGAAAGGTGCTTATACCTCTTTTCTAAACTCATTGACCTCTCTTACAGTGACAAATATTTGCCTATCCTCCCTGTCCTATTGACACATGGGTGGTTTGATATGCGAGTGTGGTGAAACATTTTCATTTTCTACCTTGGTTTGCTCTAACGTCCCGTGAGACGGCAGATGGTTGTGCTGCGGCTCAGCTCACAATCACACTGAAGAAATGGTCAAGCGCTACTGGGACGATTACCGCCTACACCTTTGACTTTCCGCTCTGGGCCTGCTGTGATGCATCACATTCGGAATTCCGACAGTGGTTTTATAAAGCTATTTCAGCCACCCAGGTGCTTTTATACGCATGCTTCCCCCCTGCCCACACAGAAGAACAACCATCCAACTAAAACCCCATTTCATCATCTCTTTGTGTGAGGATATTGGGCCACATATCAAAGAAGTCTGGTCATATGTTTAGCCAACTGAAAAGAATATGGTGGATGTGCAACCAACCAGGCTAGCCTAGTACAGCTTGGCTCAGCTTGGTTTGGCTCAGTGTTGTGAAAAGAGTAATAGGCTAAGCAGCAAATGGGAGCGAGTGCTAAATAGTAGCATAGCCATATGCTTTTCTTGTGTTTTCTGTTAGAAATCTGTCTACATAAGTGACATCACTTATTTTCAATGAACATCTCCCTGTGTGTTTTACCTGAGTTGAGTAACAGCTGATGCAGGAATTCTGCTCTGGACCATGCTAATAATTGTAGGTCTATTCCTGATGTTTAAAGCACCAGGCTCGTTAACCATATGAGCCTACTGTATTGCTGCCATATTTGCACAATATAGTGGAGACAAATGCATATCTGCACTTTCATAGGAAGTCTAATCCCATTGCAAGTTATTGCCTTCATTTGTCTCCCGTGTTATCATTACTGTGCATGTGATTGACACTCCCGCAAGAATCTATTTGGCAGGCTCACCTTCTGTTCCTCTCCTGTAATGTGCAAGCCCCGCGTGATGGAAACTTCTCTCGGGGCCGATGCACCTATCTTCTGATCATCCTTTATCTCTGACTGAACATATTGGATTATTGATTTTGCGAAAAGACTCGGCGTGTCGGGAGTGTGTGGTTGTGAGCGTTCAACAGACCCACATTCCTCTGTTGCAAGTTGATCAAAATAACCCTGACATCTATCAACATACAGACACAAAATGGGACATAAAGAGCAGGTTATTTATTATTTATTCCATTGCAGTTTAAATTCCATTCGCTATGTAATTGGGCCTATGAAATAGGGGACAGAGCTGTCCATGGTGCTGAAATTTCTCACACGCAATATCGAATCTCAGAGAAGTGGCGAAAAGAGATTGAGAGCAGATGATTACGGAAACCCTTCCTTCCAAACCTTACTCTACTCTCTGTGCCGTTGTTGGGTTGACTCGTGGGTGTTTTTTTTACGCAAGGTAGGCACACATATGGCTCCAATGTGGAAGTGGATTAGGCAAAGTGGAGTGAGGTCATTAAACACAAGTTAATAATCACACACACACACACACACACACACACACACACACACACACACACACACACACACACACACACACACACACACACACACACACACACACACACACACACACACACACACACACACACACACACACACACACACACACACCATCAGAGACGGACCATCTGGAATCTCACTCGTCCTCTGAAGAGATTAATTACTGGACTGTAGCTCCAGCGCCAGCAGCATCCACAGGCAGTCCTCCTCAGCAGTACAGTGGGGGGAGGAGGAGAGGGGAAAGCTGGGAAGAGAACACAGACAAAACAGGTAGCACTTTCATGGCTCCTCAGGAGACTGTGTGAATTAGGGCAGTCTGATAGGGAAATCAGCAGGAGGAGGGAAGAGGCTTCAGTCAGGAGGAAGACATCAACTTGGGACATGGATTTTATTGATATTAGTGTGTAAACTCAGTCGTGTTTGTGTGAGAGAGGGAAAGAGGCAGAGAGAGAGAGAGAGAGAGAGAGAGAGAGAGAGAAAGGCAGAGAGTCAGATGGAGCGAGAGATGGAGAAAGAGAGAGAGAGAGAGAGAGAGAGAGAGAGAGAGAGAGAGAGAGAGAGAGAGAGAGAGAGAGAGAGAGAGAGAGAGAGAGAGAGAGAGAGAGAGAGAGAGAGAGAGAGAGAGAGAGAGAGAGAGAGAGAGAGAGAGAGAGAGAGAGAGAGAGAGAGAGAGAGAGAGAGAGAGAGAGAGAGAGAGAGAGAGAGAGAGAGAGAGAGAGAGAGAAAAAGACAGAGTCAGATGGAGCGAGAGATGGAGAAAAAGTGAAAGAGGCAGAGAGAGAGAGTATTTGTCTGCAAAGGCCTCCCCAAGTGGGACGCCTCTCGCTGTTCACTGACGTCAATGGAGCAGTGACATGTGACTCATTAGAGCAGCAGACACATGACTTGTTTGCTAGCTGTTCAGTTTCAAGGCCCCCAACCACCCCACCACAACCAGCACCCTGTCCCCTACCCTCTACCAGACAGCTTGTGGCATACAGTGTGTAAAGCAGAGAAAGCCCCAGGGACCCGCTCCCCGTGTCCCCCCGCTGTCTAAATGAATTAGTAACATGCAATGCTACAAACACTAGCAGATCACAGATTCATGCAAAGCAACATCTGTGCACACCTGAGCATCACAGTGACAGCGGGAACCCTCTTGAACTTACTAGGAAAGTACACCTAAAGGAAACTTGTAACTGTCACCATATGGAATGTGTAGTTGTTTGAGTACAAATACTCACATGATGTGCCAAAACTGAGTGTCTCAGCATAACTGCATAGACAATATGGTTGTCCTCCCTGTAATGTGTTTACCAGTGTGGTTGTCTTGTCTTGTCATATTTAGAACTCAGATAATTGGTGTGTGTTCAGGTGAAGTCATTCCCACTTGATTCACTGACTGTGTGTATAACTGGCTTGTGTTGACAAAGCCCTACCCCTCCCACTGCTTCCTCAACACTTCAGTTAGACTGCAGAGAATCTCAATATCTCGTCTCCTCTGCCTGGCTCTCTGTTAGGACTCTCTCTCTGTCTCTTCTTGCTATCTGTCCATTTTTTCTCAACATTTCCACCTATGTCATGTTTCTTCTCCTCTCTTCCCGTCTTTCCTTCTCTCGTTCTCTCTCTCCTCCAGACAAATGCCTCCAGTGACAGAAACAGCTCTGCTGGTCTGCTCTGAATTTACATACTGTATGTAAATGAGTGCCAATGTTGTTCATAGATCTGTAATTAACCAAACAGCCGAAGCTTACAGACAAACGTCTGTCTCCATTACTTTTCCAATCATAGAGTTTCTGGTGCGCTGCTTTTAAGTGGCTAACCCAATTACCTTCTCACTCCTGCCTTCCCACGATTGGTTGAAACTAATGTCCTAGATGGGACTGCAGGTCTTTGACTATTGGAGCTGGAGGTTGTTTCAGGATGAAAAGAAGCTCTCCCTCTGAATGCCTGAACGGATGCAATTATATTCATTATTGGTTCTTGGGCCGAGCGTTTATATAATAATGTGATACTTTCATGTTTTTAACATACCACTGCCTGGGAATATGTGTCATCTATATGAATTATGTGCTGTACAAAGAAGACTTAAGCCATTCCCAGTCTGTCAGTTGATTTGAGGAGGTAGGACACAGTTTGATCTGGTGATGCCATGTGAGAATGGCCCTAGGAGTGTCACCCCCCCAAAAAAGGTTATTTTCATATACACCAGATAAGTGCAGTGAAATGTGTTGTTTTACAGGGTCAGCCATAGTAGTAGGGTGCACCTGGAGCAAATTGGGTAAAATGCCTTGCTCAAGAGCACATCAACAGGTTTTTTAACTTGTCGGCTCAGGTACTCGAACCAGCGACCTCTTGGTTACTGGCCCAACGGTCAAACCCGTTAGGCTACCTGCCAACCTTCCAACCCTCTATTTGTTAGTAACATGTGTGATGATGGGTCAACCCAGGTCCTGCTAGTTCAGACTATGAAGATTTGAGGTCAGTGTGACCTGTCCCAGTGTGAGGTCTATGAAGGTTTTCCAATAACACCTTGAACCTGGATAACTCCTCTACAGACTGGGATTCAAAGGATTCAAAGGCCATTTGTGCCTCTGAGAAGTCAACGTCTGAAGCTATCCAAATCCAGGTCATGCATTTCTGATCTCTCTCTCTCTGGACAAATCAACAATGTGATTGATGGCTGAAGTGAAGAGGGAGCGGTAATAAGAAAAGTCAGTATTGCTTTGGGAGATGATAAGGTATTACTAAGACACTGATGACAGAGATGTTAAATGTTTCTCTTTCAGCTCTTCTCTACGACACTGAAATGAGAACACACTATTCTCTGCGTCTCAGAATCTCTGAACACACAACTGAGATAGGATGGGCTTTACTCTGTATCACTTCATAGTGCCTTAATGAGGCTTAAGTTGATGGCATCTTTAAAGGCCACAGCAGTTTTTGTTTCTCTATAAGCACTGCTGCACTAATGGCTTAATTTGGGGATGGAAGAGAACAAAAAGTGCATTGACCTGCGGCTTGGAGTCGTTACGCCCTTTCAATGACAGGAAAACAGATTGATAAAGACAAGTACAAACCCATACTGAGCTGATTGGTATCTACTGCAGTGAGCAGACATACAGTATGAGCTAAACAGTGTGAAGAACATGACTTGTGTGCCAGAATGTCTTAGTTGGAAGTGCAGCAGTGCAGGTACAGTATATGGCACAGGGCCCTGAGATTCACCTCGCTGAGAAGTCAATCATAGCAGAATGTTTTTATTCCCTGGCTTCATGATGCAATTATCATTCCAATTGCATAGTGCTGGCTACAGCCTAACTGTGTCCAAACAGCTTCCACTTCAAATATTTCTCCCTCACTTTTCATCTCCTAGTAGCTAATTAAGATATTAGTAATTGGCTCCTTTGACAAGCAATGTGGGGAGAAAACTGAAATAGCAAATAGGACATCTATCTGGGAAGCATTATATTGGTTGTGTATAGAAAATATCCCCTTCCCATCTTGGGCAAACTGAGAATCTGGTTCCCACAAATGTATGCTAATGTCCCAGAGCACACAAACTATCTTGTTATGCTCTCAGTCCTCAAGAGGCCTTTCTGGAAATGTTCAAACTATCTTTTCAACTTAATAACTTCATTGCAGGACTCCTTTCCACCCGGGCTGACTGATTGAGTATGCATTTCAAGCTCGTCATAAGAGAGGTAGCAAGCACAAACAGCACTGATTTCTTCTTTACAATAAAGAAAACGACCTCAGTTTGGAATAGTGGAACTGTCTCTAATTGGAGGAGAAAGAGTCCCTTTCTAACGGCGTTGGGATTTTGAAAAAGTCAATTTGCCAGAGTAAGGAATCATTAAACACACCATTAAAGCCCTCTCCTTTAATATCGTTGAAGGGAGTTTTAGCCCATTTAGTCTGTGGATTGGGAGTTGTGAGCTTTTTCTATGCATATTTTCATTTCCTTGGCAGGGAAGTCAAGGATACAAGCCTGATCAAGCAAACACACACTGAATCTGCATTATCCATTGAGTGTAGGCCTAAAGTCCAGCATTCATTTCCATACAAACCACAGTGAAATAAAGTAGAATACCATGTGACAGTAAGCATCTAAATGACAGAGTCTGACTTGTAGTTTTTTGTTTCTGTCTTTACAGTTGATTTTTTTCACTCAGCGGTCTGACATGGCCTGCAGCGAGGGGCTTGTGAGTCTCGGTGGATATGTTGGCCTAAGCAGCCGGGTCTGAAGTGATTATGTGAGTGCAGTGGGAGAGATTCCTTCAGGGCCTGTGGGAAGACTACACACCCTCTATGTTGACCAGAGAGAGAGAGAGAGAGAGAGAGAGAGAGAGAGAGAGAGGGAGAGAGGGAGAGAGGGAGAGAGGGAGAGAGAGAGAGAGGGAGAGAGAGAGAGAGAGAGAGAGAGAGAGAGAGAGAGAGAGAGAGAGAGAGAGAGAGAGAGAGAGAGAGAGAGAGATCTGAGGTCTCAAATTCCGTTCTAATTATTATTATGCAAAGCATGTGGACAATGGACATATCATTGCGGGACTATTACTTTCTAGTACAGGAGGCTAATATGCTTCAAGTCATTCCTCTGTGACTGTTCACACATTTTGTGTGGGGATATTTTAAAAAAAATATATATATATTTTTTCATTAATTATGATATATTGTGATATAAGTTTGACTGAATAATTTTAAACAGATTTTTGCCACTGTATTTCCCCTGTTCAAGTTATCCCTTTGAAATGAGTCTTGATTGTGTAAACAACACAAACAGTAATTAAGCAGTAAAAGCCCGCCATAATGACCTGTAACAATTAATTATTCATATTATCTCGCTTTGTCTTTTAAAGTGCTGCCAAGCAATCAAATTCGTTTATTTTTCCTTCTTGCCATTGCCTTGTTTACTCTATAAGCACGTCCTGCAACGATCTCGTTTTCAGAACTGAGGAGCTAATCCAAAGAAAGGCAAGCTGTCGTTTATCGCTGCCTAACAGACAAATCCACTCTAAATGGCCGGAGATATTCACTCATTGGCTCAATAAATCCATTTGTGAATTTACCCAGGGACTCCGGCGCATTGTTGTGGTTGATGTTGTTGTTTACTCTCCTTTTTTACTGACTCCTCGGTCTAGACTCTTCAACTTTAAGGATAATTATGTAAATAAACAGCACATAAATGGAAAATGGGGAGATAAACACTTCAACATACAAAAATAAATTGTTGGATTGAGTGGTTGGTATCCACTTGTTTTTAAAATTATTATTAAAAAAAAATGTACCCTCTTTTTCGTGGTATCCAATTGTTAGTAGTTACTGTCTTGTCTCATCGCTACAAAAAAAGCCATGCGTCCTCCGAAACACAACCCAACCAAGCCGCACTGCTTCTTAACACTGCGCTCATCCAACCCAGAAGCCAGCCACACCAATGTGTCAGAGGAAACACGGTGCACCTGGCGACCTTGTGCACTGCGCCCGGCCTGCCACAGGAGTCGCTGGTGCGCGATGAGACAAGGATATCCCTACCGGCCACAGACCTCAGACCGGGAGGTCTGTGATGCTATATCCCTACCGGCCACAGACCTCAGACCGGGAGGTCTGTGACGCTAGGCCTGCCCCACAGACCTCCCGGTCGCGGCCGGCTGCGACAGAGCCTGGGCGCGAACCCAGGGTCTCTGGTGGCACAGCTAGCGCTGCGATGCAGTGCCCTAGACCACTGCGCCACCCGGGAGGCCCAGTATCCACTTGCTTTTAATTAAATGTAGAGAAGTGCACTGGGAATGTATTCAACCTTCCTCTCTGCTCAATGTTTCATAATTCTCTTCATTTCTTAGGGTCTTCCTTTTACCCCATCTATTATTTATTCTCACTCTCCTCACATGTCCTCAGTACAGTCCACTAAATGACCTAAACTGCACCTCAGCCCCTCATCCTGTCATATCCAACCTTCCTCATTTCCTCCTGTACCTTCTCTCTCCCAACCCTAACCCTCCCGTTCCCCCTCCCTGCTGTCCCTCCTCCCATGGTGTGGTTGGTGTAGTAATTGAGTGAGAGCGGTGAACCTGGAGTGCTACGTGTAATCCACACTCTATAAGCACTCTAATTAAAGTGCAAATTCAATACTCCCTCATCAACATTTTACTGGCTGCACATTTGCTCGCCTGACACCCCTCAGGTAATTACAGGGAGACTGGTAGTTCAATCATTCACCAGCAAAAAACATGAGCAAAAAACATGAGCTAAAAACATGAGCAAAAAACATGAGCAAAAAACATGAGCAAAAAACATGAGCAAAAAACATGAGCTAAAAACATGAGCAAAAAACATGAGCAAAAAACATGAGCTAAAAACATGAGCAAAAAACATGAGCTAAAAACACGAGCAAAAAAAAGACAATGTGCTGGCTTTTTATGGTGTGGGGATAGGAGTGCACAACTGAAGCACACTGACTGTACCACCACTTGAGCTGCCTCCCGGAAATCTTGCCTTCACTTTTTGGCTTTCACATTCAGGTAATCATTCAGGTAATCTAATTCCTTTCTTTCTAATGATAATGATTACATTATCAAAACCAATGAAGTGATAAGTGTGGCCAAATGAGAGGATATTCTCCAGATGCTACGCATAATGAAAGCCCATCCATGAGCACACATATGCACGCACACACAACGATTTTTCCCCAGTATGTGTTTGTTTGTGTGTTTCACTAAGTGTGTGTGCTTGTGTGTGTGTGTGTGTGTGTGTGTGTGAGTAGGAGTATGGTTTTGCAGCTTTAATTAAACTTCCACTATTTTCTCTCAGCTTGTCCCCAAAGGGCCCGTCTTCTTCCCCACCACATGCTTATTTATTTATAATTGCATTAAAGTCCTTCAGAGTGGAGCTACTGGAGAACATGGTGCCAACCCTGCAGACTGAGCAGACACTGTCACAGGGTAATACACTACTATGTGGTGACTGCATTCTATTGGCTTGGAATAACAAGGATTTTGCATAACTCATGAACATGTGTGTTATGTTTGGTAGTAAAAATCACAAATGAAATATGTCATTGTATTCCTGTCAAGCCTGTTCCCCTTGCTATGAGTGGGAAAGAGCAAACACATTCACTGTTTCGGGAACATCACCAATGTTCAAGCCAACATCCAGATGCCGGTGTCAATGCATTTTTTTTGTTTTAGTAAGAGTTCAATAAACGTTTAAAGTTATCTTTTTTCTTCTTGACAAATATTTTACATTTCTTTACTATATTTCTATAAACGTCTTCTGCCTTCAAAACTATATATCCCGGTAGACAACTGCTTGAAAGAAGATCACAGAAATAGAATCTAAGAACTTCAGTTTAAGATGAATTGGAAGATGGAAGATTAAAGTCCACAAAATAATATGCAATCTGTCTGTGAAAATCACATCTTTCATTTCAAAGCTGTGACATTGTCACTTTCTGCTTCAATAGTTTTCACAAGGGCCACACAACGTTTTGGAACGTTCAGATAGAACAAACATGCCTCTCTGACATCTAGAATAAGGAATCACATCAGCTCTATTTGTGGTATTTCTATCTACAACATTTTAGTAATGAACATGGCCCTGGTATGAGATTTATTTAACTAGGCAAGTCAGTTAAGAACAAATTCATATTTTCAATGATGGCCTAGGAACAGTGGGTTAACTGCCTTGTTCAGTGGCAGACCTACAGATTTATACGTTGTCAGCTCAGGGATTTGAACTTGCGTTTACTAGCCCAACTCTCTAACCACTAGGCTACCTTGCCGCCGCCTGGCGAGTAGTGCGGACAAAGTGGAGGAAATGGAGAAAAGGTTGGGGAAGCAACAGCTGTGCTGGAATGCGATCTTTATGGGTGACAGTTCTGATGATATGGAGTGGAAGGATGAGGCTCAAGGATCTGAATGGTCTGTAGTGGAAAGACATAGGAAGAAGAGAGATCATGATACTGAAAGCAGTGGAGCGCCTAGTATGGAAAGCATAAAGACACCATAAGGTAGGAAGTAAGAGTAAAAATGTCTCGGGGTGGAAAGTTGTGATGGTGTTTGATGAGAACACAGGGCCTTATTTACACCCTATCCGATTAAAAGAGAGGCTAGAGAGGCTCAGAGATAAAGAATCTGTCATGTTGTATCATATGCAGATTGGTGGAACTACAGTGCGAACTCCTGTAGTAAGTGGACTTCCTTTCGGGGCTGGTGCTTCTGCTGGTCCTGGCATGGTTTCAAGACCTGTTCAGAAATCTTGGGCTTTTGAATGTGCTTTGTCAAAGGACACTTTGATAATGAATGAAGTTGACTTCATAGCTTTCATTGGTAAGGTTATCAACACGGCTTTGGTTGTGGAAAGCAGAAATGCCAGGTTGAAGGTTATTGTGGAAATGGCAAAATAGTTATTGGAGGTAACAAATGTTACTGTGGAAAAGTTTGCTGACATGCTGAATAATCCTAAAGGTGGATTGTTTCAGAATGATATAGATTAAGTTTAATGGGATTGGGGGGCCTGGGAGGGATTTTGGGGGGAGCATGTGCTAGAAGTTAGTAGGGATTTATTTTATTATTTTATTTTATACCTAACAGAAATATAAACGCAACATGTAAAGTGTTGGTCCCATGTTTCATGAGCTAAAATGAAAAGATCCCAGAAATCTTCCATATGCATAAAAAGCTTATTTCTCTCAAATGTGGTGCACATGTTTGTTTACATCCCTGTTAGTGAGCATTTCTTCTTTGTCAAGATAATCCATTGATTGGTGTGGCATATCAAGAAGCTGATTAAACAGCATGGTCATTACACAGTGCACCTTGTGCTTGGGACAATTAAAGGCCACTCTAAAATGTGCAGTTTTGTCACAAAACACAATGCCACAGATGTCTCAAGATTTGAGGGAGTGTGCAATTGGTATGCTAATTGGGGGAATGTCCACCACAGCTGCTGCCGGAGAATTTAATGTTCATAAGCCTCCTCCAATGTCAATTTGACAGTATGTCTAACCGGCCTCACAACCGTAGGCCACGTGTAACCACGCCAGCCCAGGACCTCCACATCCGGCTTTTTCACCTGCGGGATCGTCTGAGACGAGCGACCCGTACAGCTGATGAAACTGTCGGTTTGCACAACTGAAGAATTTCTGCACAAACTGTCATAAACTGTCTCAGGGAAGCTCATCATCCTCAACAGGGCAAATGCTCACCTTCGATGGCCACTGGGACACTGGAGAAGTGTGCTCTTCACGGATGAATCCCAGTTTTAACTGTACCAGGCAGATGGCAGTCATGGTGTATGGCACGTGTGGGCGAGCGGTTTACTGATGTCAACGTTGTGAACAGAGTGCCCCACGGTGGCGGTGGGGTTATGGTATGGGCAGGCATAAGCTACGGCCAATGAGCACAATCACATTTTATCAATGGCAATTTCAATGCAAAGAGATACCGTGAGGAGATCCTGAGGCCCATTGTCGTGCCATTTATCTGACGCCATAACATATTGTTTCAGCATGATAATACACGGTCCCATGTCGCAATTATCTGAATACAATTCCTGGAAGCTGAAAATGTCCCAGTTCTTCCATGGCCTGCATATTCACCAGACATGTCACCCATTGAGCATGTTTAGGATGCTCTGGATCGACATGTATGACAGCTTGTTACAGTTCCCGCAAATATCCAGCAACTTCACACAGCCACTGAAGAGGAGTGGGACAACATTTCACAGGCCACAATCAAAAGGCTGATAAACTCTATGCGAAGGAGATGTGTTGCGCTGCATGAGGCAAATGGTGTGACCAACAGATGCATATCTGTATTCCCATTCATGTGAAACCCATAAATTAGTGCCTAATGAAATCATTTCAATTGATTGATTTCCTTATATGAACTGTAACTCAGTAAAATCTTTGAAATTGTTGCATGTTCTTACAATGTTCTTATGGGGATGGCTGCCGTTTTACGGGCTCCTAACCAACTGTGCTATTTGTTTGTTTTTTGCATTGTTTGTAACTTATTTTGTAGGGTGGTCATGGTTCACATCAAAACCATCATCCCGGAAACCCTAGACCCACTCCAATGCGCATACCGCCCCAACAGATCCACAGAGGACGCAATCTCAATCGCACTCCACACTGCCTTTTCCCACCTGGACAAAAGGAACACCGACTGTATGTGAGAATGCTGTTCATTGACTACAGCTCATCGTTCAAGCCCACATAGCTCATCGCTAAGCTAAGGACCCTGGGACTAAATACCTCCCTTTGCAACTGGATCCTGGACTTCCTGACTGGCTGCTTCCAGGTGGTAAATGATAGGCAACAACACATCTGCCCCACTGATCCTCCATACGGGGGCCCCTCAGGGGTGCGTGCTAAGTCCCCTCCTGTACTCCATGTTCACCCACGACTGCATGGTTAAGCACGACTCCTACACCATCATTAAGTTTGCTGACGACACAACAGTGGTGGGCCTGATCATCGACAAGGATGAGACAGCCTATAGGGAGGAGGTCAGATACCTGGCAGTGTGGTGCCAGGACAACATCCTCTCCCTCAATGTGAGCAAGACAAAGGAGATGATTGTGGACTACTGGAAAAGGATGGCTGAACAGGCCCCCATTAACAATGATGGGGCTGTAGTGGAGAGAATTTCAAGTTCCTTGGTGTACACATCACCAACAAACTATCATGGTCCAAACACACCAAGACAGTCGCGAAGAGAGCACGACAACACCTTTTCTCCCTTCGGAGACTGAACAGATTTGGAATTTGTCCCCAGATCCTCAAAAAGTTCTACAACTGCACCATCGAGAGCATCCGGACCGGTTGTATCACCTCTTGATATGGCAACTGCTCGGAATCTGACCGTAAGGTGTTAGAGAGGGCAGTGCATACGGCCCAATACATCACTGGGTCCAAGATTCCTGCCATCCAGGACCTATATACTTGGTGGTGTCAGAGGAAGGCCCAAAAAATTGTCAAAGACTCCAGTCACCCAAATCATAGACTGTTCTCTCTGCTACCGCACAACAAGTGATACCGGAGCCCCAAGTCTAGGTCCAAAAGGTTCCTAAACAGCTTCTACCCCAAGTCATAAGACTGCTGAACAATTAATAAAATGGCTCCCCTGACTATTTACACTGGTTTTTTTTGTTGTTGAATTTTTTGAATTGTTGTAGTAGCTACTATCTTGTCTCATCGCTACAACTCCCGTATGGGATCGGGAGAGACGAAGGTTGAAAGTCATGCGTCCTCCGATACACAACCCAACCAAGCCGCACTGCTTCTTAACACAGGGCGCATCCAACCCGGAAGCCAGCCGCACCAATGCGCCGGAGGGTGCGAACCCAGGGACTCTGATGGCACAGCTGGCGCTGCAGTACAGCATCCTTAACCACTGCGCCACCCGGGAGGTCTTATTTACACTGTTTTTACACTGCTGCTACTTCACTGTTTATTATCTATGCATAGTCACTTTACCCCTACCTACATGAACAAATGACCTCTACTAACTTGTATCCCAGCATATTGACTCGGGACCGGTACCCTGTGTATATAGCCTTGTTATTGTTATGTAATTTTATTGAAGAAGAAGAGGAAGAAGAAGACTGTATCATCAGGATTTTTCACATACTGACGGTCCTATCACAGCATGGCAATTATATACTGTATATAATTGATACTTTATTGTAAACCAATTCAAAATATATAGAAAAACAGTACGTTTACAACAGAGTATACAAGCATTACAAACGACAGTGAGGGGAATACAGACAATACATTATAAAAATAACTTGTCTTGATTGTTTTTTTTTTGCTATGAGAAGAATGAATTGTGTTTATTTAATGTTCAATTTAATTCTCAAAAAGAATAAACAGATGTTTTTGACTCTTATATTTACATTAATAAATGTATTCATAAGACATGTACATACATTAAAGTATTTAGCTAAAATAACAAAGCATGGCAATGTTTTGGTATGGGCGTGCATACTTTCGTCACAGGCATAACCCGGATGTAGAGGGCCAGTGCTGACAACAAAAAAATCTTATCCTGTCGTGGAACAGACTGAAAAAGGGTGAGTTTTAAAACAAAAGGAAACATTGCTTTGAACAAATTCTAAACTTTGCTTGTACTCGCTTTCATTCTGAGATCAAACACAAGTGAACGTGTGAGTTTGGTATCTGACAGGAATACGTAAGGCACTAAGCCAACTTGTATCTATCTATTTTACCTTCTCAACAATCTCGACTGTTGATGTTCGAGATAGCTCGCTAGCTGGTTAAGTGTAGCTTGCTAACGTTAGCTAGCTAACTAGCCAACAGACTGGTAGCTAGCTCGTTGGAAGCAAGCCCTGACAAATCGTCTACCAAACATGAGCTAATCGTGCTAAAATGTAGCAAACTACTTGTTGTAGTTTCCTACTTAACCAGCTTGCTAGCTAGTTGGTTAGCCAGCTGAGCTAGTTAGCTAGCCAATCTACGCTGCCTCGCGCTTGTCTGACAATGGTTTGACAGCTGGTTTTAGCTTGACCATTTGTGAAGGAAATATTCATTTTATGCAGTTGCTGTGCGGGAGAGAGGTGGGTTATTCCTAGAAATGAATACATGAGTAATTCTCACAGGGGCCCTGTGCGTAAGTAAAAGCTTCTTTTTTTTTGTTGCCACATTATGAACCCACAATTTGCTCTGAAGCCACCATCCCACAACTGCCTGTATCCTGCCAAATAGTGACCATCACTTGTCTCCCGTATTTGTTTGCATGAGTTGTGCAGCACAGTGTCATTTGCCAGAAACGGAACCGTTTTCTTTTGCCAGAAACTGAGCTCCATAGAGAATGTGAAGAGCCAGGCTGAGTGGTTGCTGCATTGCAGAATAAGGTCATGCCTAAAGATGAGCAAACTCTGAAATTGTCAGTATGGTTAACAACGCACAGACAGAGAGAATTAAGGTGGCAGATGTTTTTTAAGTGGGCGTTTTGGGGCACGGCTGGTATTTCACCAAATAAAATGTTGACGCAAGATTCGTTTTAGTACATGAAGTGCTGTGGGAATTCTCAATCATTCTTGTGTGGTCCTTCAGCATTTTTCTAGATTGTAAACACATGCAGGTTGAAACTGAGGGAGCAATGTTGGAGTTTAGTTGAGCATCTGAGTGGTTTAGTGAGGTATGCTCTGAGACAGCATAGATAACTACTGGGACACCCACTACAGTCCCAGTCCTAAAAGCTGCCCTCAAGAAGCTGCACTAGAAGTACTCATTCACCTGCCACACACCTGCTCCAACAGACACCTCAAAACTGATAGGCCTACACTATTTCAGTGTAAGTGAGAGTTTTGGCTCTATTGATGAGGAAAATGGGGCCTGTGAAATTCTGAAGACAGACAGGTGTTTAGTTGTGGCTTGAGTGTAGAGACTTCATCTTGGAAGCTGTTTAACTGGGAAAGTAATTTTGGTGTGAGTGGAGTACTTGTCTGACTGGAGTACTTACTTTGATTTGACATGCTGGCCTCAACAGTCAGTGTGGCTGTGCTGAGAGACAGCCATCTCATAATGGTAAGAGAAAACCGTTGTCAACAGGAATGTTTTTCTCTGTATGAAGACAAATTTTGTACGTGCTTCCAGACTGCGTTGACAGGAAAGGATCCTCAGAGCAGGCACAAGGTTCCATTGTTCCGTAGTTAGTCAGGCTGTAGTCAGTGATTTGTCCAAAATGGTAAAATACATTTCCGTTGCATAACACCTTCATGACCATGACTGGCGATGGAACACTTCAAAAGTTACCGGTACTGCAATGCCTACCTAGTCATTTCACTGCACACAAACTCCTAGCCAGCCATCACTTCCCAGCCAACTCCATCCATTCTATGTTATGATATGCTAAATTGGACAGCACTCGATTTAGCGGAGATGCACTCTACACAACATCCCCCGGCCCTCCTCACCATCCATAGGACAAAACACTTTGTTTTATTTACGTGAGGTGCTTCTGTAACTGCTAGGAATAACAGCCAATCGAAGTGCATAGCGGAGGGCAAGCTAATGTAATCTGACAGCAATGGAGTGGTAGAGGCCGCTCAGGCATCGTAAAGCTGTCGCTGTTTAAGCTCCTAAATTTGTCGCTAATACCCGCCAGCCTCCGCTTCCACATGGCCACAGAGCCGTGAGGAGAAGAGCACCGGAGTGTGCATCCAGGCAGTTTAGTTGTGTAACTGTGTCTTACCACCTGTGTTAAGTGTATATATATATGTGGTAATGGGTATGTGTGCAGCTCCAGTAAATGTGTGTGAGTCAGTGTGACACTACAGGTACAGCTTTAGAAGAAGCCCATTTCTCACAATGCTGATTACTTGTGAGGGAATGCAACAAGTATTGAATTAGTTTGCTGAGAGGTTGGAAATTGAAATATGGATTGGGGTCGCAAACGCCTGCCTGTGCTATTGGCTGTTTCAGATGTGTGGGATGAAATGTATTTTGTGTGACTGATGCAGACAGTGGTGGTATCTAATGGTTTTCCTCTGCTCGTTCCTGCATTCCAATAACAAGATGGGAGCAGGAGTGACACAGACAAAGTGGATGTTTTTAGTCACCTTAAAGAGACGCCAGGCCATTTTTCAGCCAGACGAACACCAAGCCTGCCGCTCTTCCATTACATTATGGCGTCCATTTTAAAGTGAAAGACACACCCAGGGCAGGTTTCTCAAAAGCATCATAAGGCTAAGTTCATCGTTAGAGCCTTCGTAGGAGCATTGTTAAATCCAAGCTTTTTCTGCAAACCATCGTTATTAACGTTGCACTTGAAAATGCTTGGAATTTAATGCTTGCCTCAGAACAGCTAAATGCGCAGAACAGAACAGCTAAGTGCGCTGTTAGATGCCCTCCCACGTAATTTTAAACACAGAAGATCTCCGCGAAACAGAATCAAATGGTTTATCTGTCTCTCTGTGACTGCCGATAAATAGAGTTGTCAATGTCTTTGCAATTAATTCCAAGCTTCGTTAAAAAATATTATTCAAATGAAAACAAAGATCTACATTCAAATATAAACAGTAAGCTATAGGCCTTTTTCAATCAAAAAAATACATTTCATGTTCAATCAATTGTTCTATTTTGCTAAGTTCTCTAATTTGACACAATATATTTCATCGTGTGTAGCCTAACATGTGCAATGATGTGCCAAATCTGTGACTTAGTGCATTTTATTTGGTAAGCAATACGAATAAGACGCCTCAATATTTGCAGCCTTAGGTGGTAACTTCTGTCTAAGTTCTGATCCATCGTCAGTATTGTGAAATCATTCTAATGTTAAGGCAAGATTTTTAATGGAAAAAGCTAATCCGAGAGCAGCACTGCCTTTTCTTTCCAGCCTATCAGTATCGACACATGCTCCTACAATGCACTTAGCGACCATTCTCTCTGCGTGGTGTTTTGGGAAAGGCGTATTACATCTTTGCCCGTTATTGGAAAGATGCATTGTTGAAACACTCGTAAGTGTAAATTCCATCGGTATCGGGAAACCGGACACAGCTCATTCCATCTGCCATTTAGATGTATTTAAATGTGCTGCCTTGCTGTGCTGGTGGCAGTTTAGCTTAGTGAGCATCTGGCTGGCTGGGTGTGGAGAGTTTGGGCTGGAGGCCTGCCTGGTCTGGGGGCTTGAGGCCTACTTCTCCCTGGCCGAGTGGCCTTGCCGCTGACCCCGAGAAGCGATTTGAATATCAATGACAATGCAGTGATTTAGAAGCGGCTGTGGCCCCAAAGTCAGATCTAATCGTGCTGGTATTTACTGCCATTTGAGCTTGGACAGCAGCAGTTGACCATCTTGCTGTTGTGATGCGAGGCCAATTGAATTCAAAGGTAATTTCCACGTGGCTGTTTGGTATTTGGGGAATGAATCACCCATCTAGGGTTGGGTGAGACAGGGTTTAAGCGCTGTGCAAATTCAAGTTCAAAGGTGAAATGATTCAAAGAGATGCCCAGACAGGGATGGAGGGAGTAAGATAAGGGAGAATTTACAGAGGGAGATACTAAACTATCCTAAATTGGGAGTGAGAGCAACAGGTTTAATGCAGGTGGAGTGAGGAGTGTTATGTGCAAAGATGGCGATAAAAAGATGAACAAATCTAGATAAGATGGAACGAGAAAGGGAGTTGTATAGTAGGAGAGGCGGAGGTATAGAGAGAGTGAGTGAGATGGGCGGGGGGGGGGGGGGGGTGTGATGTTGGGGGGAATAGGATTGTGGTAGTGAAATCAATAGTTCATACCATTCTGAAATGGAGTTTTTTTTTTTCTTCAGAGAAACAGGTATGGAGGGTATAATATGAAATGGCTCTGGCTGAGGACTGTTACTCGAGCAGCAGTATCGATTCCTGGGTCGTGTTCCAATTATAGTTGGGTGTTTTTGTCCGAGGCCCTCGTTCCGCAGCCCTTAAAAAGCTGGGGACAAGGCTGGACAAAGGTTTTGGGTGCCGACTGACTTTGTCTTAACGCGTCCCCAAAGCGGCCCACTTTTTCAGTCATCAGAGAAGTTAGCTGGGAAATATCGTGTGCTGTCTCACTGGGTGTCTGAGGACATCACCAGAGAATGGAGATTTCCCCCATGGCCGTCCCTCTTAAGAGATTCACTGGCATTACAGCATAAAGAGAAAATAATCTTGTTTGTGTGTAGGTTTGTCAGTGTGTGTCTGTGGCTAAGTGGATTTGAGTTTCTCTGTTGTGGGAGTGGGTTTGCATAACCTATGTGCAGGAAACCATACATTTTTGTACACTTGTGTGATTGAGTGTGTGTATTTGTGGGGGCAGGTTGGAAAAACAACACCAGGTTGCTGACTGGCTGAATGGCAGTAGAATGACAGCAGATTGCTCTGTGGCTTCCTCCACGCTGCACTTAGCCGTTCATTGTGTGTGCAGCCAGACATGAGCAGAGAAATTGCAGCTGTTTGTTGCCTTTGTTCCTGGAGGATTTCCAAGGTAAAATGGCATGTAATTCCCAGCCTGATGTCCTTGCCTTTGTGCCTGCTTTTAGAGGGCCTTATCTGGGTTTGGAACGGGGCTGCTGGATCGTGGAATAATGTAGGACAACTTTCTGGTACTCTTGAGGTTCTGTAAAGAGTTATTGTGTTGTTTGTCTCTACTAGTGGACTCTCTTTCTCTAGCGTCTGTCCCGTCTGTATTTTATTCCTTCTCTCTCCCTCCCATCTCTCCAAATAATGTCAGGCTCATGCAATATGTTGTTTCCCCACTTGTGTGTTAATGAAGTGGATGAATATTCATGAGGCAGAGCTGACATCGCTGTGGAGATCTTGTCAAGGGAATATGGAGTGGCAGGGCTAGACATGAACTTTTTGCTTGTCATGCCACTAACACCATTTGCACATCATTGTATGATCAAGGACCCATGCATTACTATATTTTTTTACCATAGAGAATCAGACCAAAATGTATGCTACACTCTTTGCGTAGTCGAGCCCGTCTCAAAATACAACAGGATGGTTAGCCACCCTTGGTAGCCTATAAAATAGTGCAACGTTACAATTACAACAAAATATTTTTCCCTACAGGGCTCGACATTAAGGGAGTCCCGTTGTCCCTGTGATGATGATAAATGTTTTAAAACGGACTGTTTTAAATTCATCCAACCACTGCACATAAAATAAAAAATAAAACATTCCACTGAGGCTGATGCAACAGATCAGACCGTTTAGCTTAAAATGTTTTATTTCTTTATATTTTCAGCTCAACAATGCGATCATGGCTGTAGGCTATGCGCGAATGTTCCCGAATGCAATTAGCAGGACATTTTTCTTTCTCAAAAGTGCACCGCATGCACCAGTGGTTTCATGTAAAATTTAAGGGGAGATCTAAAGATGCATTAACTAGCATTGCTTACTAATATGACTAGGATTATGCTGTTGGACAATAAAATAACGTTGTTTCGAAAACCAGTAGAACATGAGAATCATGCTGTTTTCAATAGCGTGTTAATAAAATAATTCCCTCAACATTCCTATGGTTGGATTTTGGCTATGCTACTTTGAAACAAGGTACATGCTTCATAAAATTACATTATATGGCCAGGTTTTAAACCATTGTTTATGGTTAAATAGTTAAAAATGCAAACCGCCACCTGCTCAGATTTAAGGTGGGTGACGTGTGGTGCGCCACAGGCACTGTCCTTCACTCTCCAGTCTTGTGACCATTTGATCTGAAGGAACTGTGCCTCCAGTATGTCGACAGAATCAAGCCTTTAGATGCTCATGTTAATTATCCTTCATTATATTTGTCAATCATCACTATATTTTTGTAATTAAGTCTCATTAAAGTTTGGTCACATTTTTTTAGCACCTCATGTCCGCATTGGTTTGAACATGAAGCTGTAGCCAATATGCATATCACCTACATTTTGACATGTAGGATTTTTTTTATTTCTGTACATTAATAAAACTAGGGGTGTGAACATTTAAATAATGTTGGGATCCTTAACGTTAAGAAAAAGCCCTAACCGAACCCCCACCCCACATATTAAAGTCATAATGCACTTATCCCACTTTCCCCCCCCCTTTGTTATAGCCTAACTAGACTAGGGTCTTCGAAAGCCAAGTCAACAAACAGATTACCGACCATTTCGAATCTCACCATACCTTCTCTGCTATGCAATCTGGTTTCAGAGCTGGTCATGGGTGCACCTCAGCCACGCTCAAGGTCCTAAACGATATCTTAACCGCCATCGATAAGAAACATTACTGTGCAGCCGTATTCATTGATCTGGCCAAGGCTTTCGACTCTGTCAATCACCATATCCTCATCGGCAGACTCGACAGCCTTGGTTTCTCAAATGATTGCCTCGCCTGGTTCACCAACTACTTCTCTGATAGAATTCAGTGTGTCAAATCGGAGGGTCTTCTGTCCGGACCTCTGGCAGTCTCTATGGGGGTGCCACAGGGTTCAATTCTTGGACCGACTCTCTTCTCTGTATACATCAATGAGGTCGCTCTTGCTGCTGGTGAGTCCCTGATCCACCTCTACGCAGACGACACCATTCTGTATACTTCCGGCCCTTCTCTGGACACTGTGTTAACAACCCTCCAGGCAAGCTTCAATGCCATACAACTCTCCTTCCGTGGCCTCCAATTGCTCTTAAATACAAGTAAAACTAAATGCATGCTCTTCAACCGATCGCTACCTGCACCTACCCGCCTGTCCAACATCACTACTCTGGACGGCTCTGACTTAGAATACGTGGACAACTACAAATACTTAGGTGTCTGGTTAGATTGTAAACTCTCCTTCCAGACCCATATCAAACATCTCCAATCCAAAGTTAAATCTAGAATTGGCTTCCTATTTCGCAACAAAGCATCCTTCACTCATGCTGCCAAACATACCCTTGTAAAACTGACCATCCTACCAATCCTCGACTTTGGCGATGTCATTTACAAAATAGCCTCCAATACCCTACTCAACAAATTGGATGCAGTCTATCACAGTGCAATCCGTTTTATCACCAAAGCCCCATATACTACCCACCATTGCGACCTGTACGCTCTCGTTGGCTGGCCCTCGTTTCATACTCGTCGCCAAACCCACTGGCTCCATGTCATCTACAAGACCCTGCTAGGTAAAGTCCCCCCTTATCTCAGCTCGCTGGTCACCATAGCATCTCCCACCTGTAGCACACGCTCCAGCAGGTATATCTCTCTAGTCACCCCCAAAACCAATTCTTTCTTTGGCCGCCTCTC
Organism: Oncorhynchus kisutch; assembly: GCF_002021735.2. Classification (NCBI taxonomy): domain Eukaryota; kingdom Metazoa; phylum Chordata; class Actinopteri; order Salmoniformes; family Salmonidae; genus Oncorhynchus; species Oncorhynchus kisutch. The sequence continues at coordinate 66,120,713 of NC_034183.2, forward strand.
CTTCCAGTTCTCTGCTGCCAATGACTGGAACGAACTACAAAAATCTCTGAAACTGGAAACACTTATCTCCCTCACTAGCTTTAAGCACCAACTGTCAGAGCAGCTCACAGATTACTGCACCTGTACATAGCCCACCTATAATTTAGCCCAAACAACTACCTCTTTCCCAACTGTATTTAATTTTTATTTATTTATTTATTTTGCTCCTTTGCACCCCATTATTTTTTTATTTCTACTTTGCACATTCTTCCATTGCAAAACTACCATTCCAGTATTTTACTTGCTATATTGTATTTACTTTGCCATCATGGCCTTTTTTTGCCTTTACCTCCCTTCTCACCTCATTTGCTCACATTGTATATAGACTTGTTTATACTGCATTATTGACTGTATGTTTGTTTTTACTCCATGTGTAACTCTGTGTCGTTTTATCTGTCGAACTGCTTTGCTTTATCTTGGCCAGGTCGCAATTGTAAATGAGAACTTGTTCTCAACTTGCCTACCTGGTTAAATAAAGGTTAAATAAATAAATAAATAAATAAATGGCTATAAAGGCTGACAGAATGTAGTGTAATTTAAATAAACTCCGAGAGGAAGAGGTGAACTTGAGGCTACTTTGGTGGAAGACAATTAAGACATTGCGAGATGCAGATTACCAAGACGAGTACGGTTCTGCCTGCCCCTCCTCTCTCTCCCTCATGCTGGCCTGCCTGCTCTTTCTCTTTGCTAATGACCCAAGTGTGTGTTCAGTCTGGTCTGTTGCATGTAGAATATCCTCGCTTAGGCTATTCATGGCACTGGTGTTGGCGGTATACAGTATCTTCGGGCCGGTCTTGCACGGGGTAGGCTTAGCCTAGCTACGCGTAGCTACAGAAAAACATAAATTTTCCAAAGAAGGAGAGGTGTCACAAAAGACAGGAATAGTGTTAAAATTAATCACTAACCTTTGATCTTCACCGTACGGCACTCCCAGGACTCCATGTTTGACAATAAATGTGTGTTTTGTTCGGTAAGGTTCATCTTTATGTCCAAAAACCTCATTTGAAATTGGTGCGTTACGTTCAGAAATGCATCGTCTCAAACTAGAGGTCGACTGATTAATCGGAATGGCCGATTAATTAGGGCCGATTTCAAGTTTTCATAACAATCGGAAATGGGTATTTCTGGAAACCAAATCTTTTGTATTTTTTTTTACACCTTTTATTTAACTAGGCAAGTCAGTTAAGAAAAATTCTTATTTACAATGACGGCCTAGGTACGGTCGGTTAACTGCCTCGTTCAGGGGCAGGATGACAGATTTTTACCCTGTCAGCTCGGGCCGCCTGGCTCGTTGCGAACTAATTTGCCAGAATTTTACGTAATTATGACAACATTGAAGGTTATACAATTTAACAGGAATATTTAGACTTATGGATGCCACCCGTTAGCTAAAATACGGTTCTGTATTTCACTGAAAGAAAAAATGTTTTGTTTTCCAGATGATCGTTTCCGTATTCAACCATATTAATGACCTAAGGCTGGAATTTCTGGGTGTTGTTTTGTTATAATTAAGTCTATGATTTGATAGAGCAGTCTGACTGAGCGATGGTAGGCACCAGCAGGCTCGTAAGCATTCATTCAAACAGCACTTTTGTGCGTTTTGCCAGCAGCTCTTCGTTGTGCTTCAAGCATTGCGCTGTTTATGACTTCACGTCTATCAACTCTCGAGATTAGGCTGGTGTAAGCGATGTGAAATGGCTCGCTAGTTAGTGGGGTGCGCGCTAATATCGTTTCAAACGTCACTCCCTCTGAGACTTGGAGTGGTTGTTCCCCTTGCTCTGCATGGCTAACGATGCTTCGAGGATGGCTGTTGTCCATGTGTTCCTGGTTCGTGCCCAGGTAGGGGTGAGGAGAGGGACGGAAGCTATACTGTTACACTGGCAATACTAAAGTGCCTATAAGAACACCCAATAGTCAAAGGTATATGAAATACAAATGGTATAGAGGGAAATAGTCCTATAAATACTATATTAACTACAACCTAAAACTTCTTACCTGGGAATATTGAAGACTCATGTTAAAAGGAACCACCAGCTTTCATATGTTCTCATGTTCTGAGCAAGGAACTTAAACGTTAGCTTTCTTACATGGCACATCCTTAAGTCTAAATATTCCTGTTAAATTCTACAACCTTCAATGTTGTCACTTTTACTTTCTTCTCCAACACTTTGTTTTTGCATTATTTAAACCAAATTGAACATGTTTCATTATTTATTTGAGGCTAAATTGATTTTATTGATGTATTATATTCAGTTAAAATAAGTGTTCATTCAATATTGTTGTAATTGTCATTATTACACTTTAAAAAATTAAAAAATAATAATAATTGGCCGCTTAATCGTTATCAGCTTTTTGTTCCTCCAATAATCGGTATCGGCGTTGAAAAATCATAATCGGCCGACCTCTATCTCAAACAAACATCCGGTGAAAGTGCAGAGAGCCACATAAAATTACAGAAATACTCATCATCAACATTGATCTAAGATACAAGTGTTATACGATTATAGATCAACTTCTCCTTAATGCAACCGCTGTGTCACATAAAAAAAAAACTTAATGGTAAAAGCACACCATGCAATTATGTTAGGTCAGCGCCTAGCCACAAAAAAAACAGCCATTTTTCAACCAAGGAGAGGTGTCACAACTCAGAAATAGCATAATAAATATTCACTTACCTTTGATCTTCATCGGAATGCACTCCCAGGAATCCCAGTTCCACAAATGTTTGATAAAGTCTATCATTTATGTCCAAATACCTCCTTCTTGTTAGCGTGTTTAGTTCACAAATCCAAATTCACAAGGCGCAGGCACTTAGGCCAGATGAAAAGTCAAAACAGTTCCATTACAGTTCGTAGAAACATGTCAAACAATGTATACAATCAATCTTTAGGATGTTTTTTTATCATAAATCTTCATTGATATTCCAACCGGACAATTCCGTTGTCTTTAGAAATTAAAGGGGTGGAAAGACCTTGGGCCATTGTTACTCTAACTTCCGCGACGCATATAAGGCCCTGCCCCGCCCCCCTTTCGGAAAAGCTGACCACGACTCCATTTTGTTGATCCCTGCCTACAGACAGAATCTAAAACAAGAGGCTCCCACGCTGAGTTCTGTCCAACGCTGGTCCGACCAAGCTGACAAAACACACTCCAAGACTGCTTCCATCACGTGGACTGGGATATGTTTCGTATTGCGTCAGATAACAATATTGACGAATACGCTGATTCGGTGTGCGAGTTCATTAGAACGTGCGTTGAAGATGTCGTTCCCATAGGAACAATTAAAACATTCCCTAACCAGAAACCGTGGATTGATGGCAGCATTCGCGTGAAACTGAAAGCGCGAACCACTGCTTTTAATCAGGGCAAGGTGTCTGGTAACATGACCGAATACAAACAGTGCAGCTATTCCCTCCGCAAGGCTATCAAACAAGCTAAGCGTCAGTACAGAGACAAAGTAGAATCTCAATTCAACGGCTCAGACACGAGGCATGTGGCAGGGTCTACAGTCAATCACGGACTACAGGAAGAAATCCAGCCCAGTCACGGACCAGGATGTCTTGCTCCCAGGCAGACTAAATAACTTTTTTGCCCGCTTTGAGGACAATACAGTGCCACTGACACGGCCTGCAACGAAAACATGCGGTCTCTCCTTCACTGCAGCCGAGGTGAGTAAGACATTTAAACGTGTTAACCCTCGCAAGGCTACAGGCCCAGACGGCATCCCCAGCCGCGCCCTCAGAGCATGCGCAGACCAGCTGGCCGGTGTGTTTACGGACATATTCAATCAATCCCTATACCAGTCTGCTGTTCCCACATGCTTCAAGAGGGCCACCATTGTTCCTGTTCCCAAGAAAGCTAAGGTAACTGAGCTAAACGACTACCGCCCCGTAGCACTCACTTCTGTCATCATGAAGTGCTTTGAGAGACTAGTCAAGGACCATATCACCTTCACCCTACCTGACACCCTAGACCCACTCCAATTTGCTCACCGCCCAAATAGGTCCACAGACGATGCAATCTCAACCACACTACACACTGCCCTAACCCATCTGGACAAGAGGAATACCTATGTGAGAATGCTGTTCATCGACTACAGCTCGGCATTCAACACCATAGTACCCTCCAAGCTCGTCATCAAGCTCGAGACCCTGGGTCTTGACCCCGCCCTGTGCAACTGGGTACTGGACTTCCTGACGGGCCGCCCCCAGGTGGTGAGGGTAGGCAACAACATCTCCTCCCCGCTGATCCTCAACACTGGGGCCCCACAAGGGTGCGTTCTGAGCCCTCTCCTGTACTCCCTGTTCACCCACGACTGCGTGGCCACGCACGCCTCCAACTCAATCATCAAGTTTGCGGACGAAACAACAGTGGTAGGCTTGATTACCAACAACGACGAGACGGCCTACAGGGAGGAGGTGAGGGCCCTCGGAGTGTGGTGTCAGGAAAATAACCTCACACTCAACGTCAACAAAACTAAGGAGATGATTGTGGACTTCAGGAAACAGCAGAGGGAACACCCCCCCCTATCCACATCGATGGAACAGTAGTGGAGAGGGTAGCAAGTTTTAAGTTCCTCGGCATACACATCACAGACAAACTGAATTGGTCCACTCACACAGACAGCATCGTGAAGAAGGCGCAGCAGAGCCTCTTCAACCTCAGGAGGCTGAAGAAATTTGGCTTGTCACCAAAAGCACTCACAAACTTCTACAGATGCACAATCGAGAGCATCCTGGCGGGCTGTATCACCGCCTGGTACGGCAACTGCTCCGCCCACAACCGTAAGGCTCTCCAGAGGGTAGTGAGGTCTGCACAACGCATCACCGGGGGCAAACTACCTGCCCTCCAGGACACCTACACCACCCGATGTTACAGGAAGGCCATAAAGATCATCAAGGACATCAACCACCCGAGCCACTGCCTGTTCACCCCGCTATCATCCAGAAGGCAAGGTCAGTACAGGTGCATCAAAGCTGGGACCGAGAGACTGAAAAACAGCTTCTATCTCAAGGCCATCAGACTGTTAAACAGCCACCACTAACATTGAGTGGCTGCTGCCAACACACTGACTCAACTCCAGCCACTTTAATAATGGGAATTGATGGGAAATGATGTAAATATATCACTAGCCACTTTAAACAATGCTACCTTATATATTGTTACTTACCCTACATTATTAATCTCATATGCATACGTATATACTGTACTCTATATCATCGACTGCATCCTTATGTAATACATGTATCACTAGCCACTTTAACTATGCCACTTTGTTTACATACTCATCTCATATGTATATACTGTACTCGATACCATCTACTGTATCTTGCCTATGCTGCTCTGTACCATCACTCATTCATATATCCTTATGTACATATTCTTTATCCCCTTACACTGTGTATAAGACAGTAGTTTTGGAATTGTTAGTTAGATTACTTGTTGGTTATTACTGCATTGTCGGAACTAGAAGCACAAGCATTTCGCTACACTTGCATTAACATCTGCTAACCATGTGTATGTGACAAATAAAATTAGATTTGATTTGAAGGGAACGTAGCTCGCGCTCACGGCCGCGCTCGTGACTTAGCTCATGGCATTCTGCCAGACCCCTGGTTCAAATGGCTCTTATTCGCTCCCCCTTCATAGTAGAAGCCTGAAACAAGGTTCTAAAGACTGTTGACATCTAGTGGAAGCCTTGGGAAGTGCAATATGACCCCATAGACACTGTATATTGGATAGGCAATGACTTGAAAAACTACAAACCTCAGGTTTCCCACTTCCTGGTTGGATGTTTTCTCAGGTTTTTGCCTGCCATATGAGTTATGTTATGCTCAGACATCATTCAAACAGTTTTAGAAACTTCAGAGTTTTCTATTCAAATGTACTAATTATATGCATTTTCTAGCTGTTTACTCTGGGCACCTTATTCATTAAAGCTACTCAATACTGCCCCCCAGTCCCAAAGAAGTTAAACGGACCCCCCCCCCCCCCCCCCCCCCCCCCCAAACATGGCAGTTTAAACGTTTAGAAAAAATGTCCATTTGGCACATCCCTAGATATAACATTACTCTAATGTTGGCCTCTGATCCAATTCTGATTAGAGTAATTGTTTGATATTGTGATTTTTGTATGAGGCATTTTTACTTCAACTTAAATCTATATTCTTCAGCCCATTTCAGAAATAAAAGCTCTGTATATGAGCTATGTATATGATGTATGCTGTGCTTACTTCTCTCACACATTGCCAATGTATCTCTCATCGTCTTTCATTATTTCTGCTTTGTATTGCTTTTCAGTGTACAAATACTCAACCTCTTTTTGCTTGGCAGCCTTTCATTTGAATTCTCGCTCTCTCATTCTTTTTCCCTCTCTTCCTTTCTCTCCTCCATTGCTCCAAACCTCTGTCTCCATGGCAGGGGATGTCAGACCCCTGCAGTCCACTGCTAAAGCATCTCATGCGGTCTGTAAAATCTTTGATCTCCCATGCACTGAGCCACAACAGCAAAGTGTGTGGATGTTGCGGCACAAGAAAGAAACGTGTGCATGTGACATTGTGTGTGCTCAAACCTTTCATTTGGCAGTGTGAGGGTGTCAGCATTTGTGGGAGAAACTCTTTAATAAGAGGGAAGAGCTTGTCCTCTCTATACTTGTTTCTGTTGGGCTTTTTCCTAGTGTGTCCTTTCCTTTCTTCTGTCGTTCGATAGAGCAGTAGTTTAATCAGTTGATATTTAACCCTGTCAGCTCCAGACAGTTTGACAGATCTCCAGTCTCATTCTCCCAGACATGCTCCCTATGGTCAGGGAAGGGTGGAGGTTGGTCAATTCATCAACACTCTATTACAAGACACCTCCATCTTCATAAATCCATTCACCAGATATCTATAGGCTATACACAACCCACTGCTATAGGCTTTATACAACCCACTGTCACTTTACCTGTCTCATCACTCACTAAAACTGCTGCTGGGAGAGCAAGAGCATGTGTTGTTGATGATATTGAAAATGGGGTTACATTCCCCACTAACCTTGGGGGTAGCACCCTGACTTTGGGGGCAGCAGCCGAACTTAAGCAGCTAATTACAGTGTAATTGATCCAAGCTTCTTGGGGGCAGCTATGGAGGCAGACAGCCCTTTGAATATGCCCCACTGTCATCTCCTTGGACACCTCAGGGTCCTGATGACAGGGAAGGACACTCATCTTGTCTGTCTCTCTGTCCCTCGCTCCTCTGACGGTGTGTGTGGGCTGTGTCCTGCCTCCCCCCTGTCCGTCCGTTCGCTCTCCTCGCCCCTCGACTGATCAAAGCCCCTTTGAGGGTCCTGAGTGGTTCTGAGCTAATAGCTGATAGTGATCTGATGTGTGTGTCTTCTCAGTGATTAGACACCCAATGACAGGCTGAGCCAGCCCTGCCTACCGATTTTATCCTTTAAATGGGCGATCTGCAGTTGCGGCATCCATTTTTTTATTTTTATGTATGAATGGTAAGTACCCATTTGATTCTTGAAGAATATAACTTAGAAATGCCTCATGAGCTTAGTTCTACTGTCGTACCCAATCAGAACCCAAAATGTAAGCTTGTTTTACTCCACTGTTTGTAAACTAAGTGTAAACAAATACTATATAGCCTCAAAACATAGTTCAAGCTTACATTTTGTCAGTCCTTGCATTCATAGCTCTGCCTATGAATTTCATAGTGGTTACATTTCTCCAGCCCCATCCCTCAACTGCAGATTGCCCCTTTTAATGTTGCACCTTCCCCAGCAGCCGACTCAATTATCAGTGATTAAGTTAGTGTCAGTCTTTAGCGCTGAGCCATACCTCTCCTCCCCGCCGTGTGGCACAGAGGCCCCGAACAGAGCTACTGATCCCAAGTCAGCACTGTGGAGGGACGTACAGTATGTAGACAGCTCTAAGTATAACCCCTGTCCTCAACTCCGATCCCCAGACAACAAGGTGACAGCGTACTGAAAGTTGGCAACACCCCCAAAGCCTTAACCTCGGCGAGGAGGAAGAGGCATTGCATTACATTATAGGATAAATGTATAAAGCTATCCTGGTGCTTAGGTTCTTATCCAAGCTGAGATGACCCTGCTTTCAGAAGGAGAAACAAGGACAGGGCCTTACATTGCAGAATGATATTAGTGATTCTTATTATTCCATTTAGATTTTGAACTTGCAGGGGGTTACCGAAGATAGCATGGAGATATATATCCCCCCCCACCCCTCCACCAGCTTCTCTCTAGAGTAGAGGACTGGCCTTGGTGGTGGCACAGGCGTGTGTGGATTATTGTGAGGCGTCTCAAAAATAAAAAAAACTTGGCTGCAAGGTCACGTCGCTTCTCTGCCTCATCCCCCTAATCCTGGCCTGTAAATAAATATCTAACACCCCCCACACTAACACCGTAATACCTCCCCTTAGCTACACACACCCTCTAACCCTCTCTGTTCTGCCCTGAAGTCTCCAGGAGGCACACCTTGCATGTCTTTGCCTGTAGCGTTTTGACAAGTGAATAAACATCAGCTGCTTCATTGCACCCCTGCCTCCCAGCCTCTACCAAACATATAATGCTCCCCTCTCTTCCACCTCTATCTTATCTGCCCCTCACTTGTCCTCTACTCTCCCTCTAACTCTACCGTATCTCACAGGCTGTAAGTGGAAGCCAACCCTTGTAGGCTGGTTATGGATCCCCACAATCACTGGGCTATTACCTCTACCCTGTCATTACATATAGACTAAAGACTAGAAGTGGGTCTTATCTATCTATAGAAAACCTAGCTAAATGCTCTCTCCTTAGGCTCTGAGTCCTCTCAGGGGACAGACAGACGGGTGTGGGTTGGACAGGTAGGGAGTTCTCAGTTTGGATTTAAATGTATACACCTCTGAATTAGGATGCAAATACCGTTTGCAGATTTGGTGGGCGTAGCTCTCTCCTGGTTTGGGGCTCTAACCACGATCTCCCTCCCTGTGCCTCCCTCCCTGTGTTGTCCAGTGAGCAGCAGCAGTGATCAGTAAGGAGAGCTGGTAATCTGCCGTAGCCTTAGCTAGCGCTCTCTGAGCGAAGATTGATGGCCCTCCTGGAAAGGCTGCTATTGTGGATGGGCAGAGAAAAAGAGGGGAGGGTGGAAATGGATTTAGAATGGGAAATTTCAAGGAGAGGGATAGAGGGAGATGGTGTGAGAGGAAGTGTGATAGTGGGAAAAGTAGATAGAGATGGTGCTTGAGAGGTTAGGAGATGAATATGGGACGAGTTGATTAAATTATGTGAAGGAGAAGGGGGCTGTGTTTATCTGAATGTGTGTTTGTGTAAACATGACCGGAGATTAGGCTTGGACTCATCAGTCCTCACTCATTATTATCCGACTCTAACACACGCAGTACTCACGCACACACAATTGTCTCTTGGTTTAAGCCATTTGAATTCAATAAAAAAAATGTTTTCAATCCCCTTTGATTTAAGCAAAACTTTCCATTGATGTTTGATCATGGAAGAAAGGGCCAGAAAGTGACTTTTTGGACCTGATTGCCAAAACATTCAGGAGATAAAGGTGCTCAAAGTTAATCCACTTTGCATACCATACCATGAGACTAGAGGTCGACCGATTAATCGGAATGGCCGATTTAATTAGGGACGATTTCAAGTTTTCATAACAATCGGAAATTGGTATTTTTGGATGCCGATTTGCCAAATTATTATTATTATTATTAGAATAAAAAATAAAAAACTTTTTATCTAGGCAAGTCAGTTAAGAACACATTCTTATTTTCAATGACTGCCTAGGAACGGTGGGTCAACTGCCTCGTTCAGGGGCAGAACGACAGGTTTATACCGTGTCAGCTCGGGGGATCCAATCTTGCAACCTTACAGTTAACAAGTCCAACGCAATAACGACCTGCCTCTCTCTCGTTGCACTCCACGAGGAGCCTGCCTGTTACGTGAATGCAGTAAGCCAAGGTAAGTTGCTAGCTAGCATTAAACGTATCTTATAAAAAACAATCAATCAATCATAATCACTAGTTAACTACACATGGTTGATATTATCTAGCGTGTACTGCGTTGCATATAATCTGACTGAGAATACAAGTATCTAAGTATCTGACTGAGCGGTGGTAGGCAGAAGCAGGCGTGTAAACATTGATTCAAACAGCACTTTAGTGCGTTTTGCCAGTAGCTCTTCGTTGTGCATCAAACATTGCGCTGTTTAGGACTTCAAGCCTATCAACTCTCGAGATGAGGCTGGTGTAACCGAAGTGAAATGGCTAGCTAGTTAGCGCGAGCTAATAACGTTTCTGAGCCGTGGGGTGGTTGTTTCCCTTGCTCTGCATGGGTAACGCTGCTTCGATGTGGCTGTTGTCGTTGTGTTGCTGGTTCGAGCCCAGGGAGGAGCGAGGAGAGGGACGGAAGCTATACTGTTACACTGGCAATACTAAAGCACCTATAAGAACATCCAATAGTCAAAGGTTAATGAAATACAAATGGTATAGAGGGAAATAGTCCTATAATTCCTATAACTACAACCTAAAACTTCTTAGTCATGGTCTAGTCATGGTGGGTTTCAGTGCATTCCTCTGGATGTTTGCAACACAGCCAAATCTCATTTTTTTTTTTTTTGCGTGGAGTATTGACCGAAGTGAGCTGATTTGAAGACAACGATAAATGACTACCTGACGCACCAATAATTTTAGCGAAGCTTCATTGATTGACTATATTTCTGCCCAATGACCACTGATCTTCTTGAAATCTAGCTGGGTAGATAGCCAATGAGCTGAGGTAAACGCCAGTATGTAATGGTTTTGGGTTGGACCACAATTCCTTGTTTGTTATCGCACGCGCAGGGAACTCCATTCTCGCCTTGACGATCAGAGGAGGATTTTTACGAGCAGCTGTATTTCGGAGAAGTTGTAGTTTCAACGATTTCATTGAAGATATCATGGCGAATAAGTCAGGTAAAGCGAAGTCAAACTCTAAAGTGAAAGTGAGACAGATTTTTTGTTTGAGGAATCTTGGAGTGTTATGATTCAAACAAACTGAGGAGCTGTTTCTGCAAGGACAGGACGTACTTCTGGACGGGTAAGTGCTAATGCCGTTTTATGAAATATAAAAATATATATATTATATATTTTTTTAAACATACACACACACACACACACAACAATGGCCGGAGTTGAATGGAACAGCACTTCACCTTAGTGACTGTTCCCTCTGCTCTATACAATACATATCTGTTTATTTTATGTGATGATAAAAGGCTCATACAATACACATTTTTTTTGTTTTCTTTCACAGTGATAGCGACTCCGACTGGGAGCCCCCGGTGCCTTACTGCCCGCTCTACCTGTGCCCCCAGTGGTGTTCATATGCCACAGTTCATTACTGCAGGCATGACTGTGCCTCAGGGCCAAAAGGGCACAGCATGGAGGCGTCGTTGTGTTCTGTGTCGCATGAAATGCACCACTTGTTGAGTTTGCCTCTGCTTTACATCAGAAAGAGACTGCTATGGGACATGGCACAGGCAGCAAAATATTATGACGAGGACTTCCAAGGGGTGTACCGTTTTTTAAATATTTTTTTATATTTATTTTCTAATATTTTTGTAACTTTTTTTTTTGTGTGTGTGTGTTAGAATTGCTTTTTGATATGTTGTATATAGTTATTTGCACTGCTGTATATAGTTATAGGTCATTTCACCAATTCGGCCACTTGGGTACATTTGGGCAACTTGTGTGGGACACCTGGGTGACTTCATGCTAAATGTCATGTAGCTCACCCATTCCTGAAGTTATCAGTCTGAAACTTTGCACACCTACAGTTGCCCTCTTGTGTTATCCATCAAAATTATATCCAGCATCCTATCTGACTGTGTGGCTATTCTAGTACATGTGAAAGATGATGCTACAACAATAAAAAACAGAAAACGTATGCTCTTATATTCTCCTACATTCAATTAACATTTCCACAAACTTCAGAATGTTTCCATTTAAATGATACCAAGAATATGCATATCCTTGCCTCTGGGGCTGAGCTACAGGCAGTTAGATTTGGGTATGTCTTCAGGTGGAAATTGAGAACAAAGGGATGCAGCCATAACAGGTTATTAACAGTTAGGTGAGACAATACATCACAATTGTATCAAGTACATTTCCCTCAACACATTTCTTCCAGATGTTTTTGAAAGATGGGCAGGGACTCCGCTGCCCTGACTTTAGGGGGAAGCTTGTTCCACCAAGTTGCAGGAGTTTGATGGCAGAATCATCACTGCTTTGATGTTTGCAGAGAATGACAGTGTTGTCCAGGGTCACGTCAAGGTTCTTTGCGCTCTGGGAGGGGGGCACCTTGGAGTTGTCAACTGTGATGGAGAGGTCTTGGAGTGGGCAGGCCTTCAACGGGAAGAAGAGCAGCTCTGTTTTGTTGAGTTTGAGGTGGTGGGGCGACATCCAAGCTGAGATATGCCAGCCAAGCAGAGATGTGTATCTCCACCTGGCTGTCAGAAGGGGGGAAGGAGAAAAAGTAGTGTCATCTGCATAGCAATGATAGGAAGACCATGAAAGGTTATAACAGAGCAGAATTACTTGGTGTAAAGAGGAGCGGGAATAGAACTGAGCCCTGGGGGACACCAGTAGTGAGAGTAAGTGGTGCAGACACCGAGTCAGCTTTGGCAGAGTGGAGAGCAGTCTTGGATGAGTGACACGACTTGAAGCCTAACTGGTTAGGATCAACAAGATCTTTCTGAGAGTTACAGCACTCTCAAGTGTTTTGGAAAGAAAAGGGATACCGGACTGTAGTTGTTGATGTCGAGGGATGAAGAGTCGGTTTCTTAAGGAGAGGCAAACTTCAAGTCAGAGGGGACTTAGCCAGTGGTCAGGGATGTGTTGAGGAATGGGAGAAGGTCTGTAGAGTTGGTCTGGAGGAGGTGATGTGGACAGGTTATTGGGTAGCCAGCCTTCATTAGTCGCAGGATTTCATCTAGAGAGGGAGGAGAGTAAGAGGTCAAATAGTTCTGTGGGAGTTATGTGTCCCCCGCAACAGGACCTGCCGCACTGCTCTGCTTCACTGCTTCTTAACACACTGCTCACTTAACCCGGAAGCTAGCTGCACCAATGTCCGCCAATGTGTTGGAGGAAAGACCGTCCAACTGAGGTCAGCTTGCAGGCACCCGGTCGGCCACAAGGAGTCGCTAGAGCATGATGAACCAAGGAAATCCCCCGGCCAAACCCTCCCCTAACCCGAATGACGCTGGGCCAATTATGCGCCACCCCATGGGGCTCCCGGGCCACGGCCGGCTGTGACACAACCCGGAATCGAACTGGCCTTAGACCACTGTGTCACTCGGGAGGCCATATCTTATTGTTTTGACAATATCGCAATGTTATTTTTGCGCTAATTCAAAACTACAGTATTTTTCCTTCTTATTATTGTTCTCCAACTTATTTTTTTAAATAGATTGATTAAAATGCATTTTCTCATGGTTCTCTGTTGTGCCTCTGCAGCAGACCATATGGTGAGCAATATGGTTGAAACATCGAGTTGCAATACATACAGAATCGTGAGAATCGCAACACGTATTGTATTGGCACCTAAGTATCATGATAATATCGTATTGTGAGATGCCTGGCAATTCCCAGCCATAGTATTAAGTAGCCACCAGATTGGCTGATGGTGTACATCCCCTGGACAGGATGCTAGTCTATCGTATTAGGCATATTACTCCTTTATGGCCCTGTGTGTGTGTGAATAACTTAGATCCTCCACTGTGTGTGCAGCAGCAGCACAGGGTTGACTGGCCCAGTTATGCTCATAATTATGACAGTTATTCACTCTTAGTGGCTCTTTTTGAACATAGTCAAGGGCTTGATGTGACCCCCTGGCCAGCTGCCGCTCTCTAAATATTCCTCTTTCAAGTCTTAGGGGGTTTCAGCAGCGGTGAACCTGTGAGGAACAGTCCTTTTTTCTTTATTTTTCCCCGTATCATGGCTGACGTCTTTTAATGTCTATCCCCATCTCTCCCCGTCCCTTTCCGCCCTCTGCTTAATTTGTCTTCAATCCTTTCTAGTTTTGTTTTTATCCTCTCCTTGTCTAGTCTGCTGCCCCCTTCTCTCTTTTTCATCAGCCTGTAGTACATCGACCCATCTTTCATCCTGCCTCTCATCTCCCATTCTTCCTCTCACTTTGCTTTTTCTGCTATCCATTTGTTTTCTTCTTACACTTTTGTTTCCCCCCCCTGCTACTCTCCTGTCTCTCTCAGCTCCATCCTCCTCCCCTCCCTCTCCCTCCATCCTCCTCCCCTCCCTCTCCCTCATTTCCCTCCTCACCATCCAATCCCTGCTCTCTGAAGCTGAGGAGATGTAGGTTTGCTCTGCCATGGAGTCTTGACAGGATGGATGGCAGCGGGTGTCTGTGTTGTCATCTCATCTCCCCTCCAACCTGACTAAACGATCAGGCTCACTGGTGGACAGACAGACAGGCCGGGGCAGGGAGTGCAGAGGCAAGGAGGGTGGCAGTGCGCGGCCACAGCGTTTACCCAACCTGATTACAGGATCACACACTGCAGGTCAACCCTAATTTCCTGGAGTCCCAACTCATTACCACACCGCTGACCAATGCCTATCAGTCAGGGAGGGAGGGAGGGGAAGAGAAGGAGGAAGGTGGGAGACTGATGCATAGAAAATGAGTACAGGTCAGAGAAAGGAGAAAAGTGGGTGAAGGAGGGATGGTCAGAAGATATTGAGATGAGAGAAATCACAGAGTAAATGATCATAGGTCATAGACAGGGCGAGGAGGATAGCTGTTGCAGTGAGTCAAGGGGATTTTAGTCTCCGATTCAGACCGTAGAGGTAGTAGATCTAAGTAGCTGTTCCGCTGTTATGTAGTTCTGAAGGCTGGATTAGCCAAATGACTTTCACTGTACAGACCAACCAGGAAAGCTCTGCCCACCACAGGACCACGGAGACACACCCTCTTCACCTCACACAGTTGACTCATTATTTTGTACACAGTCTGACATAATCACAGCATATTGTCAGACCTAAGTTTCTCTTAATCCCCATTTTGCCTGTTAAAATGGTGTTTGAACCAGGAGGCATTAGTGATTTTGGAACCAAAAAATATCGACCGGACTCATGCTTCTGTTGTCAGGTTTTGAATACACATCTGCTTGTCCAGTCAATAAGAACACTCACATATTCATTGCAGGTGAGCTATTGATCAAGCCTCTGTCCCCCTGAGACACACACCTCTGAGAGTAGCAATGCCTCTCAAATTCTGTGCTTGCATTTTCCCCCTATATTTTGCATCTGATTGACATTTGTGACTGGCTTGTGTAAACCTGAGGGTGTTAAGATGATTCCATTCATTCCTTCAGTCCACCTCTCTTCTCTCTGAGTTTCTGACCCAGGGGCTATGGCAGGGTCTGGATTAAAGAGAAGGGGGAAGAGTGTTCTTTATTCAGAGCATGTCACAGAGAGACATTGTTAGTCAGAGTGGTATTGCACTTGGCTTCGCATTGTGATTCAGGTTGGATTGGCTTTCTTCATGGTCTCAAGTTGGGCCTATTTGTTTTAGATTACTGCTCTGAAACAGTAATTTGTCTTACAAACCAGAAGAGCTTGAAGTGTCTCACATTCCTCAGCTATTGTCTTTGTACATGTCTGTAGGCTTAATTATATAACTTATCTTAAACCTGATGAAGTTTATATCTTGTTCAGTTATGTGGGAGTCTCTGCAGGAACTAGAAGTGCTAGTGTTTATTACTAGACATTAGGGATGCACCGATATGACATTGTTGGCTGATATCCAATATTTTCATTGTCAAAAAAAAACTATACTGATAACACATTTTGGGGAATATTCAGAGGTGGCAACTTTCCATGGGAATTGATATTAATACCATTTTAAATGTAGATGTTTTTTGCATTGGATATATTTACCATATCATATGGAGACAGAAACATAAACCTTATCATAAGTAGACATAATTGCAAATGATTAAATCCTTCCAATAAAAAAAAACAACAACTATTTAGTTACAAATTGAACTTTAATTAAATGAGTTGACTCTTCAGATGGGATGATTTCACTGAACAACAAAATGGAATATTGAATGATCCCCAATGATCCATCAGTTCTTCCAAAAACATATTCAACATAGGTAAAATGACAGTCTAGAAACTTAAGCTTTAGATGTCTTCTCCCTGGACCTCCTCAATGTCCACCTCTTGAACATCAGACTCTGAGGCCTCATCTTCACTGTCACTTTCCAACCTTGTTGAGGATGGCTCGTTGTCAGGTTCAAAAAGCCTAAAATTTGCCCCGATGGCCACCAATTCTTCAACCCTTGTATTGGTCAGCCTGTTGCGTGCTTTGGTATGTGTTCCCAAACAAGTTCCAGTTGCGCTCTGAGGCGGCTGATGTTGGTGGGATTTGGAGGATGATGGAGGCAACAGGGATAAGAGCCTCAGATCCAAGTCCCTTCCACCAGGTGGCTGATGAGATATGTTGGCACGACTGCCATATTGCGTCTCCATCCCAAAGCCCTTGCTTGGAAGTGTACTTCGCTAGACTGTCTAGAACCTTGCCCTCATCCAGGCCAAGGTGGCGAGACACAATAGTGATGACACCATAGGCCTTGTTGATCTCTGCACCAGACAGGATGCTTTTGCCAGCATACTTGGGGTCCAATATGTACGGGCTTCAGGCAGAAGTCGTCATGCTTTTTGATTTATTTCAGAACTACAGTTTCCTCTGCTTGGAGCAACAGTGAAGTGGGAAGGGCAGTACGGATTTCTTCTCTTACATCTGCAAGCAGAGTCTGAACATCAGACAGGATGGCATTGTCTCCCTAAATCTGTGCAATGGCTACTGCTATAGGTTTCAGGCTGCTTACCACTCTCTCCCAAAATACATAAAGAGGATCCTCCTGGATGAGGGGGCTGTCCATTTCAGCAGACTGTGATATGGACATTTCTTGGAGAGACTCCTTCCCCTCCAGGAGACAAACATGATGACAGCACCACCCCAACGGGTGTTGCTGGGCGGCTTCAATGGGGTGCTCTTATTCTTCTCACTTTGCTTGGTGAGGTTGATTGCTGCTATAACTTCATGACCCTTCACATACTAACCATTTCCTTGGCTCTCTTGTAATATTGTTTTCAGGACCATGATGTCCTTGAAGAGCAGATTCAATGCATGAGCAGCACAGCCAATGGGTGTGATGTGAGGGTAGGACTCCTCCACATTAGACCAAGCTGCCTTCATGTTTGCAGCATTGTCTGTCAGCAGAGCAAATACCTTCTGTGGTTCAAGGTCATTGATGACTGCCTTCAGCTCATCTGCAATGTCGAGACCGGTGTGTCTGTTGTCCCATATGTCTGTGCTCTTGTAGAATACTGGTTGAGGGGTTGAGATGATGTAGCTAATTATTCCTTGCCCACGAACATTCAACCACCCATCGTAGATGATTGCAATGCAGTCTCCTTTCTCTATGATTTGCTTGACCTTCACTTGAACTCTGTTGAACTATGCATCCAGCAAATTAGTAGATAAAGCATGTCTGGTTAGAGGGGTGTACGCTGGGTGAAGAATATTCAGAAATCTCTTCCAATACACATTGCCTGTGAGCATCATAGGTGAACCAGATGCATACATAGCTCGAGCAAGACATTCATCACCATTTCTCTGACTACGTTCCTCCATTGAGTAAAAAAAACTTCTGATTCCAGGAAGACCGTGAGCTGTTGCTATCAATAAGGTGTCTGATTAGGGTCGCAAAGGGTCGAACTTTCCGGTAAATTTCCAGAATTTCTCCCAGAAATTTTACATGGGAAGTTAAGCTTTGGAATTTTGGGAATTTTGCTTAAATTCATCAAAAGTTAGCTTATAACAGTGAACCTTTTTTTGTGGGATTTTTATTAAACTATCCCCAGTTCAATGGAATTGCAACCCTCTGCATGCACAGTTCATTCTTCAATCACATGTACAGCTGATTCTCAAGATCTTGCACACTTATGAGATGCTATTGAGCCCACACTACTACACTGTCTGAGCCAAGGACTACATGATTTCTGGTTTTGATGATAATTCTGGGTGGGGTGAATATGTTTTATATGACATGTTTTTTTTGTTGTTAACTAGTAAATAGTAGCCTACAGCTACTATTTAATCATTTCTAACTTGTTAACAATTTCTGCTAGTTAGTATTTGCTACCATGTGGATTTTTGCTTGCTGGAGCCTGCTAACTGAGGAGTGTTAATGCACCTGTTTCCATCCTCTAGGACCTTTCTGAGAGTATCTAACTGCTTAACTATTTATCTGTACATGGAATTGTGTTTTTTTTCTCCCTTTTTTTCTAATCTTTACAGGAAAATGCCATGGGCACTATCTGATGTGTAGAGACATTTCACTGCAGCTAATGTAGAAGGAAAAGCTGTGTACATTTGCAAATAATGTGCCAAATGATATGTGAAGAATGCAACAAAGATGCATAATCATCTGGCCAAGTGCATAAAGTTCCCTCAGCGCTCACAACAAGCAACCTCTGACAAAAGTCCCTCTATTTCTATTCGAGGTGGAAATGATGAACTAGACCTTATCGATAGCAACAGCTCACAATCCTCCTGGAATCAGATGTTTTTTTTGACTCAATGGAGGAACGTAGTCAGAGAAATGGTGATGAATGTCTTGCTCGAGCTGTGTATGCAACTGGTTCACCTCTGATCCTCACAGGCAATTTCTCAATGTTCTTTGCCCAGTGTACACCCATCCAACCAGACATGCTTTATCTACTCATTTTCTGGATGCATAGTTCAACAGAGTTGAACTGTCTGCATCGAAGTAGCGGTCCTTGTACCTAGCATCGAGATTGATGGTGACACAGTAAAGAGGCTCAGAGAGAATGCCACTGAATTGCTTGTTCACAGCCTCGAGTACTTTTGTAAGTTTTAACCTCCCGGTCTGTTGGCAGTTTTGTTAAGCAGGCGTTTCAATGCCATGACAGAGGGTATCCCGTCTGCTGCAGACGCTGTTGATTAGCTTATTTCTCCAGTTGTTCGAATAGCGCTAGGAGTGTGTTCATGTTTCAAACATGTTCTCAAATGCCATTGAAATGGCAGCAGCGGTATGAGAACCAGCACATTATTGAGCGTGCAATACGTCCTTCCTCAGTACGAAATCCTCGTCGACCCACTGTGCTGTCAAACTCAGCATGCTCACGGGGCTGACATCGCTGGTCCAAATGTCAGTCGTGAA
Source organism: Oncorhynchus kisutch (assembly GCF_002021735.2). Classification (NCBI taxonomy): domain Eukaryota; kingdom Metazoa; phylum Chordata; class Actinopteri; order Salmoniformes; family Salmonidae; genus Oncorhynchus; species Oncorhynchus kisutch. Next base: position 66,139,991 of record NC_034183.2, read on the forward strand.
GCTAATAGCAGTGAGCTCATAGATGTGCGTCTCAACAATACTGTGTAATACTGCCTAACTCCGGTAGGGCAACATCTGAAAAATAGTGTGTACCGGGGCTTGACCAGTCGGGGAAAGCCAACATCCACAACAGAGAAGGGTTGATTGTCAAGGGCAATGAATTCCTTTATCTTGGCGTTAATGGATTTTGCCTTTGAGTTGTCTCGCGGACATTTTCTTACTCTTTCAATTGACTGCTGGACTCGTTTGGTTGTTGGAAGAGTGCGCTTCGTATTTTTCTGCTTTTGTTCTGTGAAGCGCTGTATTTTTCGTGGCGTCATTACGTCATCTACCTACGTTATATTGGTATGCACGTCAGCTTTAACATCGGTTTTGCATATTGGCGTAAGACATCGGGCCGATGTTGGCATTTGTTTCTAATATTGTCCCTTTCCGATATGCTCACCGATTTATTGTGCATCCCTACTAGACATAATGAAGTGTTTTAATAATTCTGCTGTGTGGCATCAGTCTGGTTTTTACCTCAAATCAGACACCTCACAAAATGAATCCCGCTCCTCCATGGGGGAGACAGGGCCACCTCAGCCATGTCGACAGAGGGCGAGGGAATGAGACAGACATACTTCTCCTACACCAGAGACTCGAACTGTTCAGCCAGGGAGAGAGAGGCCAGACAGACAGCACTGTTATTAGAGTCTCACTGAGATCGTCTTCTGATTGAACTACTGGGGCCCTACTTTGTACTGTCTGGCTGGACTTTCCTTGCTAAACTTACACTACACATTCACAAAAGTATTATTAAGTAGAGGTACCTGAGTCCTTTCAGATTGGAGGTCGACTGATTTATTTGAATGGCTGACTAATTTGGCCCGATTTCAAGTTTTCATAAAATCGGAAATCGGTAATTTTTTCTTTTTTTCTTTACACTTTTCTTTAATCTTTATTTAACTAGGCAAGTCAGTTAAGAACACGTTCTTCTTTTCAATGACTTCCTAGGAACGGTGGGTTGACTGCATTGTTCAGGGGCTGAACAACAGATTTGTACCTTGTCAGCTCAGGGATTCAATCTTGCAACCTTACAGTTAACTAGTCCAACGCTCTAACCACCTGCCTCACGAGGACCCCGCCTGTTATGCGAATGCAGTAAGAAGCCAAGGTAAGTTGCTAGCTAACATTAAACTTATCTTATAAAAACAATCAATCATAATCACTAGTTATAACTACACATGGTTGATGATATTACTAGTTTATCTAGCGTGTCCTGCGTTGCATATAATCGATGCGGTGCGCATTCGCGAAAAAGGACTGTCGTTGCTCCAACGTGTACCTAACCATAAACACCAATGCCTTTCTTAAAATCAATACACAGAAGTATATATTTTAAACCTGCATATTTAGCTAAAAGAAATCCAGGTTAGCAGGCAATATTAACCAGGTGAAATTGTGTCACTTCTCTTGTGCTCATTGCACGCAGAGTCAGGGTATATGCAACAGTTTGGGCCGCCTGGCTCATTGCGAACAAATTTGCCAGAATTTTACGTAATTATGACATAACGTTGAAGGTTGTACAATGTAACAGGGATAGTTAGACTAATGGATGCCACCCATTAGATAAAATATGGAATGGTTCCGTATTTCACTGAAAGAATAAATGTTTTGTTTTCGAGATGAGTTTCCGGATTCGACCATATTAATGACCTAAGGCTCGTATTTCTGTGTGTTATCCTGCTATAATTAAGTCTATGATTTGATAGAGCAGTCTGACTGAGCGATGGTAGGCACCAGCAGGCTCATAAGCATTCATTCAAACAGCACTTTCGTGCGTTTTGCCAGCAGCTCTGCTGTTAATGCATTCAAGCCCATCAACTCCCGAGATTAGACTGGTGTAACGGTGTGATGTTAAATGGCTAGCTAGTTAGCGGGGTGCGCGCTAATAGTGTTTCAAACATCACTCGCTCTGAGACTCGTCGCAATCTCTTGTTTGTGTTCTCCTTCTCTGCAGCCGGACAGGAGGCCCAGGCAAACAGAGGGACACAGCCAGAGACGCAGACAGACAGACGTACAGATAGAGGACTGCTCCCAGACTGACAGACAGAGGGCCCAGCTGGCCCAGCCATGGCATCAGCCAGCAGCACAGATGTTTGAGGGACTTTGATCTGGGTGAGTACCAACTGGGTTGGAGATAAGGGGTGAGGGGGAGTGTACCAACACAGGGAAGTTGGGTGATTTTGGGTGGGGCAGTGACTGGTGGCTGGTTTGAAGAGACTGAGGGAAATTTTGAGAGAGAAAAAAATAACTAGGTGTGGGAGAATTTTTTTTGACAGGGGAAGGTTACTTTTAGATGGGAGAAGGTGTGAGATTTAGGGTTTGAATAAATGAATGACGCAAAGAAATGAAAGAGGAAAGAGGACAAAGATAGACAAATGAGAGGAAAGAGGGTGGATGCAAAGACGGCACAATTAGATGTAGGTGGCAGCATTGAATCATTCAATATATGATTCAGATGTCTGTCTTCAAAAAGCTAAAGTAACACTTCATTTCTAATAAAGGACTTACATGTGTGAAAAGGGGAATAATTATCAGTGTTGGTGTGAGAGATGAGGGAGGGGAGGATATTGTAACTGTAAATGACCTGTGACAGAACTGTACACTGGAGAGAACAGAGGATTTTTATGAAATAAAGTGTTTGTAGAAGTTCTAGTCAACTTAACAAATCGTGAAATATGATCTGAAACAACCCTCTAGGTGGAACAAAAGGTGAACAGAATCCGTTATGTAGAAATTGACCATCGCCCACACGGTATTTCTCAGATTAAATTACACGTATGTATGTTAAAATAGTTCTGTGTGCTTATTGTGTGTGAAGGCCCTCGTGCATGCTGTTGTGTGTATGAGTCATGTGCGGGGCAGTGATCAGAGACCAGTGTCTCTTTATGGAGACAGAGTAATTAGTTCAGGGCTTTAGAGGACCTGTCACTGGTTTTCTCACATACCCCAGCCCCCTTCCACCTCACCTCATCCGCTCCTCGGTCAGTGGCTCCATCTCCTGTCCCCCTCCCTCACGGCTGCTCCAGGTAATTGACGCTACTTAATTGACGCTACAATTCTCCCGGATCCGGGATGGGTAGTTCCAAGAGTTAATTAAAACCTCTTGGAACTACCCATCCGGGAGAATTGTCAGCAACTACACTAATTAGCATAGCGCAACGGCCAAATAATCTTACTAGAAAATATTCATATTCATGAAATCACAAGTGAAATATAGTGAAACACAGCTTAGCCTTTTGTTAATCACCCTGTCATCTCAGATTTTGAAATTATGCTTTACAGCGATAGCAAGACAAGCGTTTGTAAGTTTATCGATAGCCTAGCATAGCATTATGTCCAGCTAGCAGCAGGCATCTTGGTCACAAATCAGAAAAGCAATCAAATTAACCGTTTACCTTTTGATCTTCGGATGTTTTCACTGACGAGACTCAGTTAGCCAGCAAATGTTCCTTTTGTTCCATAAAGATTATTTTTATACCCAAATACCTCCGTTTGTTTGTCACGTTATTTTCAGAAATCCACCGGAAATAGCGGTCACGACAACGCCGAATTATATCCATAATATCGACAGAAACATGGCAAATGTTTTTTATAATCAATCCTCAAGGTGTTTTTCAAATATCTATTCGATAATATATCAACTGGAACAATTGGCTTTTCAGTAGGACCGGGAGGAAAAATGGCTACCTCTCTCTTTTACGCAAGAATCACTCTGAGAGCCATCAGCTGGCCACTTGCGCAATGTGGTTGTTTACGCTCATTCTTCAACATAAAGGCGTGAAACTACGTCTAAAGGCTGTAGACACCTTAGAGAAGACGTAGAAAAAGGAATCTGGTTGATATCCCTTTAAATGGAGGATAGGCATGAAAAGGAACAGAAGGGTTTCAAAATAAGAGGCACTTCCTGATTGAATTTTCCTCAGGGTTTCGCCTGCAATATCAGTTCTGTTATACTCACAGACAATATTTTAACAGTTTTTTGGAAACTGTAGTGTTTTCTATCTTAAGCTGTCAATTATATGCATATTCTAGCATCTGGTCCTGAGAAATAGGCCGTTTTCTTTGGGCATGTTATTTTTCCAAAAATGAAAATAGTGCCCCCTAGCTTCAAGAGGTTTAAAGGTCTTTTCACAGTAATTATTTGGGGACGTATTTACCACCCAGCGGCCAACTTTGATCAACTGTGCTCTACATTTACTGACTGGCATCGCCTGTCGCTTGGCAACCTGGAAAGGTGTTTGATTCCTCTCCCTTTATTTCACTCTTTCACTTTCTTTCACTCTCTCAATCACTCTTCTCTTTCACCTGGTTTCTGTCTCACATTCGGCCTCCTGGTTCTAATTCCTGTTGCTGCGGCAACCCTGTAGCTGTTCTGCCGGTGGCTCCCCCAGTCTCAAACAGGCTGCTTGTGTGGAGTTGCTTAATGATTTGGTTTTATTTCTATTTCTCCCCCCGAAGGGCCACAATCAAACTGTGATCAGCTCCTCTACCACCCTGTCTATCCCTCTTTCCTTCTTTCCTTTCCTCACCTCTGCCTATTTTCCCAGCCACACCTTCCCTTAAGCATCTACAGGTACTTGCTCTGTGATGTGCTGTTTACGTTTACTGGTTTGTGAATTGTTTCCTTTGAGTGGGAACTTTCTCACTCCATCACTCTCTCTGCGTCATTGTCTGGTGTTGTCACCATGAGTCTGTGGGAACTGAATCAGTCTCGGTGGTGAGTTTGACTGGCCGGGTGGAGATTGGAATGTGCCAGACTCTAATGACCATTAGAGTGTGTTAATCTGTGAGATGTGTGGCTGGGGGAAAGTTAACTCTGGCACAGACTGACAGGATGGACTGGAAGATTAAAGGGTCTGGCTGCTGAGAGTGATGGCTGGAGTATTATGTTGAGGATAAGCTGCAGTGAGGAGAATGGGTAATGTTAAACTAAACTGGTGTGCTCTGAGAAGCAGTGAGGACTTTTAAAATGTCACCCGGGACTGTGCGTGCGTGCGCATCTGTGCACACCTAACACCTGAGCAGCCTTATCTGCCTGGCATTTCCAACCTCAGAGAATACTGCTGCAGCCGGCGCTATCTGCTGACTCACCAAAAGGCCTCCCTGAGAGAACATATTGAGAGGCAGCGAGCACAGGTACACTTAACCTTAACTTGAATTAGGAAAGGTCAGACGGGGAGGGTGAGGTACGAGGTGGGGACAGCCACTTACAGCACTGTTATTGTTTGGATCTTATCTTAATAGACTCTGGCTGGGTGGATGTGATGCCTGTTGCCTGCCAGGCAGCTTTGCACAGCGCTCTGTGGCCAGAAAATACACTGATCCAGGATCAGACTGGATGTTAGGTCGACAACATGCATCACTGAGATGGCGAAGTGGTCTGGAATCAGGTTGCAAAAGTTGCAAAGCTTTACAATTCTGTATATTTGTCTCAGTCCCAGTCCTGAGTCAAGACTGTGTTTGGTACTGACTAGACGCGGTGGCATTTAGAGGCCAGCCACCACACACACACACACCAAGGTGTCTGGAGTCTAGATGTACTCAACACTCAGCGTAAGCTCAACACTTCATCACAACCGCAGGGCTTTAAAAATAAACAGTTTGGCCACAGCTACAGGTGGTGGCATCTCTGTTAGTCTTCAGGCACTGCTTCGTCACCTTCCACAGAGAGGCGCTGCTCATTCTCAGCTTTCACTGTATAACTAACTCACTGTTTAATTCATGTATGGATAATATACATGTAGAAAGGTGAGATGGAAGTACGTAAAGCATTTAAAATAGCGCTGCAGAAATGTAAATGAGGGAAGGAGTGTGTGTGCATGCGGTACGAAGTGCAGTGTGTAAATGTGGTAATTGGGAAGCAGAGTGACGTCGGGGCACCAGAAGAGTAGCCCCTGTCGCATGACGAGCAGCAGACGGATAGAGCTGAACTTATTAGTGCTGCTGCCTTCCCCTCCTTTCCGCAAGTTGAAAAGAGCAACACGAGAAGACGGAAAGAGGGAGAGCACAGCTTTTCCTTCAGCTTCTCCAACCCCCCCCCCCCTCTCTCTTCTCTCCCTCCTTCCTTTCTGCTTGTCTACTTTGTTGAGTATTCGTCCAAAAATGGCCAAGAAAAAGGCTGTTGTCCATGTTACTTGTTGTTGTATCGTCTCTGTCCATGTATTGCACTTCACTTGGACCCTCCATCATCTGACTAGCCCTTCTATCTCCATTACTAGCAGCTCTGGCGATTGTGTACTACAGTGGGCTGACATGCCTATTCCACAGGGTGTTTGTGCTGTTGAATGGTCCTGCTTAGTCTCATTGTGTGTGGGGGAGGCACATGTTCTCCTGGGAGGGGCAGGAAGGGAGGCTGTGTTCTCTCTGTTAGAAATGAGGGAGACTCTTCAGAGATTGGGTGACGGCTGTACTCCGTTATCTCCCTGTGGCAGGCGTTTGCCCTTGATCGCAGTGTCTCAGCACACCAGCATGACAACTTAAGAGAGGGGTTGATCTTAATTGGATCTGCTGAAGTATGTGCTTTTGAAGCTGATATGCTGGTGGCGATTGCAGCTATAGGTGTTCACATTCTTCCATGACTGTATATTGCTCCTAAAGTAGTTTAGTCTCTCTCTGTGAGATGCCTTGTGGAGAGGCAGGTGGGCAGTGGGTGGTCTGGGCCTTGGTGTCTGACCCTCACTGTCAGCCGTGTCTGTGTGTGTTAGGGAGTACATTTAGAAATGACAGGTTTCCATTTTTAATGAGAAGAAAAAAGCCTGTCCTCAGCTCAAAATGCTCGCCCCCTTGTCTTTCTGTTTCTCTATGCAGCGGTGGACCTGAGTAGACCCACACACTCTGGCGGCTCTCTCTGGCGGCTCTCTCTGGCGGCTCTCTCTGGTGTAGAGGTCGACCGAATATGATTTTTCAACGCCGATACCGATTATTGGACGACCAAAAAAGCCAATATTAATCGGACGATTTTAAAAATATATTTTTTTAAGTATTTATTTGTAATAATGACAATTACATCAATACTGAATGAACACTTATTTTAACTTAATACAATACATCAATAAAATCAATATAGCCTCAAATAAATAATGAAACATGTTCAATTTGGTTTAAATAATGCAAAAACAAAGTGTTGGAGAAGAAAGTAAAAGTGCAATATGTGCCATGTAAGAAAGCTAACGTATCAGTTCCTTGCTCAGAACATGAGAACGTATGAAAGCTGGTGGTTCCTTTTAACATGAGTCTTCAATATTCCCAGGTAAGAAGTTTTAGGTTGTAGTTATTATAGGAATTATAGGACTATTAGATGTTCTTATAGGCACTTTAGTATTGCCAGTGTAACAATATAGCTTCCGTCCCTCTCCTCGCACCTCCCTGGGCTCGAACCAGCAACACAACGACAACAGCCACCATCGAAGCAGCGTTACCCATGCAGAGCAAGGGGAACAACTACTAGAAGGCTCAGAGCGAGTGACATTTGAACACTATTAGCACTCGCTATCTAGCTAGCCATTTCACTTCGGTTACACCAGCCTCATCTCGATAGTTGATAGGCTTGAAGTCCTAAACAGCGCAATGCTTGACGCACAACGAAGAGCTACAGTCAAAACGCATGAAAGTGCTGTTTGAATGAATGTTTATGCGCCTGCTTCTGCCTACCCACCGCTCAGTCAGATACTTAGATACTTGTATGCTTGTATGCTCAGCCATGTGTAGTTAACTAGTGATTATGATTGATTGTTTTTTATAAGATAAGTTTAATGCTAGCTAGCAACTTAACTTGGCTTACTGCATTCGTGTAACAGACAATCTCCTTGTGGAGTGCAACGAGAGTGAGGCAGGTCGTTATTGCGTTGGACTAACTGTAAGGTTGCAAGATTGGATCCCCCGAGCTGACAAGGTGAAAATCTGTTGTTCTGCCCCTGATCAAGGCAGTTAACCCACAGTTCCTAGGCCGTCATTGAAAATAAGAATGTGTTCTAAACTGACTTGCCTAGTTAAGTAAAGGTATTTTTTTTTTAAACTACAAAAATCAATACAAATAGTTTTAAAAAATCGGCAAATCGGCGCCCAAAAATACAGATTTCCGGCCATTCCGATTAATTTGTCGACCTCTACCCTGAAGTTTCTAAAACTGTTTGAATGATGTCTGTGAGTATAACAGAACTCATATGGCAGGCGAAAACCTGAGAAAAATCCAACCAGGAAGTGGGACATCTGAGGCTTGTAGTTTAAAACTCACCCAATATCCCACTGTATCTACAATAGGGGCTATGTTGCACTTCCTAGGGCTTCCACTAGATGTCAACAGTCTTTAGAACATTGTTTCAGGCTTCAACTGTGAAGTGGGACCGAATGAGAGAGGAATGAGTCAGGTGTCTGGCAGATTGCCACAGGCTCTGAGGTGCGGTCACGAGAGAGTTAGCTCTCGTTCCGTTGCTTTTCTACAGATATAGGAATTCGGTTGGAACATTATTGAAGAATTATTATAAAAACATCCTAAAAATTGATTCTATACTTAGTTTGACAAGTTTCTTCGGGCTGTAACTTTTCGTCCGACGTTCGGCTGGACCTGAACGCCTTTTGGATTTGTTTACCAAACGCCCTAACAAAAGAAGCTATTTGGACCTAAATGATGGAATTTATCGAACAAAACAAACATTTATTGTGGAACTGCAATTCCTGGGAGTGCATTCATCCAAGGTAAGTGAATAGTTTTATAATGCTATTTTTGACTAATGTTGACTGCGCAACATGGTGGATATTTCTTTTGGCTGGTTTTGGCTCTGAGCGCTGTGCTCATTATGCTTTTTCCGTAAAGTTTTTTTGAAATCTTACACAGCGGTTGCGTTAAAGAGAAGTGTATCTGAAGTTCCATGCATAACACTTGAATTTTCATCAACATTTATTTATTGCTGTGAATTCATGTGGCTCTCTGCACAATCACCGCATGTTTTAGAACTACTGAACGTAACGTGCCAATGAAATGATAAAAAAATATAAATATACACTTTATCGAACAAAACATCCATGTATTGTGTAACATGAAGTCCTATGAGTGTCATCTGATAAAGATGATCAAAGGTTAGTGATTAATTTGATCTCTATTTCTGCTTTTTGTGAAATGTGAAAAATGTGTTTTTTGTGCGTTGGTGGTGACCTAACATAATCGTTTGTGGTGCTTTTGCTGTAAATCATTTTTTAAATCCGATACTGTGGCTGGATTAACGAGAATTTTATATTTAAAACGGTGTAAAATACTTGTATGCTTGAGGAATTTTAATTGAGATTTTTGTTGTTTTGAATTTGGTGCCCTGCACTTTCACTTGCTGTTGGCGAGGTGGGACGCTACCGTCCCACATATCCCCAGAGAGGTTAAATAAAGGTGTAAAAAAATCGGCGTCCAAAAATACAGATTTCCGATTGTTATGAAAACTTGAAATCAGTCCCAAATTAATCGGCCATTCGGATAAATCGGTCGACCTCTAGTCTGAATGCCGTCGTTCGTCATCCTTCTCTGGTGAAACAAACCTTATTGAAAAGGGGTTTTGTTAGCCTTTCCTGTTGGCAACTTGTACACGCTCTGATTGTCCACCAGAGGTCACAATTTCCTTAGTTGTCCGGTCTCCAATGGGCTGTTTCATAAGAGCAGCTACTTAGCTGTACTAGTGATTATCTGAGAGGATTTTCTCGTTTCTACCTCTGGTGGATAGTCAAAGTTCCAAACTCACTTTACATGCGCAGCTTCAGACTTGCGGTGTCCTGGTCTGGTAAGTTCATTTTCATCACCTCGTGTTGAGTTTCAGAGTTTCTAACCATTTCAACGTGTGGACCACGGACAAGTTTTTCTTCACCTCGTGTTGGTTCAATATTTCAACCATTTCCCACATGTAGCTAACGCTCCATGCTTTTCTGGTCTGATATCTTAATTCTTAACTCTGCCTTTTTATATCTGGTGAAAAGGGGCGTTCCATTATCCTGACACGATCTATGAGCTCCCTCGGGGCGTGGCTACTTACTGGTGCAAAGCGTCATCAAAACTATGATCTTGTTAGGAATGTGGTGTTAGTTTTCTATCTTAACAAAAAATAGTTTAATCATTTCATATTATGTTCACATCAGATTGAGTTAAAATATTTTCATTTAATGTTTTTAATGACAAAATATACATTTGTTTTCCACATCTACACTTTGACCATTTCCCACATTTGTTCTAATGTTCACTTTTTGGATGTTAGAGTTTTTGGCTGGCAAAAGTCTTTTGTAGAAAGACATTCCGATCCCAATACTAGAGACCCAGAGAGTTCTCTTCTGCTTGATTTACGACCGGGTGTGAGGTGTCAGAAGTCTCCCCCCTCAACCATTGCCAAGTTGATCTGACCCATTGTGATCTTCATGTGTAGTCATGACAGAACTGAGGATTGTGGAGCAAGACTAGATAAGACCTTGTGTTAGGCCTCTAAGTAAACTGCATTTATAGTATACATGTTATGTAATGTAGCCTTCTATATTAGACCATAAATCTAATATAGATCTAAATCTAAGTCTGTCTTAGCTCTCATATCTGTCGGTATAGACCAGTCAAGTTGTCAGGGGCAGGAAGAACTGTCACAGAAATGTTGTATTTCAAGAACAGAAAATAGGCCGAATGTTGACCAAAGCTGCCAGACATATGTTAAAACTACAACATTTAGGCACATTGATTGTTTCCAGGCAACATGATTTGCGAGAGGAGAGGAATCAGAAGAGAAGGTATGGAGAAATGGAGCTTAAGACAGGCTTAGTTTTTGGTCCCTTTATGAGCAAGGACTGCTAATTACCAAGCTCTCTGGTCCTCAAATGTGTTTTGAAATCCACTTGATGTGGAAAATGGAGACGAAAGTGTGTTACCTGGCAAAGTCAGACTGAAGGACGTCTACTTCAAAAACATTATCTAATTCTCTTTTTGTTTGCTTTTTCTCTCATGCTCTCCTTTGAATTTGAACACTTTTAGAGCATTTTAGAGTATCTCTCTGGGTTGTTTATCAGGTTGCAGTTTTAAATTCAAAGGAGATTTGGGTCCACATTGAGACACTTTTTATGGTCGAAGGGGAGAGTCTTGGGGATCCCCACTGTCTGTCTGAAAGCGCTCTTCTTACCTTACTGATGGCTTGGAAGTCAAGTGTGGAAGTCAAGTGTCGCTTCACATTTACAGATAGTTACATCTATATTTACACCTCTTCTAGGTGTAATTATTGCTTTCACAGGCCTCCAGACGATAGGAGTGTGGTTTGTAGAGACTTTGCTGAGAGAAGTGCACAGGTCAATGAGAGAATACAGTAGATCGGCTGTGGGGTTGCACCATCCATCTAAGTTGCACCATCCATCTAAAAGGTGGTTACTGCCATGTTATGGCAATCAGCAGCCTTTCATGCTCCTCTGTTGGAGACTAATGGAACAATGGAGAAAAAATGAAAACATTTAAACAAGGCGAAGAGAGACTCCCTCTCACTTAATTTGCATTTTCATTATAAATCACATAATTACGAGTAAGGTATCACACCAGCCCCCCCCCCCCCCCCCCCCCCTCTTCCTCCCAGCTTCGCTTCATAGGTTAGAAGAACTAACTCCCAAGTATTTTTTTAGGTTAGATAAATAAATAGGGGGAGTGGGAAAACAGCAGACTGCGGCAAAGGTTAAAGCAGCATTACTATTAGCTCTGAAGTGTGTTGGTTTATACACAATCCCCCCTGGCAACTTGATGTGCAGGAGATGGTTATATAGCTACGGTCTACTGTTATGTCTGTTCAAAGTGCTTCTATGGCCGCTGTCATCTTTAATCAGGAGAAGGTTGGCGTGTTAAGGGCTCCTAAAGCTCAACACTATATGTCTTTGTCAGGAAATCCTGTACATTTGGATTTTTTTTTAACTTACATGTGGTGTTTGACTGTGCCTATGTGACTGTTTGTGAGCTTACAACTGTGTTTATTTGTCTGCCCTTACAATTGCACACAGGTGTTCTTTTGTGAGTGTAGCTCTAATTGATCCTACTGGAACTGTGAGCAAGGCTTCAGACCTGTGATGTAATGAGAGGGGACTAGGTCACATGGCAGCTGGCCAGCTTTGAGGGGAAGCAGGGAGGGGAGAGGGTTGGGATATAAGATGTGATGGAGCCAAAGAAGGGGAGAGAGTGAGATCTAGGTTTAATGCCATGTCAACCTTCTGGGGGCAGAAGGTTTTGCAGAAAAACAACCCCAAAGCATGATGTTTCCACCCCCATGCTTCACAGTAGGTATGGTGTTCTTTGGATGCAACTCAGCATTCTTTGTCCTCCAAACACGACGAGTTGAGTTTATACCAAAAAGTTATATTTTGGTTTAATCTGGTCATATGACATTCTCCCAATCTTCTTCTGGATCATCCAAATGCTCTCTAGCAAACTTCAGATGGGCCTGGACATGTACTGGTTTAAACAGGGGGACACATTTGGCACTGCAGGATTTGAGTCCCTGGCGGCGTAGTGTGTTACTGATGGTAGGCTTTGTTACTTTGGTCCCAGCTCTCTGCAGGTCATTCGCTAGGTCCCCCCGTGTGGTTCTGGGATTTTTGCTCACCGTTCTTGTGATCATTTTGACCCCACGGGGTGAGATCTTGCGTGGAGCCCTAGATCGAGGGAGATTATCAGTGGTCTTGTATGTCTTCCATTTCCTAATAATTGCTCCCACAGTTGATTTCTTCAAACCAAGCTGCTTACCTATTGCAGATTCAGTCTTCCCAGCCTGGTGCAGGTCTACAATTTTGTTTCTGGTGTCCTTTGACAGCTCTTTGGTCTTGGCCATAGTGGAGTTTGGAGTGTGACTGTTTGAGGTTGTGGACAGGTGTCTTTTATACTGATAACAAGTTCAAACAGGTGCCTCTTAAAGAAGTTGTTACAGGTCTGTGAGAGCCAGAAATCTTGCTTGTCTGTTGGTGACCAAATACTTATTTTCCACCATAATTTGCAAATAAATCCATAAAAAATCCTACAATGTGACTTTCTGAATTTTTTTTCTTCTCATTTTGTCTGTCATAGTTGAAGTGTACCTATGATGAAAATTACAGGCCTCATCTTTTTTTAAGTGGGAGAACTTGCACAATTGGTGGCTGACTAAATACTTGTTTGCCCCACTATGTTGTATTCTCTTGCCCTTAAGGCCAGTATCTCTTCCTGTCTTTATTTACAGTAGCCATCATACTACATTATCCTCTCGCCAATCTCTGTTACCTTATCCTGTTACCTTTTGATTCCTGTATCTGGAAATCAAGTTACCCCTTTACTCCTCTCTGTATGTCACCTGTTCCTTTGACCCTCACTGATCTTGGAGCAGTTTTTATCCCAGACTCAGTGAGACTCCAAGATCATATCAGCGCTAAGATCACACTTCAATTGCTCACCACACAGCAGCCGGCTAGCATGCAGGGAAAATTGTACATACTCTAATAGCAGAGTGTTTCAGTGATCAGTTATGACTGGTCTGTTTGTCTGTCTATTTGGTGGGGAACCTTCAGTCAGTACCATGTGTGTTTTTCAGTTGGGGGGGTCAGAGCCTTCAGCTGATCAATCTAGTCTGGTCTGGACACACTGCTTTAATACGCTCCCTTTCATCGCTCTACCACCCTAGCCGCTTTTAATTCAACCTGACCTTCTAATTAGCAGACTTCATTAACCCTCTGTCAGATGTCTCGCCAGAGCTGGAGGAAAGGAAGATGTGGGGGAGGTGGGGGGTGATGTTAAAATAAGGTAACGAGAATCTACGTATTTTGATATGTGGATAAACTTCACCTCCCACTTCCTCTGGCTGCACATCCTCCCCCTGGCCAGGTGGTGGCGGTGTCTGGCTGCTCGGCACGAGCTAGCGTGTGTCTTCTCTCAGCAGGAAGCGGGCCCGGAGGGAGAGGCTGCTGGGTGGTGCCGTGTATTTGATGTTTCTCTTTCATGTTGCAAGTGAAAGGGAATTTAAATGGAGAGCCGTTATGCGTCTGCTTTTTTCCCCCAGAATGAATGTTTATTTTTTTCTTGAGTAGAGCAGTAGCCAGCTGTAATGAATTCCAGAAGGGGTTCCATCTTCTCTTGTCATCCAGCAGGACCTCCTATTTCACAGCAGGCCCGGCATCTTTAAGTCCCTGCCATATGTTGACATGTTGTTCAGGCTAAATTTGAACTACTCTATATGGATGTATTTAGACACTCACTAGTCCAGGGTTGAGCAATAACTTCGGCTTGAGGGCCACCCCGGGATTCCAAAATTCAGCAGTTTTTTCCGGACTGATTTGTTTGTCTAAAGCAGTTTGTGGACCAGAGAAGTTATTTGAAAATGTAGAGGTCCATTATCACTTCTCGATACATTGTCTAGTTTTAGAATTTCAAGTGACCTGGATTGTTTTTTAACCTTTAACCTTTAACCTACTCAAACCACCCCGAGGACTGACTGAATGGGCTCGGAGGCCGGATACGGCCGTCACTACACAAATTGACTACACTTGCACTAGTGTAGGATTATGTCTATCTACAAATGTTCAATATATACCCAGGGCTTTCTTCATGTGGTTCCTTTTTATTTATGTCTCTCAAACTAGAGTATGTAATATCTTGTGTTTATTAAGAAGTGGACTGTTGAATCTGCAAGCTCCCCACAAGCTACTGTCCAGCTGTATATTAACTCTAGGAGAGAGAGAATGGAGTGTTCTGAATGCTGATAGATTGGAATCATGGCTGGTCTGCCACATACAGTGGTATGTGTATTTAAGTATTTAATACACTGCCGATTTTGCAGGTTTTCCTACTTCCAAAGCATGAAAAGGTCAATTTTTTTAAAATCATAGGTACACTTCAACGGTGAGAGACATAATCAAAAACAAAAATCCAGAAAATCACATTGTATGATTTAAGTAATTAATTAGCATTTTATTGCATGACATAAGTATTTGATCACCTACCAACCAGTAAGAATTCCGTCTCTCACAGACCTGTTAGTTTTTCTTTAAGAAGCCCTCCTGTTCTCCACTCATTACCTGTATTAACTGCACCTGTTTAAACTCGTTACCTATAGACACCTGTCCACACACTCAATCTAACAGACTCCAACCTCTCCACAATGGCCAAGACCAGAGGGCTGTGTAAGGACATCAGGGATAAAATTGTAGACCTGCACAAGGCTGGGATGGGCTGCAGGACAATAGGCAAGCAGCTTGGTGAGATTATTAGAAAATGGAAGAAGTTTAAGATGACGGTCAAATGCAAGTTCTCACCTCGTGGGGCATCAATGATCATGAGGAAGGTGAGGGATCAGCCCAGAAATACACGGCAGGACCTAGTCAATGATCTGAAGAGAGCTGGGACCACAGTCTCAAAGAAAACCATTAGTAACACACTACACCGTCATGGATTAAAATCCTGCAGCGCACGCAAGGTCCCCATTGGATGCCTCGACTGTCAGTTAGACTACCTGAACTCACCTGGGATGACTGAGAAACATTCATATTGCCCAGGCTTTCCCCAGTTCCAAGATGGCGTAGCAGTCAGACGTCTTTGTCCTTGTCGTGTCCCGTGTATATATCTTTTTTCTTCGCATATATTTAAAAAATATATATTTTTCTTAACCACATCTTCAACATACTCTCCTTCAATCCGCCTCACCCAATGTGGTATGGATCTGCTATTTTCTTTCTTTTGAACCGGAACCCCCAACAGAAGCTAGCCAGCTAACTAGGTCGTATTCATCGGCTAACCTTGCCAGTCTGCACAGCGTGACTCAAACCAGAGCAAATCACCTTTTCTCCATGTCTCTGGTTTCCTACCGCAAGCTCTGAACCTTTTCACCTGGATCATCGCAACTAGCTAGCTGCTATCCGA
The DNA here is from genome assembly GCF_002021735.2 of Oncorhynchus kisutch. Lineage (NCBI taxonomy): Eukaryota > Metazoa > Chordata > Actinopteri > Salmoniformes > Salmonidae > Oncorhynchus > Oncorhynchus kisutch. Next base: position 66,155,901 of record NC_034183.2, read on the forward strand.
GTGGCCACTCCTGGCTAACATCTCTGTCCTGAAGCAAGAACCAATTAGCCTGGAGCTAGCCTTTGCTAGGACCATCTCCCGGCGAGCTGAAGATGTCCATCAGCCACTCCTTGGGCTACAATACCTTTTTGCCAATTGGCCTGGACCCCTTTTACTGCAGACACGGAGTCCCGCCGATCCATCATGACTGGACTACGGATGTCATCTGCCCGAGAGGGTTTTTCAACTGGCTCCTCCGTTGCGTCGTCCACTGAATGCCCATCTGCTAGCCGCGGCCCGCTAGCTGTCGAGAGCATATTGGACTGTTAGCTGAATATGTCCATCGGCCAATTTCAAGGGCCACTATGCCTATTTTGCCAATTGGCCTGGACCCTTTTACCACACGGAGCCCTGCTGATCCATCACGACTGGACTGACGACATAACAGCACGAGGGGGCTACAACAGACTTCTTCCTTTGCGACGTCCCCCTTCTGCTAGCTTGCTATCCCAAGGCCCGCTAGCTGTCTGCATCGCCCCGTCTCCAGGCCGCCGAGCTACTCACTGGACCCCTATGATCACTCTGCTTCGCATGCCTCTCCCTAATGTCAATATGCCTTGTCCATTGCTGTTTTGGTTAGTGATTATTGCCTTATTTCACTGTAGACCCTCTGGCCCTGCTCAACACGCTTTAGCTAACCATTTAGTTCCACCTCCCACACATGTGGTGACCTCACCTGGTTTTAAAGACCTAGTAATATTTTACATCAATAGCAGTCAATATTAATCGTCACCTTAATTCAGTCTCATCTGAAAGTTGTAAATTCTTGGTTATCTTCACGAACCCTGGCTAACAGGTTGAATCAGCAATACAAAATTGGATTTAATTATTTATTTACTAAATACCTAACTAATCACACAGAATTACATATACAAAGAATGAATCATACCTTGATTACAAATTACGTCATAGGGAATGACCCTATGACAGCTGGTTACACAAAAAAGAGTCTGGGTTTGAGTGAAAGAGCGGGAAGACTAAGGGACAAAGGGAGAAGCTGTGCTATCGTAAATACAGTATCTTATACATTCTAAATTACCGCCCATTTGGAAAAGGAAAATGCAATAAATATTTACTCTGAGCTGCGCTTCGGTAGGTTGGTGGTAGATGGAAGGCCGTGTCGCCAAACCGAGTCCTTTGTCCTTTGGAGAATGTCTCTGGTGGTCAATTGGATACGTTGTAGTAAGGTCGTTGTGTGGTAGACGGGATCCTCTGTCTGTTCTTTCCTAGCCCGCGTTTGCAGCTGCTGTAGCGAACTCAATGGCTAGGAGGTATCACTTCTGTAGTGAATAAGAGTTCAAAGTTCATACCATTCGCAACCAAAGCTCACGCTGAGGTTGGCTTAGTTCTGTAGTTGACATGTTAGTCCTTTTAACGCAGAGGCTGCAGACCTCACATACTTGTAACAGGAGGTTATATTGTCGTCAAGGGCTTATATAGTGGAGTGAGAAGGGCGTGTTTCACAGTCTACAGCCCATGTCTCTTCACATGGGGCGGGTCACTGATTGAGCAGAGCCCAAACCTTATGAAAACCCAAATCTCTCATTTGGAAGCAAAAATTACGTTTAATCTCTTCACCAACAATTTTATATTTAAACATTTAAATTGAACAACAATTCCATGTGGATCCGATAACTACAATGTGCAGACTTTCCACTGTAGAGTTTGTCATCTTATCATTGATGAGAATGTCTCAGATGACAATCGGATTGACATCATATTCATTAAGTACCACCGCATATGTTCAATTGGTCGGATTACCAGAATATAGTTCATTTCCCCCCACCTTCTGATGTTCCCAGAATCTCTATGTTAACCAAGGGGTTTTCAAATTTCACATCAGTAGGGTAGAGAGAGGAGAAAGGGGGGAAGAGGTATTTATGACTGTCATAAACCTACCCCCAGGTAAACACCCCCCATCTATCTTCAGAGCTCGTGCTGTTCGGTGACCTAAACTGGGACATGCTTTAACACCCTGGCCATCTACAATCTAAGCTTGATGCCCTCAATCTCACACAAATGATCAATGAACCTACCAGGTACAACCCCAAATCCGTAAACACGAGCACCTTCATAGATATCATCCTAAACAACCTGCCCTCCAAATACACCTCTGCTGTTTTCAACCAGGATCTCAGCGATCACTGCCTCATTGCCTGCGTCCATAATGGGTCTGCGGTCGAACGACCACCCCTCATCACTGTCAAACGCTCCCTAAAACACTTCAGCGGGCAGGCCTTTCTAATCGACCTGGCTCGGGTATCAAAAAAGCCCTTGGTTCAAAGAAGTTCTGAGACACTGTAAAGTCCATGGAGAATAAGAGCACCTCCTCTCCTATCCTCAGTGTAGTAGGCAGCTGGAACAATGTCATCACCGATAAATCCACGATAATTGAGAATTTCAAAAAGCATTTTTCTACGGCTGGCCATGCTTTCCATCTGGCTACCCCTACCCCGGTCAACAGCACTGCATCCCCCACAGCAACTTGCCCAAGCCTCCCCATTTCTCCTTCACCCAAATCCAGATAGCTGATGTTCTGAAAGAGCGGCAAAATCTGGACCCCTACAATTCAGCCGGGCTAGACAATCTGGACCCTTTCTTCCTAAAATTATCTGCCGAAATTGTTGCAACCCTTATTACCAGCCTGTTCAACCTCTCTGTCGTATCGTCGGAGATCCCCAAAGATTGGAAAGCTGCCTCGGTCATCAGACACTCTAGACCCAAACTGTTACAGACCTATATCTATCCTACCCTGCCTTTCTAAGGTCTTTGAAAGCCAAGTTAACAAACAGATCACTGACCAATTATAATCCTACCGTACCTTCTCTGCAATGCAATCTGGTTTCCGAGCTGGTCATGTGGGTGCACCACAGCCACTCTCAAGGTCCTAAACGAAATCATAACCACCATCGATAAGAGACAATACTGTGCAGCTGTATTCATCGACCTGTCCAAGGCTTTCCAAGGCATTTGACTCTGTCAATCAGCCTTGGTTTCTCAAATGACTGCCTCGCCTGGTTCACCATCTACTTCTCAGACGGAGTTCAGTGTGTCAAATCGGAGGGCCTGCTGTCCGGACATCTGACAGTCTCTATAGGGGTGCCACAGGGTTCAATTCTCGGGCCGACTCTTTTCTCTGTATACATCAATGATGTCGCTCTTGCTGTTGGTGATTCTCTGATCCACCTCTACGCAAACGACACCATTCTGTATACTTCTGGCCCTTCTTTGGACACTGTGTGAACTAACCTCCAGACGCGCTTCAATGCCATCCAACTCTCCTTGTGCGGCCTCAAACTGCTCTTAAATGCAAGTAAAACTAAATGCTCTTCAACTGATCGCTGCCCACCTGAACGTTTCTGACTTCGAATATGTGGACAACTACAAATACCTAGTTGTCTGGTTAGACTGTAAACTCTCCTTCCAGACTCTCATTAAGCATCTCCAACCCAAAATTAAATCTAGAATCGTCTTCCTATTTCGCAACAAAGCATCCTTCACTCATGCTGCCAAACTGAACCTCGTAAAACTGACTCTCCTACCGATCCTAGACTTTGGTGATGTCATTTACAAAATAGCCTCCAACACTCTACTCAGACTGCATCAAGTTTGCTATCACAGTGCCATCCGTTTCGTCACCAAAGCCTCATAAACCACCCACCACTGCGACCTGTATACTCTCGTTGGCTGGCCCTCGCTTCATTTTCAGGCGCCAAACCCACTGGCTCCAGGTCATCTATAAGTCTTTGCTAGGTAAAGCTCTGCCTTATCTCAGCTCACAGGTCACCATAGCAGCACCCACCCGTAGCACGTGCTCCAGCAGGTATATTTCACTGGTCACCCCCAAAGCCAATTCCTCCTTTGGTTGCCTTTCCTTCCAGTTCTCTGCTGCCAATGACTGGAACAAACTGCAAAAATCACTGAAGCTGGAGACTCATATCTCCCTCACTAACTTTAAGCACCAGCTGTCAGAGCACCTCACAAATCACTGAACCTGTAAATAGCCCACCCAACTTCCTCATCCCCATACTGTTATTTATTTTGCTCCTTTGCACCCCAGTATCTCTACTTGTACATTCATCTTCTGCACATCTGTCACTCCAGTTTTTAATTGCTATATTGAAATTATTTTGCTACTCTGGCCTATTTATTGCCTTACCTCCCTTATTCTCCCTCATTTGCACACACTGTATATAGATCTTTCTATTGTATTATTGATTGTTTGTTTATTCCATGTGTAACTCAGTGTTATTTGTGTCACATTGCTTTTCTTTATCTTGGCCAGGTCGCAGTTGTAAATGAGAACTTGTTCTCAACTAGCCTGCCTGGTTAAATAATTATTTATTTATTTATATATATTTATTTATATATATATATATATATATACAGTGTCTTGCGAAAGTATTCTGCCCCCTTGAACTTTGCAACCTTTTGCCACATTTCAGGCTTCAAACATAAATATATAAAACTGTATTTTTTTGTGAAGAATCAACAAGTGGGACACAATCATGAAGTGGATCGACATTTATTGGATATTTCAAACTTTTTTAACAAATCAAAAACGGAAAAAATGGGCGTGCAAAATTATTCAGCCCCCTTAAGTTAATACTTTGTAGCGCCACCTTTTGCTGCGATTACAGCTGTGAGTCGCTTGGGGTATGTCTCTATCAGTTTTGCACATCGAGAGACTGAAATTCTTTCCCATTCCTCCTTGCAAAACAGCTCGAGCTCAGTGAGGTTGGATGGAGAGCATTTGTGAACAGCAGTTTTCAGTTCTTTCCACAGATTCTCGATTGGATTCAGGTCTGGACTTTGACTTGGCCATTCTAACACCTAGATATGTTTATTTTTGAACCATTCCATTGTAGATTTTGCTTTATGTTTTGGATCATTGTCTTGTTGGAAGACAAATCTCCGTCCCAGTCTCAGGTCTTTTGGAGACTCCATCAGGTTTTCTTCCAGAATGGTCCTGTATTTGGCTCCATCCATCTTCCCATCAATTTTAACCATCTTCCCTGTCCCTGCTGAAGAAAAGCAGGCCCAAACCATGATGCTGCCACCACCATGTTTGACAGTGGGGATGGTGTGTTCAGGGTGATGGGCTGTGTTGCTTTTACGCCAAACATAACGTTTTGCATCGTTGCCAAAAAGTTACATTTTGGTTTCATCTGACCAGAGCACCTTCTTCCACATGTTTGGTGTGTCTCCCAGGTGGCTTGTGGCAAACTTTAAATGACACTTTTTATGGATATCTTTAAGAAATGGCTTTCTTCTTGCCACTCTTCCATAAAGGCCAGATTTGTGCAATATACAGCTGATTGTTGTCCTATGGACAGAGTCTCCCACCTCAGCTGTAGATCTCTGCAGTTCATCCAGAGTGATCATGGGCCTCTTGGCTGCATCTCTGATCAGTCTTCTCCTTGTATGAGCTGAAAGTTTAGAGGGACGGCCAGGTCTTGGTAGATTTGCAGTGGTCTGATACTCCTTCCATTTCAATATTATCGCTTGCACAGTGCTCCTTGGGATGTTTAAAGCTTGGGAAATCTTTTTGTATCCAAATCCGGCTTTTAACTTCTTCACAACAGTATCTCGGGCCTGCCTGGTGTGTTCCTTGTTCTTCATGATGCTCTCTGCGCTTTTAACGGACCTCTGAGACTATCACAGTGCAGGTGCATTTATACGGAGACTTGATTACACACAGGTGGATTGTATTTATCATCATTAGTCATTTAGGTCAACATTGGATCATTCAGAGATCCTCACTGAACTTCTGGAGAGAGTTTGCTGCACTGAAAGTAAAGGGGCTGAATCATTTTGCACGCCCAATTTTTCCGTTTTTGATTTGTTAAAAAAGTTTGAAATATCCAATAAATGTCGTTCCACTTCATGATTGTGTCCCACTTGTTGTTGATTCTTCACAAAAAAATACAGTTTTATGTCTTTATGTTTGAAGCCTGAAATGTGGCAAAAGGTCGCAAAGTTCAAGGGGGCCGAATACTTTCGCAAGGCACTGTGTGTATATATATATATATATATATACATATGAGGTGAGAATACACATGGCAGGGGAAAAAAATATCACCACAGCAGTACGTCAGAGAGCGTTGAGGGTTGTGTGGATTATGTGCTCCCCTGAAAACAATCACTAGACAATGTATGAGGTAAGGATGGCAGTGGTGTGTTGAGGATGGGATAGGGAAATGAGATGTGGGCGGTAGGCATTCACGCATGTACACACGTACACAACCCGAGAAACACTCAACACACCACTGCCATCCTTACCTCATACATTGTCTAGTGATTGTTTTCAGGGGAGCACATAATCCACACAACCCTCAACGCTCTCTGACGTACTGCTGTGGTGATATTTTTTTCCCCTGCCATGTGTATTCTCACCTGTTAGTCCTCCTGTCCATTGGTGCTGACTGTCACCAACTGAATCACCATGATGAATGAACCGTCTCAAGATTTTGAAGTGAGGGAGTACAAGGATTACCACACACACACACACACACACACACACTACCACACGCCCCACTATCTCTGAGTTGTTCCTGTCATTTGTCTGCTTCTCTGCTCCTGATGATTGTCATGAAAAGACAAATCAATCCCCAGCTTTATTCTGTTTAAGTGTCATCTGGGTGTATTTAGAAAAGCTGTGAAGTTGTTAGCGATGGTGCCAGTATTGTCATGTTTTCTTAGTGGTTCCCTCGTGATCGCTGTTGGCAGCACACACGTTGGGAGACATTAGCCTATACAGAGACATGCAAACACACAGCTTAAGGAAACATACGGGGGCACACATTTATTGCACACATGCAACGCACACACTCCGCCACACAGCAGTTTGCATGTGTGCATGCATTTGTGCACTTAAGCTGCATATTTGTTACACCCATGAACACACACTAGTTCACACAGACTATAATTCATTGTTAGGAAGTCTCAGGTAATTTAAATTGCAAATCAGTGCTGCCTTGTTCTTCATCTTTTGATTAATATTGTATTGTTTTACTGAGTGAAAATGCCACCAGTGTTTTTCATCAGATGCAAATAGAACAAAATAAGAAACAGAAAGATCAGATCCAACAAAGTTCTCTAAACATTCATGAAGTCCGTGGAGGTCTGTGTGTCATCTCACCCGTCTCCACTCTGCCAGGCAGAGGTGGACCCCCCCATTGCCCTTTCCTTCCCTTTCGCTCTCTCACACACAGATTCTGGGAAGTTATCTAGGTCCTGAACTTCCCATCCAATCAGCCACTAATTAAGAAGCAAAGCGAAGGGATTGTCTGGCTGCGAGACAGGGGGACTTGCAGGTTGACTGAGAAAAGAGAGAGAGAACGAGAGAAGTCTTTGCCCTGAAACCCTGTGATAGCTTCAATTTGACATGTGCAGGATGAGTGAGAAAATAGAGAAAGGAGCAGGGGGGAGAGGGAGGAAAGGAGCAGGGGGGAGAGGGAGGAAAGGAGCAGGGGGGAGAGGGAGGAAAGGAGCAGGGGGGAGAGGGAGGAAAGGAGCAGGGGGGAGAGGGAGGAAAGGAGCAGGGGGGAGAGGGAGGAAAGGAGCAGGGGGGAGAGGGAGGAAAGGAGCAGGGGGGAGAGGGAGGAAAGGAGCAGGGGGGAGAGGGAGGAAAGGAGCAGGGGGGAGAGGGAGGAAAGGAGCAGGGGGGAGAGGGAGGAAAGGAGCAGGGGGGAGAGGGAGGAAAGGAGCAGGGGGGAGAGGGAGGAAAGGAGCAGGGGGGAGAGGGAGGAAAGGAGCAGGGGGGAGAGGGAGGAAAGGAGCAGGGGGGAGAGGGAGGAAAGGAGCAGGGGGGAGAGGGAGGAAAGGAGCCAGGGGAGAGGGAGGAAAGGAGCCAGGGGAGAGGGAGGAAAGGAGCCAGGGGAGAGGGAGGAAAGGAGCCAGGGGAGAGGGAGGAAAGGAGCCAGGGGAGAGGGAGGAAAGGAGCCAGGGGAGAGGGAGGAAAGGAGCCAGAGGAGAGGGAAGAAAGGAGAACAAAAGATCATTTGTTTTTTATTTAACCAGGCAAGTCAATTAAGAACACATTTTGTGTGGTTCTGTAAAGGTGATATTGAAGAGAAGTCATTGGTTAAAGTCACAGTTCTCTCTCATATATTGTAGATCTATGGTTCAACTGAAGTCAATGCTGTTTTTCTATTGTGGCTGTATTCACACATGTACCTTGAAAAACAGAGTGAATAACTTGTGCACACAAATTGATAGAAGTTTGCACATTTTGGAATAGGCTATGACATTTCCAAGTCAATGTGCTTTTTGAAAGTTGTATGTGACCTTGTGTAGGCTACTTGAGTGAGTGGAGATTGGCAGGCAGGCGTGGGATGATGGTCTTAAGCCTTGCTCTTCACTCGGTCACAGATCGGCTGGCGCTCCACTCCGCTCAAAGCAAAAGAAAGGCAGAGCCATGGCAGATAAACGAGGGCTTTTCTCACTGAAGCCGAGTGAGCAGCGTTCACAGCCTCTCTGCTTTGAATGCAGAGGCCCTTTGAAAACAAATGAATTCAGAGCTGTTTTGTCCTACTTACTGAGCAATACCGCTCAATTACAATTAGCCTTTTAGCACGCACGCACTGACTATAACACCTATGATAATGCGACTCTCTCTGGTTGTAGTGTGTTGCTGTGGGTTAGCTGGACATTCCCCAGACGTTATCCTTGGCTGGACCCTGGTGCTGTGTGTGGCGGTCTGGTTGAATACTTAGCCCATTCAGTGGTGTTTTGTTGGGCTCAGCCACCCCTCCACTCTGCCTTCCTCCTGGCTGGTGCTCAGGCTCCACTCAGGCCCCCCCTGCCTCAACGCTGGCGATGTCAAGAGTCCCGAGTCCCCCTCCCCCCGCGGACATGTCCAGCGGCCCTGTGGCTGAGAGCTGGTGTTACACTCAGGTAAGCGTGGGGATTGGTGTGTGTGTGTGTGTACATGTATCTGTTTTTCTATGTACAGTACTTACACCTGTCAGTCTGTCTGTCAGTCAGTCAGTACTGGTGTTTTTGATAACAGCCTGTTTAAAGAAGAGGGATGTATTTCTATTGATGTGTTTTTCATCTCGCTGTCCTTGAATTTTTTTTTGTTTGCAGCATTTTAATATCCTTTCTTCTCCCCCTGTTTGTTGTCAGTGTTTATTGAGATGAAAGGCAGGTTTGATGTGTGGTTTTGAAGTCCAGCCTGACCAACCAGCCACTTAGCTACCTGTATGGAATAGATAAATAAATTAAAGTCATCATGTCTGATTCCTGCCGTGTGTGTGTGTCCCTACCTCTGTTAGATCAAAGTGGTGAAGTTCTCTTACATGTGGACCATCAACAACTTCAGCTTCTGTCGTGAGGAGATGGGCGAGGTCATCAAGAGCTCCACCTTCTCTTCGGGAGCCAATGACAAGCTTAAATGGTGAGTGGAGGCGGGGCCAAGAAGTGGGTGCTATGGATAAGCCAGAAGGGAAGACAGGACCAATAACTTGTCCATGATTGATCTGATTTAGACTCCTGTTGGACAGAGTTTGGTCTCTATTATTTTGGACAGTTACTGAGCATAGTTGACTGACCTCGTCTCTGTATGACTGAGTCTGATGATCACTGATGCTGATCCCTCCCTCTGTGTTCAGGTGTTTGCGTGTAAACCCTAAAGGCCTGGACGAGGAGAGTAAAGACTACCTGTCCCTCTACCTGCTCCTGGTCAGCTGTCCCAAGAGCGAGGTGCGTGCCAAGTTCAAGTTCTCCATCCTCAATGCCAAGGGAGAGGAGACTAAGGCTATGGGTAAGTCACACTTGATTTTAGTTGATTTGGATCCCCATTAGCTAATGCCATGACGACAGCTAGTCTTCCTGTGGTCCGACACATGACAAATGGCATTACAGACAAAAATACTTTAAAATGTACATGCATTAATAACATTAACAAGTAGACATTACGGACATTTAAAATACCTGAAAGGTAACAGTCAATTCAGGTGTCAGTATCTGTCCAGTCATATGGCCAATCTTAGTAGATGTACTTTTTAATGTTTTCTTGGATGTGAATAATTTTTTTGCTTGGGAAATATCTATCCCCAACAACCCACCATCTCTATAGGGTCAGTGGTGCTCTGCCATTGTAATCCCATAGTGTACCTGGCTTGATATTATGTAGGTGTGTGAGAGGTAATGTGATAACAGAACTACTAATAACAATCCACTCTTGAACCTCTCAGCTCAAACCTGTAGCTTGGCAGTAGAACATGGAAGACATGTTGACTAATAGGAACAAGGTTATGAGGTTTGAGAGATGTATTACCTGTGTCTCTGAGGTTTACTAAGTGAGTGTGTGCATAGGAGGGGGTGAGGGAGCCAAAGTGTCTAATTCAGTGTGCGGGCCGAGGTGTTGATAGCCATATGGGTGTGTATAATCACTGCAGGTGGGATTTGTTCCCCCCCATATTTAATTCAAAGTAGCATGGAGCAATTTTTGTCTTCTGCCTCTTCTCTGGCTGATGAATTGGAAAGGATGTGTTTCTTCCAATGCCTGCTCTTTTTAATTAGGTTATGTTATGGGGAGGAAAAGCAAAGTTGTGTGGAATTGAATTAGAGTGGGCCAGATGTGACCGCTTCCTGGTTACCAGGCTCTCTACCTGGTTGGTTGTCTCTCCTCCGGCACCCCGTCGAGCACAGGAAGTATGGGAGGAGGTGAGGAGAGAGGCAGAGGAGGAATGCTTGTATCAGAGGTGTATGCAGCAAGACTGTTTACAACCACCCGCAGTGCAGGTCGTGTAGAAAGGGAAATGGTTTTCCTGCTGAGAAACGTCTACCGCGTGAACTCAACCCCTCCCTCCCTCCCTCACACACTTTCCCTCTCTCCGTTCTACACTCTACATCTTCATTGTGGCAGTGCATTTTCACTCCTCAACAACAACAACACATTCACAAACACTGCTGTTATGAAACAGGCCCTGGGCCGCATACTGTAATTGTGCATCAAGCACACTTGAGAGGCTCTTAAGGTACAGTTAATGCATAGTTGGCTGTGCCCATTTCGCTGCACCACTCTAAGAGGGTAGCCTGCAGAGTGGGTGGTAAACACCACCTAGAGCCATTTCATTCCTTCACTCGGTCAGCTCACCTGAATCTGCCTCTCCACATGACCACTGAAATAGATTAAAGAAGGAGAATATTGAGAGAAGTGGAGAAAATGTCTTCTGTTCTCCTCTTCGTGTCTCTGGGGGGTTTGCTGTAAATTGTGTTCTTTGGTGGTAGACCCCCCCGTCCCCCAGATGCACCCCATCTTCCCATCAGCTCTCTGCTCGCCTTGTCGCTGGAGAAAATTACCCGCAGCCACCGTATTCGTGACAAGGGACTTCAGCGAGCACTCTGTCTGAGAATATGGCAGTGAAGATAGCTCTATCTGTTCTGGATCATTTAGAATCCAATTAAATCCATGCCTCCTGAAGAGAACCCAGGCCAAATAAAACCAAAGTGCCTTAATTAAGAAGGCTGTGGCTCAGAGTGTGAGGACTGTTTATGTGGCATGTCACTGCTGGGGCTCTCCACACAGTCTCACAGGGCCACACACTCCACTGAAATGGATAGTAAGTCCAAGTACAGATTGGTGTGATACATAGCTAAATAAACAGATACATAGGTGGTTAGAAATATGGTTAAAGATGATTGTGAGTAATGTAAATATGCTGCATATATCATTTGCTGCCTTAAACATGAACTGTTTCAAGTGGATCTGACCTTCAACCTCATACTGTTCAGCCACACCCACCAGAATAGAGCACCTCAATCAGTAATGTATGTTGGTCTCCTCTGTTGGTCTCTGATGGTGTTACTGCCTGCTAATGGAGATAGATTTGGGCTCCACTGGCAGCCCCCTACCTCTCTCCCCCGAACATCCTCTCTTCTCTGCCACATAATTTCTCTCCCTGGCTTAGTCGCTAGCTAGCTGGCTCTCCTGTGGGATTGTGGATGAACGGTTTGTAACGTGTCTCTTGCCCCCCCCCCCCCCCCCCCTCTTCTCCTGTGCCAGATAAAGCAGCCTGCTGGCAGACACACTGCTGCACCGACAGCTCTGAGAACACACAGAGAGAGAGAGGAAGTCTCCTGCTATATGGCGGTGGTGGCTAGGGTTTATTTAAATGGCGCAGGGCTGAGTGTTCTTCTCAGACAGTGGGCTTTGTAGTGCTTTTTAGGTGCAAAGTGCTAAGGAGAGGTTATGTCTCCAGTGTGTTTGGTCACAGGTTCAAGTTCAGGTTAATTTGCTGTGTGTACACAGGTCTTCACACACTGTATATTTTAAAAGAACTATCTCATTTGCCAGTAGAGTGTTTGTGGTATTGTGGTTAGTGTGTTTAGTTCCACATGGTCTCCTGGCTGATTGAAACCTCTGTCTGAATGCTTGCCTGTGGTTGTCAGAGCTAGTTGCCCGCGGTTACTGATGGGGGCGGTCAGGTATTCAGTGTTGTTGTGTTGTGGGAAGAGTCATTGGACAGTCTTTCCATAATCACATATCGACACGGCTAGAAGGAACGTCATTACACATGTTTGTGCTGACACTTGCTTATAGAGCTCATTATTCAATAGAGATGAGATTTTCTTCGGGAATGGCGTGTGTGTGTGTGCTCGTTTGTGTATTTGTGGTGTGTGTGTGAGTGAGCTTGTGTGTCTGCCTTCCTTGGTTATATGTCAGCCTATGTAGGTGCGTGGGGGTTGATGCAAATGCAGGTGCTCCATTACACATACTGAAGTGTTGTCTATCATGCTGTTAGACATTGGACTGTATGTGTTGTGTACTGTATTTAATGAATGGGATTTAGACTAAAGGGCAGCTATTGAAGTGGAGGGAAGAAGTGGGATGGGGATGTAGGCAGTAGTGGTTGGGAGGATGGTTGGGAGGATGGGGTTGAAGTGTGTCTGTGTATGAAGGTCTAGGTGTGTGAATGCTTGATTGTGTTTGTGGAATGGGGAAAAGCTCCAGGCTCCTTTTGGGATTCTCTAAACCTCCTTCCAGAGAACAGATGATCACGGAGGGATGGAGGGATTAGAGTTGTCTTTTGAACTGATGTACATACTGTACATTACACTTTCTCTGTCATGCCCGCACACACACTCTTAGTGTGACCCACACTATTGATTAGTGCTCCTTTGTTGGCCCGGAGTGTGATGTTTGCCAGCCAGTCTTCTGGGTGACCTTCTCACTGTGTGTTTCAACCATGCCCCTGAGCCACAGCCTGAATATGTATGCTATGCTCTCTAAAACAGCCTGGCTCTACTCTCGTTCTATCTTTCCCTTCTCCTCTCTAAAACTCTGTCCCGGTCTCTCTCGCCTTCCTATTTTTTTCCCTTATCTCTTGTCTCACTCCATCTATCTACATATCTCACCTCACATGCCACCTCTGCCTGTACTGTTAGTGACTGCTTCTATCCACTGTTTGAGTGACATGCTTCCATCCACTGTTTGAGTGACATGCTTCCATCGCTGGTCTTCTCACTCCTCTTCCTCCTCTCCTATTTGTTATTCCTGGTGTGTTCCTCCCCTCCTGACTTGGTGACCCAGCCTGCTGTGACCCGACCGTGACCACATGCGGTCTGACCTGAGGTTGATCCCATGCCAGCGTGAGGTTCTGGTCCTGCTCAGGAGACCCAGTCGAGGCAGCAGGGTCAGCTGAGCTCAGCTTAATACACACACGCATACAAACGCACAGGCGCACGCACATGTGCAAACAGACATACACCTTAGTGTGGAGAGTGAGCAGGGACTGAGCAGTAGAGGAGAAATCTCACCTCTCTCCCTCTTCCTGCCGTTGGACTCCTCACCCTTTCTCCTCCGTCCTCTGTGCTCCCGTTCCGTCCCTCCCTCCTCCCAGCTAGCCCTCTCTCCCTCTTCCTGCCGTTGGACTCCTCTCACCCTTTCTCCTCTGTCCTCTGTGCTCCCGTTCCGTCCCTCCCTCCTCCCAGCTAGCCCTCTCTCCCTCTTCCTGCCGTTGGACTCCTCTCACTCTTTCTCCTCTGTGCTCCCATTCTGTCCCTCCCTCCTCCCAGCTAGCCCTCTCTCCCTCTTCCTGCCGTTGGACTCCTCTCACTCTTTCTCCTCTGTTCTCTGTGCTCCCGTTCCATCCCTCCCTCCTCCCAGCTAGCCCTCTCTCTCTCTCCTCACACCTCCATTAGGCTGAGACCCAGCCCCGTAGGAAGTTGTCACAGGCTGCTGGTCTTCTTCCATATACCCTGATAACACACAGGACAATCCCTCCACCACACAGGGAGAGGAGCTGCTGGCCAGGGGACCATGCCTGAGTCTCTCACATATCGGAAAGGAAATAGAGAAAAGGCAGACTGAAAGATTTCAGACAAACAGGCAGACAAGGATAAGACTAAGATGCAGTGCTTTTGCTCTGTGTGTTTGTGTATCCAACCATACACTACTTGGCATGTCAAGTCCATAAAAGTTTGACGTGGCTTTCAACAACACAGGTTTCAGATGAGGGAGAGACTGACGCAAAGCCTTTAAAGGAAAGTCTTCTGACATCAGTTCCTATTATGCAGAGAGGAAAAGAGGAGAGTGACGATGAATAAAGTAGGAAAAAAAGAGTAGAGAAAAGAGCCTTTGGAGTGTTTGGATTTCTGTCAGTCTGAGAGGGTGGCTGTCAGGGCCTGTTTGTAGCCCATCTCCAGAGGAGGGATTAGAGGGAGAGGACCCCCTGATTGAGCACTGGGGTGGAGAACTGGATATGCGCTCAACTCCACCACTGTCTGTAGACATCCCAAATGACAGCATATTCCCTATTCCATATAGCCCATAGGGCTCTGGTCAATGTAGTGCACTATAAAGGGAATAGGGTGCCATTTGGAGTGCAGCCCCTGCCTGCCTGTTTGACTACTGTACCCACCCACTGTATCATACCGCTGCTGGTGAATTTCACATGGGGTAACAGCTCTGCTGAAAGCTCTATCTGAATGACTCCCACTTGGATATGGCAGGAGATCTCTTAAGGCTTGGACACCAGTAGTGTTAGCTGGCCGATGGTACTCAGCACCCCTGCACAGAGTTCTGGCTGTAATTTGCTAACCAATTCTTCATGTAGAATCAGGTGAAAACGTCTGCAGCCAGACGTCCATCAGTGGGTTTTTCCTAAAACACACCACGCCGAAAGAGCGGCAGACGAACGGCAGATGGGCTGTCGGCCTGGTGTGTGTGTGGTTCTTTAGACCCCAGGGATCCTCATCCTATATAGCAGGAGGGGCCTGCCCCACAGGAGCTTCTTAGATGGGATCATGTCATTCTATACATGACCAAGGATCTTTATGTGACGTTTCATTGGAGATCTTTGAGAGGGTCTTGGAGTAGTAAAATGTCTGGGCAGGGAATTCATTGTGATCTGACTTGGCAGACTCTTTGATCCAAAGCCATTTACTACAAATATAAATGCACTCACTTTACTGTATGTGATCCCTGAGGGACTTGAACCCATGGCCTTGGCGTTGTTAGCATCTGTCTTACCAACTGGGCCATCAGAACCACTATGGTACAGCAGTGTCTCTGACTGTAGTTATTGTGTTATGTACGTTGAGTATGTCCTCAGTGGTTGTGTCCCAAATAACACCCTATTCCCTATGTAGTGCACTACTTTTGTAGTACACTATATAGGGAAAAGGGTGCCATTCTGGACGCAGCCAGTGTATGTACGTATTCCTGGTGAAGGACCGCATGAAGGCATTTCTCTTGTGTGTTTGTAGTGCACAGAACCCTCCCTGCCTCTTCTCAGGCAGACATACTTGGCAGTCCATAAGCACTTTATAATGGGATGCTTTGATCCCTGCTTATCCCACCTGCTTATCGTGCCTGTGTGCCAGAGATGAGGGAGTGTATGAAAAATGTCTGTGGAGTGTGGCATCGTTTTCTTATGAGGTGTTAAAAGTCCCCTGCAGGTGACACTTCCTTCATTCAACCTCCTGTCTGGCTGTGCTCACTCTCACTTTCTCCTTTATCATGGTCATGACAGACACACGTGCACTAACTGTCTGTGTTGTTCCCTTTTACAGAGAGCCAGAGGGCATACCGGTTTGTCCAGGGGAAGGACTGGGGCTTTAAGAAATTCATCAGGAGAGACTTCCTGCTGGACGAGGCCAATGGGCTGCTGCCTGACGACAAGCTCACTCTCTTCTGTGAGGTAGGACACAAGTTCACACAACATAGAGATATAGGTAACTGCCAAAATAAAGGAAATAAAGTAAATTAGGCCTTCAAAGTATATTAAAAGCAGGTGCAGGTGTTAATTAAGAAATTAACATCCCATCATGCTTAGGGTCATGTATAAAAAAAGCCCAGTTGTCGATTAATTTGTCTACCCTGGCTAGAATAATGGATGTCAATGACTTTGAAAGAGGGTCTCAAAGGAGCATATGGTGTGTGTCAGTCACCAGATCTCAACCCAAATGAACACTTTATATTAGATTCTGGAGTGGCGCCTGAGACGGTGTTTTCCACCACCGTCAACAGAACACCAAATGATGGAATTTCAATGGTGTCGGATCTCTCTAATAGAGTTCCAGACATGTGTAGAATGTATGCTAAGGCACGTTGAAGCTGTTCTGGTTCGTGGTGCCCAACGCCCTATAATGTTGGCAGTTAGATGTATCTCTATAGACGGGTTGGTTGTTTAGCAACTACATTGACTTGTGCTCTACTGTGGGGCAAAACAGACGGGGTTGACTTATATTGTTGATAACATGTAAACAATATTTTGTCCCCAATGTTTATTGAAAACCTAAATAAAGTTGCACAATGAGAGCTTGTCTCAATACTTTGTTGCGGTTGTTGGTTAACCTCTCTGGGATATGTGGGACGCGTCCCACCTGGCCAAAAGCCAGGGAAAATGCAGAGCGCCAAATTCAAATAAATTACTATAAAAATCAAACTTTCATTAAATCACACACGCGAGATAGCAAATTAAAGCTACACTTGTTGTGAATCCAGCCAACGTGTCAGATTTCAAAAAGGCTTTTCGGCTAAAGCAAACGATGCTATTATCTGAGGATAGCACCTCTGTAAACAAAGAGAGAAACCATATTTCAACCCTGCAGGCGTGACACATAACGCAGAAATAAAAATATAATTCATGCCTTTGACGAGCTTATTTTGTTGGCACTCCAATATGTCCCATAAACATCACAAATGGTCCTTTTGTTTGATTAATTCCGTCGATATATATCCAAAATGTCAATTTATTTGGCGCTTTTGATCCAGAAAAACACCGGCTCCAACTTGCGCAACGTGACTACAAAATATCTCAAAAGTTACCTGTTGCTAAAACATTTCAAACTACTTTTGTAATACAACTTTAGGTATTTTTTAACGTAAATAATCGATACGATTGAAGACGGGATGATCTGTGTTCAGTAAAGGAAGAAAACAAACTGAAGCATGCTTTCTGGTCACGCGCCTCTATCTAACAGTACACTTCAAGTGACCCTCGTTCAAGATGGCCGTACTTCTTCATTACACAAAGGAATAACCTCAACCAATTTCTAAAGACTGTTGACATCAGTGGAAGCGATAGCAACTTTTATTTTTTATTTTACCTTTATTTAACTAGGCAAGTCAGTTAAGAACAAATTCTTATTTTCAATGACGGCCTAGGAACAGTGGGTTAACTGCCTTGTTCAGGGACAGAACGACAGATTTGTATATTGTCAACTAACTGCAAGAAGGTCCCTTAGAAATCTGGATTCCCAATGAAAACCCATTGAAAAGAGTGTGACCCCCCCAAAAAATCTGAATGGTTTGTCCTCGGGGTTTCGCCTGCTAAATAAGTTCTGTTTTACTCACGGACATGATTCAAACAGTTTTAGGAACCTCAGTGTTTTCTATCCAAATCTACTAATACTATGCATATCTTATCTTCTGGGGATGAGTAGCAGGCAGTTGAATTTGGGCATGCATTTCATCTGGATGTGGAAATACTGCCCCCTGTCACCAATAAGTTAACTAGCTAGATAGCACATGTTTTGCCATGTTAGCATAGATGTAAGATCAGTCAAAACACTTCACACAAGGCATGGTATCAAAAACCAGATCAAATGAGCTGAAACGAGACACTTACAATTCACCACATCCTAGTTTCTTGTCGTTGTTGCAAGCAATCTGGCCATCCAAAACCATAACACACGGCCTTATGCCGCTTTGAAGTGTGCACACCGCTAACCCGTTTATAGGACACACACCGCTAACCCGTTTATAGGACACACACCGCTAACCCGTTTATAGGACACACACCGCTAACCCGTTTATAGGACACACACCGCTAACCCGTTTATAGGACACACACCGCTAACCCGTTTATAGAACACACACAGCTAACCCGTTTATAGGACACACACCGCTAACCCATTTATAGGACACACACCGCTAACCCGTTTATAGGACACACACCGCTAACCCATTTATAGGACACGCACCGCTAACCCGTTTATAGGACACACACCGCTAACCCGTTTATAGGACACACACCGCAAACCCGTTTATAGGAAACACACAGCTACACTGGGACTAGGGCCAGGAGTCTGTCCTAACCATGTGACCTGACCAGGAAAACCTCATGGGTCATCACTAGTTGCCACAAAGTCATAAACCCTGTCTATTTCTGCAATTACTCTTCGCCAACCCCAACCACACTGATAACCTTATGCCTAACTTTTTAAATTAAGACCAAAAAGGTCTGTGTGGATTCTTATTCCGTCAGTTTGTCAGTAGGGCTCAGGTCAGATGCTGTGTAGGGTTGGGCTAGATTATATCCCCTGTTATTACTAGGCTGTAACAGAGGGGGCAGCAGAGGTCAACCATCTCTCTCTCTGTGTCGCCCAGCCCCCCCTGTTGGATCGGGGAACAGATTAGAGGTTAACTTTCTGGATATGCTAATGTTCTCGTCATGCATTCGCCCATGAATGTTTAAAAAGCATGGTGGTGGCTGTTTAAAGCAAACCTAATTAACCCTGTGGGTATGGTGCTGGAATCCATGTCTTGAAGTTCCCAACTTGTTTGTTACGAGAGAAAGCGGAGCGATGTGCAAGTCTGTTTAAAGTGCTTCCATACTGGGCCTATTGACAGACGAGTAGGAGGGGCATAGCAGCTACTACAGAGCTGTAGGGGTGGTGAGGTGTGACTGCGTGTACTGTGTGTGTGACTGCGTGTACTGTGTGTGTGACTGCGTGTACTGTGTGTGTGACTGCGTGTACTGTGTGTGTGACTGCGTGTACTGTGTGTGTATGCACATGTGTATGTGAGAGAGGCTTGGCATAGAGAGTACTTCCAACACAGCCCTCCCCAGTGGTGTTGGCTGCTGGTTGGTTATAGTCCTGGGTGGCTGCCCCTCTCTTGTGTTAATCTCTGGTAATTACACCAGCTCCGTTAATGAGGAAACCCATGTGGATTTGGCTGGGCGGTACACTGTATTTTACTATATACCAGCATTGATGCGGACCAGTTTAGGTTTTTACCTTAACTTCTATAACGGTATTTGAATGTTTGGTTTGTAATATGCCATGTGTAATGTCCATTTCCTCGCAGACCTAGCCCTGCCCCGTCTCACTCAAGGAGCTCATTTGTTGTTGCTTAACCACAAGACACTTGTGTTCTGTCTGCATGATCAATGCAGCACATGCAACAACGATGTTTCCACTTAGCTTCTTAATATAAATCCACAAGCGTTCTATAAATACACTATGAGTTTGAGTTTCTTACAACCAGACCTCAACGAACACCTTTGGGATGAATTGGAACGCTGACTGCAAGCCAGGCCTAATCGCTCAACATCATTGCCCGATCTCACTAATGCTCTTGTGGCTGAATGGAAGCAAATCCCTGCAGCAATGTTCCAACATCTAGTGGAAAGCCTTCCCAGAAGAGTGGTGGCAGTTATAGCAGCAAAGGGGGGACCAAGTCCATATTAATGGCCATGTTTTTTGCCATATCACCCAGCCCTAGTGTGGGTTACTGTAGTGAGTTAGTGACCCTGGAATAAATGAAAAGGGTTGGAGTGTGAGCGTGCAATAGAGAGAACACTCTTACTTTCCGTGGGAAAGTAAGAGTGTAAAGTACTTCAATATTCCTGGTCCTTGTTCCCCCTGGGATGCAGTCTTTACTACCATTGGAGAACTGTCTCCTCGTTCTCTCATTCTCTTTCCTTCTCTTTTTTTTTTCTTTCTCTTCATTTTTGTATCTCTTTCTCTCCCCTCTCTCTCTCTCTCGCTCCACTCTTTCTCTCTCCTTTTGTAAGAATGCTGTTCATTGACTACTGCTCAGCATTCAACACCATCGTCCCCTCTAAGCTCGTCACCAAGCTTAGGATCCTGGTACTGAACATCTCACTCTGAAGCTGGATCCTGGGCTTCCCGACGGGCCGACCCCAGGTGGTGAAGGGTAGGCAACATCACCTTCACCAAACTGACTCTCAACATGGGACCCCCACTGGGGTGTCCAAATCTCTAAGGATTTAAAATGGTCCACGTGCACAGTCATGAAGAAGGTGTGACGGCGCTTCTTCCCCCTCAGGAGGTTGAAAAGGTTTGGCAATGGGCCCTCACATCCTCAAAGGTCTACAGCTGCGCTATTGGGAGCATCTTCACTGGCTGCATCACTGCTTGGTACGACAACAACACCGCCCTCGATCGCATGGTGATAGAAGATGGTGCGAACAGGCCAGTACATCACTGGGGCCGAGTTCCCTGCCATCCAGGACCTCTATCAGGCGGTGTGAAAGGAAGACCCAGAAAATCATTAGACTCCAGCCCCCCAAGCCATAGACTGTTCTCTCTATTGCACGCTCACAGGACTCTACACACTAACGCACACTGACACTCCAACACACACACACGCACAACACGCACACATTTATACTGAATCTACATACATGCACACACACTCACATACAATCATAAACAGAGTAGCAGCAGTGTAAATTATCATACACTGAGTATACAAAACATTAAGGACGCCTGTTCTTTCCATGACAGACTGATGAGGTGAATCCAGGTGAAAGCTATGATCCCTTATTGATGTAACTTGTTAAATCCACTTGAATCATTGTAGATGAAGAGGAGGAGACAGATTAAAGAAGGATTTTTAAGCCTTGAGACAATTAAGACATGGATTGTGTGTGCCATTCAGAGGGTGAATGGGCAAGACACCATTTTTAAATGCCTTTCAACAGGTTATGGTAGTAGGTGCCAGGCGCACCTGTTTGTGTCAAGAACTGCAATGTGGCTGGTTTTTTCACGCTCAACAGTTTCCTGTGTGTATCAAGAATGGTCCACCACCCAAAGGACATCCAGCCAACCTGACACAACTGTGGTAAGCATTTGGGTCTACATTGGCCAGAATCCCTGTGGAACGCTTTCAACACCTTGTAGAGTCCATGCCTAGATGAATTCAGGCTGTTCTGAGGGCGAAAGGGGTGGGGGTGCTACTCAATAAATAGGAAGAGGTTTCTAATGTTGGGTATACCCTGTGTATATCCTGATGCCTAGTCACCTTACCCCTATACAGTTGAAGTCGGAAGTTTACATACACCTTAGCCAACTACATTTAAACTCAGTTTTTCACAATTCCTTACATTTAATCCTAGTAAAAAATTCCCTGTCTTAGGTCAGTTAGGATCACCACTTTATTTTAAGAATGTGAAATGTCAGAATAATAGTAGAGAGAGTGGTGGGTCAGAAGTTTACATGCACTCAATTCGTATTTGGTAGCATTGCCTTTAAATTGTTTAACTTTGGTCAAACGATTCGGGTAGCCTTCCACAAGCTTCCCACAATAAGTTGGGTGAATTCTGGCCCATTCCTCCTGACAGAGCAGGTGTAACTGAGACAGATTTGTAGTCCTTCTTGCTCACACGCCTTTTCAGTTCTGCCCACAAATTTTCTATCGGCTTGAGGTCAGGGCTTTGTGATGGCCACTCCAATACCTTGACTTTGTTGTCCTTAAGCCATTTTGCCACAACTTTGGAAGTATGCTTGTGGATATTGTCCATTTGGAAGACCCATTTAACTGATGTCTTCAATATATCCAGATAATTTTCCTACCTCATGATGCCATCTATTTTGTGAAGTGCACCAGTCCCTCCTGCAGCAAAGCACCTCCACAACATGATGCTGCCTCCCCCGTGTTTCACGGTTGGGATGGTGTTCTTCAGCTTGCAAGCCTCCCCTTTTTCTTCCAAATATAACGATGGTCATTATGGCCAAACAAGTTCTATTTTTGTTTCATCAGACCAGAGGACATTTCTCCAAAAAGTACGAACTTTGTCCCATGTGCAGTTGCAAACCGTTGTCTGGCTTTTTTATGGCGGTTTTGGAGCAGGGGCTACTTCCTTGCTGAGCAGCCTTTCAGGTTATGTCGATATAAGACTCGTTTTACTGTAGATATAGATACTTTTGTACCTCTTTCCTCCAGCATCTTCACAAGGTCCTTTGCTGTTCTGGAATTGATTTGCACTTTTCGCACCAATGTACGTTCATCTCTAGATGACAGAACGTGTCTCCTTCCTGAGCGTTATGACGGCTGCGTGGTCCCATGGTGTTTATACTTGTGTGCTATTGTTTGTACAAATGAACATGGTACCTTCAGGCGTTTGGAAATTGCTCCCAAGGATGAACCAGACTTGTGGAGGTCTACAATAGTTTTTCTGAGGTCTTGGCTGATTTCTTTTGATGATCCCATGATGTCAAGCAAAGAGGCACTGAGTTTGAAGGTAGGCCTTGAAATCCATCCACAGGTACACCTCCAATTGACTCAAATGATGTCAATTAGCCTATTAGAAGCTTCTAAAGCCATGCCATCCTTTTCTGGAATTTTCCAATCTGTTTAAAGGCACAGTCAACTTAGTGTTTGTATACTTCTGTCCCAATGGAATTGTAATACAGTTAATTATAAGTGAAATAATCTGTCTGTAAACAATTGTTGGGAAAAATAACTTGTGTCATGCACAAAGTGGATGTCCTAACTGACTTGCCAAAACTATATTTTGTTAACAAGAAATTTGTGGAGTGGTTGGAAAACGAGTTTTAATGACGCCAACCTAAGTGTATTTAAACTTACGACTTCAACTGTACATGCAGTGCATTCGGGAATATTCCGGCCCCTTGACTCTTTCCACATTTTGTTAACGTTACAGCACAATAACCCATAATGACAAAGCGAAACTGGTTCTTAATGTTTTGCAAATTTATAAAAAAAAGAAATACCTTATTTACTTAAGTGTTCAGACCCTTTGCTATGAGACTCGAAATTGAGCTCAGGTGCATCCTCTTTTCAATTGATCATCCTTGATGTTTCTTCAACTTGATTGGAGTCCCACTGTGTTCAATTCAAATAATTGTACACTATTTGGAAAGGCACACCCCTGTCTATATAAGGTCCCACAGTAGACAGTGCATGTCAGAGCAAAAACCAAAGTAATGCGGTCGAAGGAATTGTCTGTAAAGGTCAGAGACAGGATTGTATTGAGGCACAGATCTGGGATAGGGTACCACAACATTTCTACAGCATTGAAGGTCCCCAAGAACACAGAGGCCTTCATCTTTCTTAAATGGAAGAAGTTTGGAACCACACAACTCTTCCTGGAACTGACCGCCTGGCTAAACTGAGCAATCAGGAGAAGGGCCTTGGTCAGGGAGGTGAACAGGAACCCAAATGGTCACTTTGACAGAGCTCCAGAGATCCTCTGTGGAGATGGGTGAACCTTCCAGAAGGACAACCATCTCTGCAGCGCTCCACCAATCAGGCCTTTATGGCAGAGGGGCTTGTCGGAAGGCACTCCTCAGTGCACATGATAGGCCGCTTGGAGTTTGCCAAAAGGATCCTAAATACTCTGACAGACCATGAGAAATACAATTATCTTGACTGATGAAACTAACTCTTTGGCCTGAATGCCCAGCATTATGTCTGGAGGAAACCTAGTACCATCCCTACAGTAAACCTTGGTGGTGGCAGCAGCATGCGGTGTAGATATTTTCAGCAGCAGAGACTGTGAGACTAGTCAGGATCGAGGGAAAGATTAACGGAGCAAAGTAGATATCCTTGATTAAAAAAATCTGCTCCAGAGCACTCAGGACCTCAGGCTGGGGTGAAGGTTCACCTTCCAACAGGACAATAACCTTAAGCACACAGCCAAGACTACACAGGAGTGGCTTCGGGACAAGTCTCTAAATGTTCTTGAGTGGTTCAGCAAGAGCCCTGACTTGAACCCGAACTAACATCTCTGGAGAGACCTGGAAATAGCTGAGCAACGGTGCTCCCCATCCAACCTGGCAGGGCTTGAGAGGAACACTCCAAATACAGGTGTGCCGAGCTTGTAGGCTCATACCCAGTAAGACTCGAGGCTGTAATCGCTGTCAAAGGTGCTACAACCAAGTACTGGGTAAAGGATCTGAATACTTAAGTAAATGTGGTATTTATTTATGAACTTATTTTTGCTTTGTCGTTATGGGTTAGAATAAGGCTGTAATGTAACTGTGGGAAAAGTCAAGGGGTCTGAATACTTTGTAAATGCACAGTCCGTACCTCTATCACTCCAGCATCCCTGCCTCAAACTGACCCTGTGCATAGCTTCTTACTTTCTTGTGTTCTTCTTTCTCTGTACTAGTGCATTTGACATTAAAACTTAAACCTCTTATCTCTCCTTCCTTCCTTCCCTCTCTCTCTCTCCCTTCCCCCTCTTTTGCTTTCTTGGCCACATGTTCCTGTCCTGCTTCTGAGAGAGAGAGGGAACACCCCAGAGTCCAGTGCTCTTCTATCTTCTCTTGGCTCTTTTCCCAATGCCACCCCTCTTCCCCCTCTCCTGACTTTGCTCATCTCCCTTCTCTTGTTTCCTCCTCACTGCTCCCTCCTCTCCCTTCCTTTGCTATATGCCTCCTCTCTTTTATATCTCTCGCTCTCCTCTACATCTCTCCTCGCAGGTATTTAATGAAAGGATAGTTTCCATTAAAGTTTCTGTGCTTGCTGTCATTAGAGGTGGTCTGAGAGGAGGAGTAAAGGAAAGGAGCGGTCCCTTCGGAGGAGGAGAGAGAACAGGAGGTGGCAGGAGGGGAGGAGGCGAGAGGGTAAAGGAAATGTGGTTATCCCGCTCGCTCGTTATCCCGCTCGCTCGTTATCCCGCTCGCTCGTTATCCCGCTCGCTCGTTATCCCGCTCGCTCGTTATCCCGCTCGCTCGTTATCCCGCTCGCTCGTTATCCCGCTCGCTCGTTATCCCGCTCGCTCGTATCCCGCTCGCTCGTTATCCCGCTCGCTCGTTATCCCGCTCGCTCGTTATCCCGCTCGCTCGTTATCCCGCTCGCTCGTTATCCCGCTCGCTCGTTATCCGCCGCTCGGCTCGTTATCCCGCTCGCTCGTTATCCCGCTCGCTCGTTATCCCGCTCGCTCGTTATCCCGCTCGCTCGTTATCCCGCTCGCTCGTTATCCCGCTCGCTCGTTATCCCGCTCGCTCGTTATCCCGCTCGCTCGTTATCCCGCTCGCTCGTTATCCCGCTCGCTCGTTATCCCGCTCGCTCGTTATCCCGCTCGCTCGTTATCCCGCTCGCTCGTTATCCCGCTCGCTCGTTATCCCGCTCGCTCGTTATCCCGCTCGCTCGTTATCCCGCTCGCTCGTTATCCCGCTCGCTCGTTATCCCGCTCGCTCGTTATCCCGCTCGCTCGTTATCCCGCTCGCTCGTTATCCCGCTCGCTCGTTATCCCGCTCGCTCGTTATCCCGCTCGCTCGTTATCCCGCTCGCTCGTTATCCCGCTCGCTCGTTATCCCGCTCGCTCGTTATCCCGCTCGCTCGTTATCCCGCTCGCTCGTTATCCCGCTCGCTCGTTATCCCGCTCGTTCCGCTCGTTATCCCGCTCGCTCTCGTTATCCATATCGTTATCTACATCTCTCTCGTTATCCATATCGTTATCTACATCTCTCTCGTTATCCATATCGTTATCTACATCTCTCTCGTTATCCATATCGTTATCTACATCTCTCTCGTTATCCATATCGTTATCTACATCTCTCTCGTTATCCATATCGTTATCTACATCTCTCTCGTTATCCATATCGTTATCTACATCTCTCTCGTTATCCATATCGTTATCTACATCTCTCTCGTTATCTATATCTCTCTCTCTCGTTATCTATATCTCTCTCTCTCGTTATCTATATCTCTCTCTCTCGTTATCTATATCTCTCTCTCTCGTTATCTATATCTCTCTCTCTCGTTATCTATATCTCTCTCTCGTTATCTATATCTCTCTCTCTCGTTATCTATATCTCTCTCTCTCGTTATCTATATCTCTCTCTCTCGTTATCTATATCTCTCTCTCTCGTTATCTATATCTCTCTCTCTCGTTATCTATATCTCTCTCTCTCGTTATCTATATCTCTCTCTCTCGTTATATATATCTCTCTCTCTCGTTATATATATCTCTCTCTCTCTCGTTATATATATCTCTCTCTCTCTCTCGTTATATATCTCTCTCTCTCTCTCGTTATATATATCTCTCTCTCTCTCTCGTTATATATATCTCTCTCTCTCTCTCTTTATATATATCTCTCTCTCTCTCGTTATATATATCTCTCTCTCTCTCGTTATATATATCTCTCTCTCTCTCGTTATATATATCTCTCTCTCTCTCTCGTTATATATATCTCTCTCTCTCTCTCGTTATATATATCTCTCTCTCTCTCTCGTTATATATATCTCTCTCTCTCTCTCGTTATATATATCTCTCTCTCTCTCTCGTTATATATATCTCTCTCTCTCTCTCGTTATATATATCTCTCTCTCTCTCTCGTTATATATATCTCTCTCTCTCTCTCGTTATATATATCTCTCTCTCTCTCTCGTTATATATCTCTCTCTCTCTCTCTCGTTATATATATATCTCTCTCTCTCTCTCTCCTCTCGTTATATATATCTCTCTCTCTCTCGTTATATATATCTCTCTCTCTCTCGTTATTATATCTCTCTCTCTCTCGTTATATATATCTCTCTCTCTCTCGTTATATATCTCTCTCTCTCGTCTCTCTCTCCTCGTTATATATCTCTCTCTCTCGTTATATATCTCTCTCTCTTCTCGTTATATATCTCTCTCTCTCTCGTTATATATCTCTCTCTCTCTCGTATATATCTCTCTCTCTCTCTCTCGTTATATATATCTCTCTCTCTCTCTCTCTCTCGTATATATATCTCTCTCTCTCTCTCTCTCTCTCGTTATATATATCTCTCTCTCTCTCTCTCTCTCTCTCTTATATCTCTCTCTCTCTCTCGTTATATATATCTCTCTCTCTCTCTCGTTATATATCTCTCTCTCTCTCTCTCGTTATATATATCTCTCTCTCTCTCTCGTTATATATATCTCTCTCTCTCTCTCGTTATATATATCTCTCTCTCTCTCTCTCGTTATATATATCTCTCTCTCTCTCTCGTTATATATATCTCTCTCTCTCTCTCGTTATAGATCTCTCTCTCTCTCTCGTTATATATCTCTCTCTCTCTCTCGTTATATATCTCTCTCTCTCTCGTTATATATCTCTCTCTCTCTCTCTCTCTCTCGTTATATATATCTCTCTCTCTCTCTCGTTATATATATCTCTCTCTCTCTCTCGTTAATAATATATCTCTCTCTCTCTCTCGTTATATATATCTCTCTCTCTCTCGTCGTTAATATATTATCTCTCTCTCTCTCTCGTTATATATATCTCTCTCTCTCTCTCGTTATAATATCTCTCTCTCTCTCTCGTTATATATATCTCTCTCTCTCTCTCTCGTTATATATATCTCTCTCTCTCTCTCTCTTTATATATATCTCTCTCTCTCTCGTTATATATATCTCTCTCTCTCTCTCGTTATATATATCTCTCTCTCTCTCTCGTTATATATATCTTCTCTCTCTCTCTCTCTCGTTATATATCTCTCTCTCTCGTTATATATCTCTCTCTCTCTCGGTATATATCTCTCTCTCTCTCTCGTTATATATATCTCTCTCTCTCTCTCGTTATATATATCTCTCTCTCTCTCTCGTTATATATATCTCTCTCTTCTCGTTATATATATCTCTCTCTCTCTCGTTAATATATCTCTCTCTCTCTCTCTCGTTATATATATATCTCTCTCTCTCTCTCGTTATATATATCTCTCTCTCTCTCTCTCTCTCGTTATATATATCTCTCTCTCTCTCGTTATATATATCTCTCTCTCTCTCTCGTTATATATATCTCTCTCTCTCTCTCGTTATATATCTCTCTCTCTCTCTCTCTCTCGTTATATATATCTCTCCTCTCTCTCTCGTTATATATATCTCTCTCTCTCTCTCTCTCGTTATATATATCTCTCTCTCTCTCTCGTTATATATCTCTCTCTCTCTCTCTCTCGTTATATATATCTCTCTCTCTCTCTCGTTATATATCTCTCTCTCTCTCTCGTTATATCTCTCTCTCTCTCTCTCTCTCGTTATATATCTCTCTCTCTCTCTCTCTCGTTATATATCTCTCTCTCTCTCTCTCGTTATATATCTCTCTCTCTCTCTCTCTCGTTATATATATCTCTCTCTCTCTCTCGTTATATATCTCTCTCTCTCTCTCTCGTTATATATATCTCTCTCTCGTTATATATCTCTCTCTCTCTCTCTCGTTATATCTCTCTCTCTCTCTCTCTCTCGTTTATATCTCTCTCTCTCTCTCTCTCGTTTATATCTCTCTCTCTCTCTCTCTCTCGTTATATATCTCTCTCTCTCTCTCTCTCGTTATATATCTCTCTCTCTCTCTCTCGTTATATATATCTCTCTCTCTCTCTCTTATATATATATCTCTCTCTCTCTCTCGTTATATATATATCTCTCTCTCTCTCTCTCTCGTTATATATCTCTCTCTCTCTCTCTCGTTATATATATTCTCTCTCTCTCTCTCTCTCGTTATATATATCTCTCTCTCTCTCGTTATATATATCTCTCTCTCTCTCGTTATATATATCTCTCTCTCTCTCTCTCTCGTTATATATATCTCTCTCTCTCTCTCTCTCTCGTTATATATATCTCTCTCTCTCTCTCGTTATATATATCTCTCTCTCTCTCTCGTTATATATCTCTCTCTCTCTCTCTCGTTATATATATCTCTCTCTCTCGTTATATATATCTCTCTCTCTCTCTCGTTATATATATCTCTCTCTCTCTCTCTCGTTATATATCTCTCTCTCTCTCTCTCGTTATATATATTCTCTCTCTCTCTCTCGTTATATCTCTCTCTCTCTCTCTCTCTCGTTATATATTCTCTCTCTTCTCTCTCGTTATATATCTCTCTCTCTCTCTCTCTCGTTATATATCTCTCTCTCCTCTCTCTCCGTTATATACTCCTCTCTCTCTCTCTCCTGTTAGTATATTCCTTCTCTTCGTTATATATCTCTCTCTTCTCGTTATATCTCTCTCTCTGCGTTTATATCTCTCTCTCTCGTCTATATCTCTCTCTCTCTCTCGGTTATATCTCTCTCTCTCTCTCTCGTTATATCTCTCTCTCTCGCTCTCTCGTTAAATATATCTCGTCTCTCTCTCTTCTCTCGTTTATTATCTCTTTCTCTCTCTCCTCGTTATATCTCTCTCTCTCTTCTCGCTTATTAAGCTCTCTCTCTCTCTCTTATATCTCCTCTTCCTCTCTCTTATATCTCTCTCTCTCTCTCGTTAATTCTCTCTCTCTCTCTCGTTATATCTCTCTCTGTCTCTCTCGTTATATATAGTCTCTTCCTCTCTCGTTAAATTATCTCTCTCTCTCTCTCGTTATATATTCTCTCTCTCTCTCTCTCTCGTTATTATAATCTCTCTCTCTCTCTCTCTCTTTATATATATCTCTCTCTCTCCTCCTCGTTATTATATATATCTCTCTCTCTCTCTCTCGTTAATATATATCTCTCCTCTCTCTCTCTCGTATATATATATCTCTCTCTCTCTCTCTCGTTATATCTCTCTCTCTCTCGTTATATATCTCTCTCTCGTTATATATCTCTCTCTCGTTCTCTCTCTCTCGTTATATATCTCTCTCTCGTTCTCTCTCTCTCGTTATATATCTCTCACTCGCTATCTCTCTCTCGCTCTCTCTCGTTATATATCTCTCGCGTTATATATCTCTCTCTCTCTCTCTCGTTATATATATATCTCTCTCTCTCGTTATATATCTCTCTCTTGTTATATATCTCTCTCTCAATTCAATTTGCTTTATTGGCATGATGTAACAATGTATATATTGCCAAAGCTTATTTTGGGTATTTACAATATAAAAATGAGAATCAAAATTGTCAACGGGACAACATTAACAACAATAAGCAAGTGTCAAAATAACCATACATTCAATAATAACAATAAGTATACAGTAGAGTACATGTGCAGGTTGATTGGTCTGTCAGACACTGTCCCTCAACTTATGGCAGGCAGCAATGTAGTGCGCTGCCAGCCCACAGCTCTCTGCGTCCTCCCCCAACAGGAAGGGTAGCCTACTCTCATCTGAGAGGTCTTTGAAACATTGAAAATGGGTTTCAAATTTGGGAAAATGTCACTCTCTAATTGTTTTATATTTTTTACATTTTGTCAGGATATCCAACTCCGTCTCAGGTTCTGCTGTTCTGTAGTGGTTGCACAGCCTTTCCTCTACAGGGAGCCAGGTTTTCTGTCTCTGCCCTTCTCAATGGCAAGGCTGTGCTCACTGAGCCTGTACTTTGTCAAGGTTTTTCTAAGGTTTTGATCAGTAACCATGATCAAATATTTCGCCACTGTGTACTGTCGATTTAGGGCCAGATAGCACTCCAATTTGCTTTGTGTTTGTGTTTCCCAATAAGCAATATAGTATTGTTTTGACTGTGTTGTAATTTGGTTTATCATGATTTATTGGATGTTCTGGTCCTGAGGCTTCAGTGCGTTAGTAGAACAGGTTTGTGAACTCAGCCCCAGGACCAGCTGGACTCTTTTCTTTGCTCAGCTCTCTCTCTCATTATACATCTCTCTCAGGACCAGCTGGACTCTTTTCTTTGCTCTGCTCTCTCTCGTTATACATCTCTCTCGTTATACATCTCTCTCGTTATACATCTCTCTCGTTATACATCTCTCTCGTTATACATCTCTCTCGTTATACATCTCTCTCGTTATACTTCTCTCTCGTTATACTTCTCTCTCGTTATACATCTCTCTCGTTATACATCTCTCTCGTTATACATCTCTCTCGTTATACATCTCTCTCGTTATACATCTCTCTCGTTATACATCTCTCTCGTTATACATCTCTCTCGTTATACAACTCTCTCGTTATACATCTCTCTCAGGACCAGCTGGACTCTTTTCTTTGCTCTGCTCTCTCTCTCGTTATACCTTCTCTCTCTCTCTCGTTATCTCTCTCGCTCTCTCTCGTTATCTCTCTTGCGCTCTCTCGTTAATGGCCATATGGTCCCGTCCTGCCTCTGAGAGGGTGGAATAGCCCCAGAGCCCAGCACACATCTCTTCCCTCTCTCCTGGTATTTGTTCTCCAACTCTTATCCTCTCCTGTGGCCCCCTTCCCTCTCCTATCCTCTCTCCCTCCCCTGGCCCCTCATCTTCTCCCCTCAGGCAGAGATGTAGAACAGGGTGTGTGGTGGAGAGGAGACATGTACCCGTGTGAATTGGTGCCAGCTGAAAGCCCTCTTTCTGTCTGCTCCTTAGGCAGTTATTTAAACCCCACACCAGCGAACTGGCTGGGTGTCATGTTATCCCTCATGTTATCTCTCACTCTCTTGTTATCTCGCTCTCGTTATCTTGCACTTGTGATCTCGCTCTCTTGTTATCACGCTCATGCTCTCGCGCCCGTGATCTCGCTCTCTCTATAATCTTCTTCCCTCTGTTCATCTCTGCCAAAGCTCCAGACACCTGCAGGTATTTAATGAGAAGATAGTTCCCATTAAAGGTTCTGTGCTGGCTGTCACGAGTTGTTCTGAGAGGAGGAGTGAAGGAAAGATGAGGTCCCTTCAGAGGAGAAGAGAGCACAGGAGGGGGTGGAGGAGGAGAGTGAGAGAAAGGACATGTATGTGGATGACAGGAAAAAGGGGAGATGATGGGCAGAATTGGATGGATAGAAGTTTAGGAGAAATGTGCAGGCAGACAGATTAATGGGTTGGTATGTGGAGGAGAAGTGTCTACTTTCCTCACTTCTCTAATGAGACACCCTGGTAAATGGCTGGTCTCTCTCTAGCCTCCTCTCTTCTCTGACAGGACTAACCTCACTCACCAAGGTCACAGTTTAAATACACTGTATGGATCTAGTTTTAAAGCAGTGTAATGTATGGATCTCTAGCTCCGGTCCTGGAGAACTAACTGTATATAGGATTTTGTTCCAAAACCAGCTGGGATGAAGCAAAACCTGCACACCAGTAGTTCTCAAGGACTGTAGTTTTTCACCCCTTCACATATGTTAGTTGGAGAACTTCCTCATAAAACTTACTGTATCTCTGCCTAAGGGGTTTTGCTTACTGTTAAGTGTGGCTAGCTCTATTCAGAAAGTTGAACAGAAGTGTCTTTCGGATACTCAGTCATCCTAAATTGGTAAGTCAGTGGTCCACCTTTAGGCAGACAGAGGTAGTGTCAGAGAGCATCGGCTGGTGGTCATGATTGTCTTGTTTCAGGTAGCCTCCATCTTTTTCACCCACTCTGTCACCTCAGGGAGTGAATGAACCACTGAAGGGTTTTCTCATTCTACCCCAGCATAACTCTTACTTCATAACAGTGATGATTCAATAATGCTTCTAGTCTCATCCTAACCACCCTACAGCCTCTTTGTATCCACAGAGCTTTCTTTCTATCTTTCTCTCTCTCCTCTGTATCCTCTCTCCTCTTTTCATCTCCACCGTCTCCTCCCAGGGAGTGTGTGAATAAATGAGGTGGGTGCTGATGTTCAGCTGTTTCCTCCTCTTACCCCTGCTCTTTCTCTCTCGCTGTCTCTCGTGTTCCCCCCCCCCCCCCCCCCCATTTCTTTCTCCTGGCTGTCTGTGGGTAAGCACTTTGCCGGGTGACAGCGCCCATCCTTCACAGGGCCCTGCCATATGCCACGCTGCTGTCAGAGGAGACTGCTGCAGATGCTCCAGCTGCTCTCTTCGCCCCTATCTACCTCCCTACACACCTCCCTTTCTCGCCTCGCACACTTCCCCAAACTGAGACGGGGAGATGTGTAGAGGCTCAGTGAGACTGAGACACAAAGTAAGAGACTTGGTTAGGAAGGATAGACAGAGAAAGAATGGGAAGGATGGAAGATGGGTGGAAATAGTTTGAGAGAAGATGTAACAGGGTTTGGAGTAGGCTTGGGCGGTATCCAGATTTTCATATTGTCATATCGCCCTTCTCATATACCAGGATTTACAGTATAACTGGCATAGCACGCAAGGGGGGTGCTAAAAACTCAAGGAAAGCCCATTGGGCTTGTATTACCACAAACTACTATAATAGTGAAATCACATAGCTAAATGCTAACGGGCAAAAATTGACAAACTAATTGCAAAGACTGGCAAACCCAGCTCATAAAGTTATTACAAGCATAGCTACTAGCTACCGGATATCATTTTCGATCTGTATGGACATTTACAAGCGATAAATTGTGCAAATGAACAAAGTTGTGATGCTTGCTTTTCTGAAGGAAGAGAAGCATGTGTACATGGAGCAGATGGGAGAAGAATGGAGGGGGGGGGGGGGACACTAGTATGAAGCACAGGGGGGAAATAACTCATCCAGAGATCTTTGACTTCTGGCAGAAAGCCATACTAAGATATCTGATGGAAAACATTCAGTAGTGAATTGCACATAAGTGTAAGTACATCACCTCATTGCGCTGCACAACAGAGACTCACTGATAGGTATAGAATGCTATGGATTCACCACATGGCTTTCTCCCAGTGTGCTGTTTATAGACAAACGCGTGACTGGCTCAACTGTTCTGGGGCGCTACGATAAGCTTCATCGTTTAAAATGGGACAGGTGAAATGAAGAAAGCTTTATCTCCTAAAGTATTGCACAAGTGGACTGCAGGTAACAACTTAAAAAGTAGCTACAAATATGAACATTTATTGAAAAAGTTTGAATAAATATTTTTGAATATTGGGAGAACCATCCCGTGGCTTTTTCCAAATACACCGCTATACGATATACAATATATTGCCCAAGCCTAGTTTGGAGTAGGGATAGAGCGAGGGTAAAATGGCATAGAAATGAGTTGGCGACAGAGAGAATAAGTGAGGGAAATAAAGCAAGGTGACACTTGAGAGAAAGAAAGAGGGTTAGAGACCCAGTAACTGAGACAGACAGATGAATAGTGATAGATGGAGAGAAGATGAGACAGGAGAAAAGTGCCATTGTTTCATGTTGATCCTCATCTGATCCCCATGGGGCGGCAGGCAGCCTAGTGGTTAGAGCATTGGAACAGTAACCGAAAGGTTGCAAGATCGAATCCCCGAGCTGACGAGGTAAAAATCTGTCCTTCTGCCCCTGAACAAGGCAGTTAACCCACTGTTCCTGGTCGTCATTGAAAGTAAGAATTTGTTTTTAACTGACTTGCCTAGTTAAATAAAGGTCAAATAAAATCTACTGGGCTTTCACCATTTCTTTCTTTTTTTTATACCCCTTTTTCTCCCCAATTTCGTGGTATCCAATTGTTGTAGTAGCTACTATCTTGTCTCATCGCTACAACTCCCGTACGGGCTCGGGAGAGACGAAGGTTGAAAGTCATGCGTCCTCCGATACACAACCCACCCAGCCGTACTGCTTCTTAACACAGCGCGCATCCAACCCGGAAGCCAGCACCAATGTGTCGGAGGGTACACCGTGCACCTGGCAACCTTGGTTAGCGCGCACTGTGCCCGGCCCGCCACAGGAGTTGCTGGTGCGCGATGAGACAAGGACATCCCTACCGACCAAGCCCTCCCTAACCCGGACGACGCTAGGCCAATTGTGCGTCGCCCCACGGACCTCCCGGTCGCGGACGGTTACGACAGAGCCTGGGCGCGAACCCAGGGACTCTGATGGCACAGCTGGCGCTGCAGTACAGCGCCCTTAACCACTGTGCCACCCGGGAGGCCCTGGCTTTCACCATTTCGCTGTGTCCCCAGCGCATCAACATTGATCTCACGTGTATCTGTTCCTAGTTGGGTTAGGCGGTATCCAGATTTGCATACCTTAATACCGTGCTTGTGCCTTCCCGGAATCCTCCAGATCGTTTCCTTCAAGCGCTGTTAAATCGGGCCTCCATCTCAAAGCTATCAGTTTAGTGTCTCTGTGATCTTCCTCGATAGTTTCAAGGGATCTGAATGGCTGGCCTGCCTGTGTTCCTGCATCCGTGTGTCTGCGTCGGTCTGTCTGCCCTTCTCTCTGCCACCCAGGCAGTTGTTTGTCTCTGTGGAAGAACAAGGCTGGCGAGACAACAGTAACACATGACTCCGAAACTAGCTGCTGTGGCTCTGGACCGCTCTCTCTCTCTCTCTCGTGCGCGTTGTTCACCAGCTTGACTTCAAATCATGCATGAAATATGCCTCTGCCCCCGTCTGTGTGTAGATCCACTCAAAAACATCTGTGGCGGACGGGTGCAGGCTGGTCTGCTGAAATACCAACTGTAGATCTAGTCCAGTACCCTGGTGTGAATGGTGTCTCCATGGACTCAATGGAATGCTCATCAGTAGTGTTAACTGTCACTCACCATCTAAAGTATGGGAATAATTTGGCTCATCCGCTATGAAGCTTTAATGGGTTGCCAGCAGGGTTGACTGGTATGTTTTGCCCCAGTTAAGCACCTAGATTTAAGTCATTTGGTTTAATGTCTGCATGTGTGAGTGTGGGGTTTTAGATGTGTGTGGCCTTATTTTGGGGTTTGCTGATACCTCTGAGGAAAGTATGTTTATAAAGACAGTGTGTTTGCATTCAATATAGTTTGTGTGTCTTGAGCAGCACTGTTTACTCTGGTTGACTGGAGAGGAGCTGGAGAGAGAGCGGATGAAGGGCCAGTCATGCATTATAAAAAGCTGCTGATGAGTTCTGCACTCGGGGGTTCAGACGACAAGTTTAAAAGATCACACACCTATTAAGGCAGAGCTGAGGAAAGGTGTGTGTGCGTGTGACCCAGTCTGCTCTGGATTGATCAGAGAAAAGTCTCATATTGAACATAAGACACAGTGGAGGGAAAAGAAAGTGTTCCATAACTTAATGAACTTGATTTGCTCATTTTTTCAGGACTATTTCACTCATGGCGTACTGTAAATCTATAAACAGCCACGTAGAGGAGTAAAAGAGACTGACGCAGAAATGAATGAATCTTCTGGGCTCTGAGATTCCATAGCAACTGTCTGGTCTGCAGAGATCAAGAGGGCTGCTGTGAGTCGATAGAGAAACCAGCAGGTCAGGGGTTAAGGCCATTAATGAACATCGCCACCATAATGATGGTAATATACGGCCTTGCTGACGAGGATGATGGTGATGATTGTTGAACATGCTGGTTATGAAGATGAAGATGATGATGACAGGAGAACATGACTGAGGGGTGAAGACAGAGAGTAGTTTAGTCAGTTTGTGTAAATAGGAGCTTGCTGCAGAGCTACAGCAAAGTGTTGTTTCCACCTGGTTAGTTGATGGAATAATGGGCCAGGTTAGCCAGTGTGATTAGCCTAGCGTGGCTAGCCTAGCGTGGCTTGCCGTGCTATACAGAGGCTGAGTGCACCGCCATGCTTATTTATACCAACAGACACACATGAAACAGAAACACTCCCATCTGAATTTACCACTATATATAATGAGTGCAGCCCAATTTACACCCTATTCCCTACAGTCAAAAGTTGAGCACTATATAATAGGGCGCTATTTGATACGCGGCCATACAGAGTGCATCTCAACAGACCCAGTGCTGTCTGTGTTGACTTACCTGTTCCCTCCCTCTTACTCAGTCTCCAGTTTACCTCTTTTAATATGCCTCCTATACTGTCTTCTTTCTCCTTCTCTCTCTCATCTCACTCTTCATCTCTCCTCCACATGTGTGTCTCTCCCAATCCGTATGAGTTGCTAATCATTGTCTTATGAGTGCCTTGTGAATGTACTTTTGAGTGTGTGTGTGTGTGTGTGTGTGTGTGTGGAGATGGATGTACATCATTCATACTAAAGTCCCCCTGGAGTGTGATTTATGGAGCCAGCTGTGGGTACCAGACTGTGCCACACACACAGTGATACACAATACTCATGGTCACAATGCTCTCCTCTCAACATCACCATTTTCTTTGTACTGTGCCCCTGCAATGTCATCACAGGAAATGAGCTTGTGTTTATGAGAGTCTATTTCCTCCATGGGATCCTATACCCTCCTATTATTTCTCTCTGTCTGTCACCCTGTCCTGCCTTTTTTCTCCCAGTCTTTTATTCTCCATGTCTAACCCTCCCGCCCTGTCTTTCTCTCCCCTCCAGGCTAACACTTACACCTCCATCAGGAGCAAACAAGGGTCCTTGACATTCAATTTCCTGCTTGCCACACACTTTTTCATTGTGTTTTTCTCCCCTTCCGTCTCTGCCTGAGTCAGATGGGGAGACAGAGGGACGGGCGGACTGTGGAACGGAGAGAGG
This sequence comes from Oncorhynchus kisutch, assembly GCF_002021735.2. Lineage (NCBI taxonomy): Eukaryota > Metazoa > Chordata > Actinopteri > Salmoniformes > Salmonidae > Oncorhynchus > Oncorhynchus kisutch. Next base: position 66,193,526 of record NC_034183.2, read on the forward strand.
AACAGACAGGGAGGGTGTTTTTCATGGGGGGCAGCCTCCCTCCCTGTCTGAACAGCCCAGTAGCAAGGTCAACTTACTGGGATGCATTTGGGAGTTTGTGGTCATGACACAGCTTTTTCTGGGAACAGTTTTAGCGGCAATGAAATATATTTTTGGGAACCGTTTCAGTGTCTTAGGAGTGCTGCTTTAAAATGTTTGGATTCTTCTTGGAAATTTTTGGGTGATGTTTAGTTCTTTAATTCTGTGGTTTTAAAGGTTGCTGATAACCTAATAGGAGTGTGTGTGTGGACGTGTTTAACTATACTTGTGGGGACCCACAAGAACAGTAAACAAACAAAAACTGGGTACATTTTGTTAGTCCCCACAAGGTCAAATGCTATTTCTATGGGGTTTATGGTTAAGGTTAGAATTAGTGTTAAGGTTAGGATGGAAAATAGGATCTTGAATGGTACTACATTTGGTGTCCCACACTGTGTCCCACAATGTGGGAGTATTAGTATGTTCGATGTTGTCTTGAACAGGTGGCTAAGCCAGCATGGAGAATATATATACACACACACACACACACACACACCCTAATGATTAATAGACTGAGTCAAGTCCCTGTCTAGTGTCTTGTTTGTGAGTGGATGTGGTATATGAGCAGAGCACACGTTAATTGTTGGGAGGTGTGTGTTTGCATGGCAGCTTTATTTAACGGTTGATGTATTGATTGGTGTGGCAGAGATCATCTGTTAATGGCTGGTCTTCCTGTATATGATTTGATGTGTGTGTTGTCTGATTTGTCCATTAGAATGTGTAAGGTGATAGATGGTCTAATACTGCTGATGTCTGTCTATCTGTCTGGTTACTGTAATGTATACAGTGTGAGTAGACTGACTGACTGATCTTCCCTCTGTCTTTTTCTTTTTTTCTTGTATTAATTTTTCTCATTCTTTTTCTCTCTCGTCTCCTGTCTCTCCGTCTAACTCTCCCTCCATGTAGGTGAGTGTGGTGCAGGACTCGGTGAACATCTCAGGTCAGAACACTATGAACATGGTGAAGGTGCCAGACTGCAGGCTGGCCGATGAGCTGGGAGGGCTTTGGGAACACTCCCGCTTCACTGACTGCTCCCTGTGTGTGGCGGGACAGGAGTTCCAGGCACACAAAGCCATCCTGGCAGGTAAGACTACTTTTGTCTCGCACGCCACGCACGTGCATAGTGACCACACAGAACACCAGGCTGACACCAGACCGACTTCTTACCGATATTGACACATCAATGACAGAAACACTGACTATGGGCTCTATTGTAACAAACCTAATGCTATGTTAAATCTTAGCGCTGGCGGTAGTATTAGAAATATTTTTGCTATTTTCACAACCAGAATTATGGCCACAGTAGCCGGCGATGGAGCGAAAGGTCTGGACTTATAAAACACATTGTAGGTGTGTCGAGGCTTGGTCCCACACTGACCAATCGGAACATGCTCCATGACTAAATGTGTAGTTGCTTTAAGTTGTTTATTTACTGTCTTTTATGTATAGCGTTGTCATCAACTCCAATTTGAATATTAGTCCGTTATAGCCTAGTTCGTTAAATATCCTTCCCCATATTTGCTAAATATTTTCAACATGTTTGCATTCCACATTGTTTTAATTACATTGCTATAATATGGAAATACATGGTCTAACATAGGCTAAACCATTCACACTGATATATGGGCTAGGCCTACTGTAAATTGCAGTGTGGTCATGCCAAACATAGTCAATAAGCAAGACTAAATTCACTTGGCTATCGATAAGGCCTAAAAAGAAAGTGTATAATTATAATAACTAAATAGCAGGGCCTCCTGAGTGGCGCAGCAGTCTAAGGCACTGCATCGCAGTGTTGCGGCGTCATTACAGCCCGGGGTTTGATCCTATAGTGCGGCGCACAATTGGCCCAGCGTCGTCCGGGTTAGGGGAGGGTTTGGCCGGGGCGGCTTTACTTGGCTCATTGCGCTCTTGCCACTCCGGCGGGCCGGGCATCTCCAGGCTGACTTCGGGCGTCAGTTGAATGGTGTTTCCTCTGACACATTGGTGCAGCTGGCTTCCGGTTTAAGCGAGCAGGTGTTAAGAAGCGCGGCTTGGCGGGTCATGTTTCGGAGGACGCATGACTCAAACTTTGCCTCTCGTGAGCCCTTTGGGGAGTTGCAGCAATGAGACAAGATCGTAATTGGATTGCAATTGGATATCACGAAATTGGGGAGATAAAAGGGGTGAAATTACAATAAAAAAATAAGTACTAAACAGCAACTTGCTTGTTTTAAATAAGCTATGTTTACATTTAGAGTTGAAGGCACGTTGGCATATCATACAGAGAAAACATGGACTATGTAGGGTTTTACAAACATCCATACTTTTTAAAGGAGCTGGATAAAAGATCCAAAATAAAAAAATAGAGAGGGTGAATGTCCACTCACTGTTATACTACTCGTAAATGTAATATTTTATAAACTTGACAGATCATATTTGCACTTCTACAGAAATAGTAGTTAGGGTCTCAACTTACTGTTGCGAGTTAGAATAGTAGAAACACAAGGTGCAATTTCTAAATGTGTTTATCAGCAGGTCTAGATTTTTTTATTTTGAACCTTTATTTGACTAGGCAAGTCAGTTAAGAACAAATTCTTATTTTCAATGACGGCCTAGGAACAGTGGGTTAACTGCCTGTTCAGGGGCAGAATGACAGATTTGTACCTTGTCAGCTCGGGGGTTTGAACTTGCAACCTTCCGGTTACTAGTCCAACACTCTAACCACTAGGCTACCCTGCCGCCCAATGTGAGTTATAGATCTGTCATTCTCATTGAAAGCAGGTCTAAGAAGCTGTAGATCTGTTCAATGAACACTATTTCTATGCTACCCGTTCATAAGTTTGTTTTTGCGTCTCTTTACTTTTGGTTTTGTACAACAGCTGTAAACAACTGAAAATACATGATTTTTTGTTATTGAAAATGTATTTCACAGTGGTTTAGATGTTCCAATGATTCTCTACACTGCTTGTTTTGTGACAAACTGAAATTAGGCGAACTATTAGAATTTTAGCTGCCAGGATATAGGGGAGGGATTTCTGCATATTGCACCTTTTTAAAACTGCAACATTTCCTCTACACCCCATGGCAAAATAAAAAAACGTCAAACTTAAAAACATGGCTTTCTACTGTCAACGTGGGGGGCGGGGGTCAACCAAAATGTTCTATTTGCAGACCCTCAAGCAATCGTGGCCCGTCATGATAAGTTTGGATTTTTGGGGGCCTTCCAGTCCCATCAAAGTTTCCCATCCTTGCCATAAACCCATAGATGGCGAATCTTTCAAATAAGTAGTTTTTTAAGCAAAAAAACAAAGCAAAGGCCTCCCGGGTGGCGCAGTGGTCTAAGGCACTGCATCGCAGTGCTAGCTGTGCCACCAGAGACTCTGGGTGTTTCCTCTGACACATTGGTGCGGCTGGCTTCCGGGTTGGATGCGCGCTGTGTTAAGAAGCAGTGCGGCTTGGTCGGGTTGTGTTTAGGAGGACGCATGGCTTTCAACCTTTGTCTCTCTCGAGCCCGTACGGGAGTTGTAGCGATGAGACAAGATAGTAACTACTAACAATTGGATACCACGAAATTGGCGAGAAAAAGGGGGTCAAATTCCAAAACAACAACAACAAAAACAAAGCACTTTAAAAAAATATATATAATAATTAAACTAACAACAATATTTCTAAACAAGATCGGGTCAGAAGCATGATATCATAAATCACATCTCTCGTTCCATGAGCGTAAGGCAATGTGTGCACACGTAGACTTAGGGCTCTTGGGCCGGAGGCATGGATGTTTGTCCTATCCATTGAATATAGTTTACACACTAACCATACAATAGGCGTAGTTAGAACAAACATAGCCAATGTATTTTTAAATAGTCTATTGCAATAACTTAATTTTCCTAAACTGACTTCCTACAGTCACTGACACCTTTCATTCCATGGGCATCGCACATAGGCCTAATGAGTCCAAACTTTTCACAGTAGCTGCATGGATAAATATCATGTCCAATATAAAGAAAAAACTTGAATGTCTTACTGTTTTTATGCCCATGCAATTTTTAAAAATAAAAGATTGCTTATAGGCTACTGATTATGCTACTGTGAGTCTCTACTGAGCAAATCAATGCTATAACCAATTGCATTTCCACAAAATCCAGCTTTTGGTGAGTCTTAAATATCACCAGAAGCTCTGCTTGAAATTGGGACAATGGCACACGTATTTAAGGACACCCCAAATATTTCCACTCTTCCCACCGCAGCGCACTTGAGCTGATATAAGACAGGTAAATTACCAACCCTTGCTCCAGGGTTGTTAAATAGTGTAGTTCTGGCTTTTAGAAGTTGAAATTGCCAAAGAGCAGGCAATCCAGTCATTTTGAGACATTTTAATTGTGTGCTACTGTGGCATTGGGGTCTTCACTCTCTCTCTCCAACCCCCTCATCTGGCTGTCTGCACCTCCCTCTCTCCTTTTCTCCTTCTCCCTCGCTTCTTCCACTACCTGGGTTAGGTGACACCCACTCCCCTCATTGTTCTCCTTCTCCACTACCATTCCTGTGACAACTCTCCGGGCCGTTAATCGCTGTGGAGACGGACAGAGCAGGGTCAAAAGGGCTGTGGAAGTGTGTGTGCTGGCTGAGCGGAACGCTTTAAATTGGCTTCTTATTGGTCATGTGATCTAAAACAGTGTGTGGTGCTTCTCTCTCTGTCTACTGCAGAATGAGCTCGGCACTGCATCTCTATAATACCCTCACACAGCTATGGTACAACACTCACACAAAACAACTCTCAGCTATGGTACAACACTCACACAAAACAACTCTCAGCTATGGTACAACACTCACAGCTAAACGACTCTCAGCTGTGGAACAACACTCACACAAAACGACTCTCAGCTATGGAACAACACTCACAACAAAACGACTCTCAGCTATGGAACAACACTCACAACAAAACGACTCTCAGCTATGGAACAACACAACAACAAAATGACTCTCAGCTATGGTACAACACTCACACAAAACGACTCTCAGCTATGGTACAACACTCACACAAAACAAATCTCACCTATGGAACAACACTCACAACTAAACGACTCTCAGCTATGGAACAACACTCACAACTAAACGACTCTCAGCTATGGAACAACACTCACAGCAAAACGATTCTCAGCTATGGAACAACACTCACACAAAACGACTCTCAGCTATGGAACAACACTCACAACAAAACAACTCTCAGCTATGGAACAGCACTCACAACAAAACAACTCTCAGCTATGGAACAGCACTCACCACAAAACAACTCTCAGCTATGGAACAACACTCACCACAAAACAACTCTCAGCTATGGAACAACACTCACACAAAACAACTCTCACGTATGGAACAACACTCACAACTAAACGACTCTCAGCTATGGAACAACACTCACGCTAAACGACTCTCAGCTATGGAACAACACTCACGCTAAACGACTCTCAGCTATGGAACAACACTCACCACAAAACAACTCTCAGCTATGGAACAACACTCACACAAAACAAATCTCACGTATGGAACAACACTCACAACTAAACGACTCTCAGCTATGGAACAACACTCACGCTAAACGACTCTCAGCTATGGAACAACACTCACAACAAAACGACTCTCAGCTATGGAACAACACTCACAACAAAACAACTCTCAGCTATGGAACGACACTCACAACAAAACAACTCTCAGCTATGGTACGACACTCACACAAAACAACTCTCAGCTATGGAGCAACACTCACAACAAAACAACTCTCAGCTATGGAACAACACTCACAACAAAACAACTCTCAGCTATGGAACAACACTCACAACAAAGCAACTCTCAGCTATGGAATAACACTCACACAAAACAACTCTCAGCTATGGTACAACACTCACAACAAAACGACTCTCAGCTATGGAACAACACTCACACAACTACTCTCGGCTATGGAACAACACTCACAACAAAACAACTCTCAGCTCTGGAACAACACAACAACTCTCAGCTATGGAACAACACTCACAACAAAACAACTCTCGGCTATGGAACAACACTCACAACAAAACAACTCTCAGCTCTGGAACAACACAACAACTCTCAGCTATGGAACAACACTCACAACAAAACAACTCTCAGCTATGGAACAACACACAACAAAATGACTCTCAGCTATGGAACAACACACAACAAAACGACTCTCAGCTATGGAACAACACACAACAAATCGACTCTCAGCTATGGAACAACTCACAACAAAACGACTCTCAGCTATAGTACAACACTCACACAAAACAACTCGCAGCTATGGTACAACACTCACAACAAAACAACTCGCAGCTATGGTACAACACTCACAACAAAACAACTTGCAGCTATGGTACAACACTCACAACAAAACAACTCTCCACTATGGAACAACACTCACTACAAAACAACTCTCCGCTATGGAACAACACTCACACAAAGCAACTCTCAGCTATGGAACAACACTCACACAAAACAACTCTCAGCTATGGTACAACACTCACACAAAACGACTCTCAGCTATGGTACAACACTCACAACAAAACAACTCTCAGCTATGGAACAACAAAACAACTCTCAGCTATGGTACAATACTCACAACAAAATTACTCTCAGCTATGGAACAACACTCCAGGTGTCCTACTCCCAAGCACACTAGGTGCTCTACTACTCTACTCATAGAGAGGGATCCCATTTCTTTATTAGAAAAACACATGTAGACTATGAAACAATGATGTTTTAGAGGGGGACCCCAAATTCTATCCTATTCCCTAGTGCGCTACCCCGGTCAAAAATAGTGCACTATATAAGAAATAGGGTGCCATTTGGGGCACATCCTTAACCCCTGGTTCTTCAGTGAGAGCTAGTGCTGCTGGTCAAACTCATTGAAGATGGCTTCATTAGGCCTTTGGCGTAGTAGTAGCAGGACGGTGTGTACCGGAGACTGTTCGTTCTTTCCACTGCCCCTGTGGCAGACAGACAGATGGGAGACACTAAACTATTCTTTCTCCTCTCTCCTTCTCTCTCCCCTTCTCTCGCTCACTTGCTCTATCAATCTATCCATGTACAAATGACCTCAACTGACCTGTACCCCCGTACATTGACTCGGTACCGGTACCCCCTGTATATAGCCTCGTTATGTTACTTTTTATTTGAGTTTATTTAGCAAATATTTTCTTAACTCCATTTCTTGAACTGCATTGTTGGTTATTAAGGGCTTATAAGTAAGCAATGTATTTGGCGCATACATTTTGACCATACATTTTGATGTGTTCTCTCTACCCCTCCAGCCCGATCGCCAGTGTTCAGTGCCATGTTTGAGCATGAGATGGAGGAGAGTAAAAAGGTGAGTGTTGTTGACAGTGTTGTGACCTGAACAGTCCTGTGTCTCAGTGGGGAGTGTCTTCACATCTTTCTCTCTGTTGCATCATCACTAGTTCAGACAGGGATCAAATCAAATCAAATGTATTTATATAGCCCTTCGTACATCAGCTGATATCTCAAAGTGCTGTAAAGAAACCCAGCCTAAACCCCCAAACAGCAAGCAATGCAGGTGTAGAAGCACGGTGGCTAGGAAAAACTCCCTAGAAAGGCCAAAACCTAGGAAGAAACCTAGAGAGGAACCAGGCTATGTGGGGTGGCCAGTCCTCTGCTGGCTGTGCCGGGTGGAGATTATAACAAAACATGGCCAAGATGTTCATAAATGACCAGCATGGTCCAATAATAATAATAATAATAATAAGGCAGAACAGTTGAAACTGGAGCAGCAGCACGGCCAGGTGGACTGGGGACAGCAAGGAGTCATCATGTCAGGTAGTCCTGAGGCATGGTCCTAGGGCTCAGGTCTTCCGAGAGAGAGCGAAAGAAAGAGAGAATTAGAGAGAGCACACTTAAATTCACACAGGACACCGAATAGGACAGGAGAAGTACTCCAGATATAACAAACTGACCCTAGCCCCCCGACACACAAACTACTGCAGCATAAATACTGGAGGCTGAGACAGGAGGGGTCAGGAGACACTGTGGCCCCATCCGAGGACACCCCCGGACCAAACAGGAAGGATATAACCCCACCCACTTTGCCAAAGCACAGCCCCCACACCACTAGAGTGATGTCTTCAACCACCAATTTACCATACTGAGACAAGGCTGAGTATAGCCCACAAAGATCTCCGCCACGGCACAACCCAAGGGGGGGGGGGCGCCAACCCAGACAGGATGATCACATCAGTGACTCAACCCACTCAGGTGACGCACCCCTCCCAGGGGCGGAATGAAAGAGCACCTGTAAGCCAGTGACTCAGCCCCTGTAATAGGGTTAGAGGCAGAGAATCCCAGTGGAAAGAGGGGAACCGGCCAGGCAGAGACAGCAAGGGCGGTTCGTTGCTCCAGAGCCTTTCCGTTCACCTTCCCACTCCTGGGCCAGACTACACTCAATCATATGACCCACTGAAGAGATGAGTCTTCAGTAAAGACTTAAAGGTTGAGACCCGAGTTTGCGTCTCTGACATGGGTAGGCAGACCGTTCCATAAAAATGGAGCTCTATAGGAGAAAGCCCTGCCTCCAGCTGTTTGCTTAGAAATTCTAGGGACAATTAGGAGGCCTGCGTCTTGTGACCGTAGCGTACGTGTAGGTATGTACGGCAGGACCAAATCAGAGAGATAGGTAGGAGCAAGCCCATGTAATGCTTTGTAGGTTAGCAGTAAAACCTTGAAATCAGCCCTTGCTTTGACAGGAAGCCAGTGTAGGTAGGCTTGCACTGGAGTAATATGATCACATTTTTTGGTACTAGTCAGGATTCTAGCAGCCGTATTTAGCACTAACGGAAGTTTATTTAGTGCTTTATCCGGGTAGCCAGAAAGTAGAGGATTGCAGTAGTCTAACCTAGAAGTGACAAAAGCATGGATTAAATTTTCTGCATCATTTTTGGACAGAAAGTTTCTGATTTTTGCAATGTTACGTAGATGGAAAAAAGCTGTCCTTGAAATGGTCTTGATATGTTCTTCAAAAGAGAGATCAGGGTCCAGAGTAACGCCGAGGTCCTTCAGTTTTATTTGAGACGACTGTACAACCATTAAGATTAACTGTCAGATTCAACAGAAGATCTCTTTGTTTCTTGGGACCTAGAACAAGCATCTCTGTTTTGAGTTTAAAAGTAGAAAGTTTGCAGCCATCCACTTCCTTATGTCTGAAACACATGTGTCTAGCGAGGGCAATTTTGGGGCTTCACCATGTTTCATTGAAATGTACAGCTGTGTGTCATCCGCATAGCAGTGAAAGTTAACATTATGTTTTCGAATGACATCCCCAAGAGGTAAAATATATAGTGAAAACAATAGTGGTCCTAAAATGGAACCTTGAGGAACACCGAAATTTACAGTTGATTTGTCAGAGGACAAACCATTCACAGAGACAAACTGATATCTTTCCGACAGATAAGATCTAAACCAGGCCAGAACTTGTCCGTGTAGACCAATTTGGGTTTCCAATCTCTCCAAAAGAATGTGGTGATCGATGGTATCAAAAGCAGCACTAAGGCCTAGGAGCACGAGGACAGATGCAGAGCCTCGGTCTGATGCCATTAAAAGGTAATTTACCACCTTCACAAGTGCAGTCTCAGTGCTATGATGGGGTCTAAAACCAGACTGAAGCATTTCGTATACATTGTTTGTCTTCAGGAAGGCAGTGAGTTGCTGCGCAACAGCCTTTTCTAAAAGATGTCTACACGGTTACTGTACCCTTCCAGAATGTTGCCTCGTCTGCATGGAGTTGGCAGGCTCACTGTAAGATCTATAACTGTAGGATTTGTGGGAGTTTGACCAAAATAGATCCTTGGTGTGTGTGTGAGCCCCGTGCCATGGTGGGTCCTGCTCATCTGATAGGGATGTGGTGAGATTGAACATCAGTGATTTAGAGGTTGTGTTGGCAGAATATTGATGCGGGCCCTGCTTAAATGGGGAAATTATAAAGCACACAGCGAGGAAATGCATCTTAATTGGTATATAAGTGGGCGTCTTCATCAGGGAGAGGGGGAGGAATGTGTCCCCATTTGATAGAGATAACAGATTCACCAGTCTATAGAGGGAGAATAAATGCGTTTGTAAATAAACACAATAATAGCCAAGTCTTGTGTGTGTGTGTGTGTGTTGGTAGATCATGAAAGATCACGTGTACTCTCTGTACAGCACAAATGTTTGTGTCTGTTGGTGATAAACAAACACGTGTATGTCTGTGCTAATGTGTAATGGGTTGATTTGTAGTGTGCTGTTTTGTTAGTGTCCAGAGTGGAACATTAATGTACTATGAGCTGTCTGTATACCCGGCCTGACCCCGCTGAAATACCTCAGGTCGCTGTGACGACGATAAACCAGCAACATAATTGGTTTACTGCCTTGTTCTGCCTCTCGGAGCAGAGAAAAGGGTTCAGGGTTACCGTTACCGTGCCGACGAGCGATAAAGAGCGCTTGCCGTTGGCTGCAGGCACCGTTCGTTGGGAACGAATGCTCCGGATTAATTCCAGGAATCGACTGTGGAGGAAAAAATACATCTAAAATGCTGTTTTCAATTTTGGGGTTGAACGTGTTCAGACTGTTTCAGAGGTGTTCTGGTGCTCTGGTCTGCTCACAACTATTTGGTGTGTGTGTGTGTGTGTGTGTGTGTGTGTGTGTGTGTGTGTGTGTTTTATATGTATAAACATGAATGATAAAGTAGATAGTAAAATTTGCTTTACTGAGCAAAAATATAAACGCAGCGATTTTACAGAGTTACAGTTCATAAGAAAATCTGTCAATTTAAATAAATTCATTAGGCCCAAATCTATGGATTTCAAATGATTGGGCAGGGGCGCAGCCATGGGTGGGCCTGGGAGGGCATAGGCCCACCCACTGCGGAGCCAGGTCCAGCAAATCAGAATAGGTTTTTCCCAACAAAAGGGCTTTATTACAGAGTTACAGGCAGACAAACACTCCTCAGCACCCCCTTCCTCTTCCCCCCCCCGACTGTCCCGCAGGTGAAGAATCCAGATGTGGAGGTCCTGGGCTGGCGTGGTTACACGTGGTCTTCAGTTGTGATGCCTTTTGGATGTATTGCCAAATTCTCTAAAACGGCGGTTAAGGCGGCTTATGGTAGAGAAATGAACCTTAAAATCTCTGGCAACAGCTCTGGTGCACATTCTTGCAGTCAGCATGCTAATTGCACGCTCCCTCAACTTGAGACATATGTAGCATTGTTTTGTGTGACAAAACGTTACATTTTAGAGTGGCCTTTATTGCCTCCAGCACAAGGATCACCTGTGTAATGTACATGCTATTCAATCACTTTCTTGAGATGCCGCACCTGTCAGGTGGCTGGATTATCTTGGCCAAGGAAAAATGCTCACCAACAGGAATGTGAACTGATTTTGTGCACAAATTACCTTTTTGTGTGTATGGAACATTTCTAGGATCTTATATTTCAGCCCATGAAACATGGGACCAGCACTTTACATGTTGCGTTTATATTTTTGTTCAGTGTAGATAGATGGTTAACTTCACCTGTCTGAAATGAGTTAAGCATACTGCGTCATTGGAAGACTGCTGGAACAGGATCACAGTCAATGGAGTGTTCATAATGGAGTGTTCATAATGGATCTGATGTTGGGAAGTTGTGGTAATATAGGCTCTGAGCACTGCCCTCGGTCTCTTCTCTCCTCCTCCAGAACCGTGTGGAGATTAACGATGTGGAGCCCGAGGTGTTCAAGGAGATGATGTGCTTCATCTACACGGGCAAAGCCCCCAACCTGGACAAGATGGCTGACGACCTGCTGGCTGCGGCTGACAAGGTTAGTGTGGGTGGAGGAGGAATGAGGTGTGTATATCGTATCTGATATTATATTGTATGGATGAGTGAGTATATCATATGTTATAATGTTCCCTGGCGTACAGTATGTTATGTTCATGTGTGTGAGGTGTATGTGATGCTATGTACCATATGTAGTGGTCCTGTGTGCAGAATGATGCTAGGTCTATGTGACTCTAAATAAATTAACTGAATGTGGCAGAATTCAACCTCCATAACTTCCTTGGTTTTCTGTCAACATATTTGAGTATTTTCTAGGACCCTGTTGATACACGAGCGCACACACACACAAACACACACCCTACATTGTTTGTGTTAAGTGCTGCCCTTCGCTCCTCAAGGATTCCTTTTGTGACACTCCCTCATCTTAACTCTGCATTCATCCTCTCTCCTCCCATTCATTTCCTTCCCTCTCTTTTCTCATGCAGTGTGTGTGATTTATTTAATAACGGTGCATGTGGTTAACTCTGTAGGGAGCTGCTGGAATAACTGGAGGCCAAGGCCAGGTCTCACTAAGATCCTCCTTACCCCTCTGATGCTATCCCAGCAGCCTCTCTGGCTACACAATAGTACAGCTCTTATGTAATACACACACACACACACACACACACACACTTCTGAATCAGTTCTCCTGGCTGCAGTCTGAAGATTAGCTTGTTGTGGGGCTTTGTGTGTGGGTACGTACACTATATATTAGAGGTCGACCGATTATGATTTTTCTACGCCGATACCGATTATTGGAGGACCAAAAAAAGCCGATACCAATTAATTGGACAGTTTAAAAGTAAAAATTTTAATTAAAAAAATTAATTTAAATGTCTAATAATGACAATTACAACAATACTGAATGAACACTTATTTTAACTTAATATAATACATAAATAAAAAAAATCTAATAAATAATGAAACGTGTTCAATTTGGTTTAAATAATGCAAAAACAAAGTGTTGGAGAAGAAAGTAAAAGTGCAATATGTGCCATGTAAGAAAGCTAACGTTTCAGTTCCTTGCTCAGAACATGAGAACATATGAAAGCTGGTGGTTCCTTTTAACATGAGTCTTCAATATTCCCAGGTAAGAAGTTTTAGGTTGTAGTTATTATAGGAATTATAGGACTATTTCTCTCTATACGATTTGTTTTTCATATACCTTTGACTATTGGATGTTCTTATAGGCACTTTAGTATTGACAGTGTAACAGCATAGCTTCCGTCCCTCTCCTCGCCCCTACCTGGGCTCGAACCAGGAACACATCGACAACAGCCACCCTCAAAGAAGCGTTACCCATGCAGAGCAAGGGGAACAACTACTCCAAGTCTCAGAGCGAGTCACGTTTGAAACAGTATTAGTGCGCACCCCGCTAACTAGCTAGCCATTTCACATTGGTTACACCAGCCTAATCTCGGGAGTTGATGTGCTTGAAGTCATAAACAGCTCAATGCTTGAAGCACAACGAAGAGCTGCTGGCAAACGCACGAAAGTGCTGTTTGAATGAATGCTTACGAGCCTGCTGGTGCCTACCACTGCTCAGACTGCTCTATCAAATCATAGACTTAGTTATAACATAATAACACACAGAAATATGATACTTAGGTCATTAATATGGTCGAATCCGGAAAATATAATCTCGAAAACAAGACGTTTATTCTTTCAGTGAAATACGGAACCGTTCCGTATTTTATCTAACGGGTGGCATCCATAAGTCTAAATATTCCTGTTACATTGCACAACCTTCAATGTTATGTCATAATTACGAAAATTCTGGCAAATTAGGCGGCCCAAACTGTTGCATATACACTGACTCTGCATGCAATGAACGCAAGAGAAGTGACACAATTTCACCTGGTTAATATTGCCTGCTAACCTGGATTCCTTTTAGCTAAATATGCAGGTTTAAAAATATCAACTTCTGTGTATTGATTTTAAGAAAGGCATTGATGTTTATGGTTAGGTACAGTTTGGAGCAACGACAGTCCTTTTTCACGAATACGCACCGCATCGATTATATGCAACGCAGGACACGCTAGATAAACTAATAATATCATCAACCATGTGTAGTTATGATTATGATGATTGATTGATAGTTTTTTATAAGATAAATTTAATGCTAGCGAGCAACTTACCTTGGCTTACTGCATTCGCGTAACAGTCAGGCTCCTCGTGGAGTGCAATGTAATCAGGTGGTTAGAGCGTTGGACTAGTAAACTGTAAGGGTGCAAGAATGGATCCCCCGAGCTGACACGGTGAAAATCTGACGTTCTGCCAATGAACAAGGCAGTTAACCCACCTTTCCTAGGCCATCATTGAAAATAAGAATGTGTTCTTAACTGACTTGCCTAGTTAAATAAAGGTGTAAAAAAAGCCACAGCCATTTCTGACAGGTGTACAAAATCAAGCACACAGCCATGCAATCTCCATATACAAACATTGGCAGTGGAATGGCCTTACTGAAGAGCTCAGTGACTTTCAACGTGGCACTGTCATAGGATGCCACCTTTCCAACAAGTCAGTTTGTCAAATTTCTGCCCTGCTAGAGCTCCCCTGGTCAACTTTAAGTGTTGTTATTATGAAGTGGAAACGTCTAGGAGCAACAACGGCTCAGCCGTGAAGTGGTAGGCCACACAAGCTCATAGAATGGGACGGAGTGCTGAAGCTCGTCGCGCTTAAAAATGGTCTGCTCTCGGTTGCAACACTCACTTCCGAGTTCCAAATTGCCTTTGGAAGCAACGTCAGCATAAGAACTGTTTGTCAGGAGCTTCTATAGCCGAGCAGCCTAGCGTCGTCTGGAGTGGTGTAAAGCTCGCTGGAGCAGTGGAAAGCGTTCTCTGGAGTGATGACTTGCGCTTCACCATCTTGCAGTCCGACAGACGAATCTGGGTTTGGCGGATGCCCCAATGCATTGTGCCAACTGTAACATTTGGTGGAATAATGGTCCAGGGCTGTTTTTCATGGTTCGGGCCAGGCCCCTTAGTTCCAGTAAAGGGAAATTTTAACTCTACATCATACAATGACATTCTAAATGATTCTGTGCTTCCAAATTTGTGCCAACAGTTTGGGGAAGGCCCTTTCCTGTTTCAGCAGGACAATGCCCCCGTGCACAAAGCGAGGTTCATACAGAAATGGTTTGTCGAGATCGATGTGGAAGAACTTGACTGGCCTGCACAGAGCCCTGACCTCAACCCCATCGAACACCTTTGGGATGAATTGGAACGCCGACTGCGAGCCAGGCCTAATCTCCCAACATCAGTGCCTGATCTCACAAATGCTCTTGTGCCTGAATGGAAGCAAGTCCCTGCAGCAATGTTCCAACATCTAGTGGAAAGCCTTCCCACGAGGCTGTTATTGCAGCAAAGGGGGGACCATCTCCATATTAATGCCCATGGTTTTGGAATGAGATGTTTGACGTTCAGGTGTCCATACTTTTGGTCATGTAGTGTATATGTGATGTGCCCATTTTCACACAAGGACACACTCGCCTATCTGTCAGTGTGTGGACAAAAGTGGCCTTTTGTGAGTGACTTTCTGCCTCAGAGTTGTGTGTGTTTGTCTACACTGTGGGTGTACTGCACCGTGGTGTGTTGAGTTGGACACCCAGGGTTTAACAGGACATCAGATAAATCACCTTTCAGTGTTTACACACTACCATGATCTCTGCTCTCTCTCCCTGGTTCCCGCGCTCCACCTCCACCACTCACTGTCAACACTCCTTTTCAAACCCTCTCCCTCTCTCTCAAAGTCAAACTAGCTTCATTGACGTGACAGGAGCAATTTGATGTTATGAAATCATTACACAGTCCAGCATTTCCTGTTGTAAATGGTGATAGATAGCAAATGTATTAGTTTTCTCCCCCCCGTCTCTCTGTCAGTATGCTCTGGAGAGGCTGAAGGTGATGTGTGAGGATGCTCTGTGCACCAGTCTGTCTGTGGAGAACACTGCAGAGATCCTCATCCTGGCAGACCTGCACAGTGCAGACCAACTCAAAACACAGGCTGTGGACTTCATCAACTAGTGAGTGGCACACACACACTGCACCCCGCTCTCATTCTATACCTCTCATTCACACACACTGCACCCCGCTCTCATTCTATACTCCTCACTCACACACACACTGCACCCTGCTCTCATTCTATACTCCTCACTCACACACACACTGCACCCCGCTCTCATTCTATACTCCTCACTCACACACACACTGCACCCCGCTCTCATTCTATACTCCTCACTCACACACACACTGCACCCCGCTCTCATTCTATACTTCTCACTCACACACACACTGCACCCCGCTCTCATTCTATACTCCTCACTCACACACACACTGCACCCCGCTCTCATTCTATACTTCTCACTCACACACACACACCGGCACTGTAGCTCTCACTCAGAACACACTCTATATACCTAACACATACCGTTACTGTACCCCTCACTCAGAACACACTCTATATACCTAACACATACCGTTACTGTACCTCTCACTCAGAACACTCTCTATATACTTAACACATACCGTTACTGTACCCCTCACTCAGAACACTCTCTATATACCTAACACATACTGTTACTGTAACCCTCACTCAGAACACTCTCTATATACTTAACACATACTGTTACTGTACCCCTCACTCAGAACACTCTCTATATACTTAACACATACCGTTACTGTACCCCTCACTCAGAACACTCTATATACCTAACACATACCGTTACTGTACCTCTCACTCAGAACACTCTCTATATACCTAACACATACCGTTACTGTATCCCTCACTCAGAACACTCTCTATATACCTAACACATACTGTTACTTTATCCCTCACTGAGAACATTCTCTATATACCTAACACATACTGTTACTGAACCCCTCACTCAGAACATTTTCACATTTTCGCTAAATGCCTAACACAGAAATATCGTCATTAATTTTCACTGGGAGCTCGATTACTCTTTTTGGAAATAGTATTTTACCTCTTCTCAGACCAATTTTATGCCATATTAACAGGGGCAATTTAGCAGCAAACATGTTTTGACAAATCTAAACTTGTATGGCAGGTGAAAAAAATGTATACTTTGGGTTTTCAGAATGAGGCCCTTTCTCTACTTCCTCAGAGTCAGATGAATTGGTGGACACCATTGTTATAGCAATGTGTCCAGTATGAAGGAAGTTAGAGGTAGCATGCTAGCAGATAGCCATAGACTTCGAGGCATTGACTTGCAAAACTACCTCTTATCTTCCTTCATACACAGAGACGTTAAAATGGTATCCACAATTGTATCTGTCTTTGGGGAAGTAGACAAAGGGCTTCATTACCAATGTCCCGAAGTATCCCTTTAACTAGAGCGATCCTCAATGACCGAGGCCATACACGGCATGAGGTTGCTCCTCAATGTGCTGGTTGTTTATGATTCGTCAACATTAATGTGAACACGACATTACTCTTCCCTTTAGTCAACACTGACGAAGGCCATCCATTGAACTTGCCATACCAATAAGGGCATTTTAATTATGTGAAGAGGGCCTTGGTCCTCTATATTCTGTACTCTCTTCAGTCCCTACTCCTGCACATATCCACTCTTTTCTTTCTCCGTCTGAGTCGTTTTTTCCTTTCTCAGTCACCCTCTCCCTGTTACCTCTCCCCCTCTCTCATACTCTGTCCTCTCTCTCTCTCTCTCTCTCTCTCTCTCTCTCTCTCTCTCTCCTACTCCTCTGTCCTCTCTCTCTCTCTCTCCTCTACTCCTCTGTCCTCTCTCTCTCCTCTACTCCTCTGTCCTCTCTCTCTCTCTCTCTCTCTCTCTCTCTCTCTCTCCTCTACTCCTCTGTCCTCTCTCTCTCTCCTCTACTCCTCTGTCCTCTCTCTCTCTCCTCTACTCCTCTGTCCTCTCTCTCTCCTCTACTCCTCTGTCCTCTCTCTCTCTCCTACTCCTCTGTCCTCTCTCTCTTCTCTCTCTCTCTCTCTCTCTCTCTCTCTCTCTCTCTCTCTCCCCTCTACTCCTCTGTTCTCTCTCTCTCTCTCTCCTATGTTCTCTCTTTCTCTCTTTCTCGCTCTTTCTCGCTCTCTTTCTCTCTCCTACTCCTCTGTCCTCTCTCTCCCTCTCTCTCTCTATCCTCTCTCTCTGTCCTCTCTCTCTGTCCTCTCTCTCGGTCCTCTCTCTCTCTCTCTCTCTCTCTGTCCTCTCTCTCGGTCCTCTCTCTCTCTCTCTCTCTCTCTCTGTGTCCTACTCCTCTGTCCTCTCTCTCTCTCTGTCCTACTCCTCTGTTCTCTCTCTCTCTCTGTCTCTCTCTCTCTGTCCTACTCCTCTGTTCTCTCTCTCTCTCTGTCCTACTCCTCTGTTCTCTCTGTCTCTCTCTCTCTGTCCTCTCTCTCTCCTGTGATTCCACTCCTAATCCTGGTCATTAATTGTGGTTATGGGCATTATGCCAGTTTAATTTGACTGTATTGTTGTTGTTGTGGAAATTGACCATGAGGGACTCTGGCTTGCAAAGCGCTATCAACCCTCCTCCCTCGGACAACATCGACAACAACTGAAATCAATAAAGAGGACGAATATAGAAAAGAAACTACACAATGTAACCAATAAACCCCAGACCTCCCCCCCGCCCTGCATTCAACACCACTGTTAGCCCCCATCTCTCTTCCTCTCGCTCTCCTTCCATTTTCTCCCTCCCTCTCTCCTTCCTTCCCTCCCTTCGCTTCTCCTTCATCTCCCCCTCCCTTCTTTTATAATTTTTTTATTTTATTTCACCTTTATTTAACCAGGTAGGCTAGTTGAGAACAAGTTCTCATTTGCAACTGCGACCTGGCCAAGATAAAGCATAGCAGTGTGAGCAGACAACAAAGAGTTACACATGGAGTAAACAATTAACAAGTCAATAACACAGTAGAAACCAAAGGAGGAGTCTATATACAATGTGTGCAAAAGGCATGAGGAGGTAGGCAAATAATTACAATTTTGCAGATTAACACTGGAATGATAAATGATCAGATGGTCATGTACAGGTAGAGATATTGGTGTGCAAAAGAGCAGAAAAGTAAATAAATAAAAACAGTATGGGGATGAGGTAGGTGAGAAAGGGTGGGCTATTTACCAATAGACTATGTACAGCTGCAGCGATCGGTTAGCCGCTCAGATAGCTGATGTTGGTGAGGGAGATAAAAGTCTCCAACTTCAGTGATTTTTGCAATTCGTTCCAGTCACAGGCAGCAGAGTACTGGAACGAAAGGCGGCCAAATGAGGTGTTGGCTTTAGGGATGATCAATGAGATACACCTGCTGGAGCGCGTGCTACGGATGGGTGTTGCCATCGTGACCAGTGAGCTGAGATAAGGCGGAGCTTTACCTAGCATGGACTTGTAGATGACCTGGAGCCAGTGGGTCTGGCGACGAATATGTAGCGAGGGCCAGCCGACTAGAGCATACAAGTCGCAGTGGTGGGTGGTATAAGGTGCTTTAGTGACGAAACGGATGGCACTGTGATAGACTGCATCCAGTTTGCTGAGTAGAGTGTTGGAAGCCATTTTGTAGATGACATCGCCGAAGTCGAGGATCGGTAGGATAGTCAGTTTTACTAGGGTAAGCTTGGCGGCGTGAGTGAAGGAGTCTTTGTTGCGGAATAGAAAGCCGACTCTTGATTTGATTTTCGATTGGAGATGTTTGATATGAGTCTGGAAGGAGAGTTTGCAGTCTAGCCAGACACCTAGGTACTTATAGACGTCCACATATTCAAGGTCGGAACCATCCAGGGTGGTGATGCTAGTCGGGCATGCGGGTGCAGGCAGCGACTAGCATCACCCCCAGCCCCCTGGGCCCGGCCTGCTCTCCAGCTGTGGCTGCTCTCTCTGTGCCCTTTGCTGGTCTGCTAACCTCAGGCACAGCTCATAGCTCATAGCTCACAGCCCATTGGCCATTAGAGGGAGCAGGGGGTACATGTCCCTACCAGGGAACTGGGTCAGAGGTGGGCTTGGATGTCTGGGAGGTATTCTGCTGGACACACATTGACTTTCATTAACACACACACACACACTAATACACAGAACAAATGTCATTAAAGGCCATGTATGTGTGTGCGTGATAGTGCAGTACTGCACCCTGAGGGTGTGAGGAGGCTGGGGATTCCCACAGGGCCCAGTGGTATGCAGTCTGTCAGGTTTGTGTGGAGAATGGAGGGAGAGGCCAGGTTAGAACAGTGCTAATATCTCTCCTTCTCGCTCTCTGCCTCACTCTTTCCTCCTCTCCTTCTGACTTTTCTCTCTTTGTCCCTCCCCCTCTCTCGCCCCTTCCTCTTTCTCCCCCACCTCTCTCTCTCTCTCTCTCTCTCTCTCTGTCTCTCTCTCTGTCTCTGTCTCTGTCTCTGTCTCTGTCTCTGTCTCTGTCTCTATTCTCTAGTCATGCTGCTGAGGTGATGGAGACGTCTGGCTGGAAGTCCATGGTGGCATCCCACCCCCACCTGGTGGCTGAGGCCTATCGCTCCCTGGCCTCGGCCCAGTGCCCCTTCCTAGGACCCCCACGCAAACGCCTCAAACAGTCCTAGTGTCCCTGGATCCCTTGCCCAGCTCTGCTCTGCCCTGGGACCACAGAGGGGTCTGCTCTCCTCCTCCTCCAGGCCCCCTCCAGAACCTAGAGATGCCCAGATTGATACCAGAGCTCCTCTCTCCCTCCTCCCTCAGCTGAAAATACAGGGGGGATGGTGTGGATTTGGTACAAAGACGATGAAAAAAAGGGATGATCCACCCTGATAACTGAATATAGACAGTGACTACCTTGTCTTACCCTGTACACCTGTAGAGAACAGAGTGTTTGGGTATAGGAGGGAGGTAGAAGTTGTAAATGCATTTTTTTTTTACTTTACTTTTTTTTTAAGTCCTCCTTGTAGCATTGTGTAAAAACCCAAGCTTTATGTATGAAATCAGAAAAACAAACAAAAAAGACAATTACCAAAAATGGACAAAGAGAAAGTTTTGGGTGATGAAGTGCCACCATGTCCCAGTCATCTTCCCTGAGCAGAGAAACACCCTGTAGTTCATGTTTGACATCCATCTTGTACAAAATAACATTTTAAGCATTTTTCTTGCCGAAGGGCAAAAAGAAAGGTGATTTTTGCAAGAAACAAGATGGAGATGAACACGTTTTAATGTTCAACATGTCCAACCTTTTTCTCTAAGAAAAACGACATACAAAAACATATTATATCAACTGTTTTTACTCTGACCCTTTTCAGGACTACTTTCCTCATTGGTGGAATTAGAACGCACTCCTGCGTCACTGTCAAAACGCTAACAAATGTTTTGTCTCAACACAAAATACAGCTATTTTGGATTGTAAAAGCCTTGTTGTCTTTCAGTATCTACTGAGTTGTCATTAGTGTGTGTGTGTGGTGACCATGTCTGCCAACGATTGACTGGTTAAACACTCATTTGAAACCGCTGCACTCAGCCCTATTTACATCTCATCCACACATGATCAAAGTCTGCTAAATCCCCTACACACACCTCATCTTACTGTACTGTAAGTGCCAGGGTGTGTCTGGTGTATAGCCTTTCCTGTTGGCACTGTCAGTTCTAGTTGTGTTTGACTTGGTCTTAGTGTGCTTCCTGTCTGTGACTACAGATGTAATCTCCTCGGTCCGCTGGGCTAATGGTGTGTATTTGAACAGGATTTGTCTCTGTTGACCGAGGTTGTAGCTCAGCAGGACTCCTATCAGCACTCCCATCACCCTGAAGTCTCTAGAGAAGCTGTTTCCACACCAGTCTATCAGTCATCATCTGCCAGATGTCCCAGCCACCTCTGTCCACTAGCTAACACACCGTCCAGACTGTACAGTAGCTACAATTGTGGCCCAAAAGGCACCCTATTACATGTTTAGTACAATACTTGTGACTAGGGTGGCCATTTGGGAGACAACCTACATCTCTTTTAGGATAGAATTTGTGTGATCCCTGGTATTATTAGTGTAGAGAGAAGGAGCATGTAGGAGATGGACACCTGAGTGGTCACAGGCTAAGCTAGGCTAGTGGGGGGGGGGGGTCACAGGCAGAGCTAGGCTAGTGGGGGGGATGGTCACAGGCAGAGCTAGGCTAGTGGGAGGGGAGGGAAAGTGGTCACAGGCTAGGCTAGTGGGAGGGGGGGGGAGTGGTCACAGGCAAAGCTAGGCTAGTGGGGGGGGGGGGGGAGTGGTCACAGGTAAAGCTAGGCTAGTGGGGGGGGGGGGGAGTGGTCACAGGCAAAGCTAGGCTAGTGGGGGGAGGGGGGGGGGAGTGGTCACAGGCAAAGCTAGGCTAGTGGGGGGGGGGGGGGGAGTGGTCACAGGCAAAGCTAGGCTAGTGGGGGGGGGGAGTGGTCACAGGTAAAGCTAGGCTAGTGGGGGGGGGGGAGTGGTCACAGGCAAAGCTAGGCTAGTGGGGGGGAGGGGGGGGGAGTGGTCACAGGCAAAGCTAGGCTAGTGGGGGGGGGGGGGGTCACAGGCAAAGCTAGGCTAGTGGGGGGGGGGGGGGGGTCACAGGCAAAGCTAGGCTAGTGGGGGGGGGGGGGGTCACAGGCAAAGCTAGGCTAGTGGGTGGGGGGGGGGGGGGTCACAGGCAAAGCTAGGCTAGTGGGGGGGGGGGGGGGGGTCACAGGCAAAGCTAGGCTAGTGGGGGGGGGGGTGGTCACAGGCAAAGCTAGGCTAGTGGGGGGGGGGGGGGGTGGTCACAGGCAAAGCTAGGCTAGTGGGGGGGGGAGTGGTCACAGGCAAAGCTAGGCTAGTGGGGGGGGGGGGGGGTGGTCACAGGCAAAGCTAGGCTAGTGGGGGGGGGGGGGGGTGGTCACAGGCAAAGCTAGGCTAGTGGGGGGGGGGAGTGGTCACAGGCAAAGCTAGGCTAGTGGGGGGGGGGGAGTGGTCACAGGCAAAGCTAGGCTAGTGGGGGGGGGAGTGGTCACAGGCTAGGCTAGTGGGGGGGGGGGGAGTGGTCACAGGCAAAGCTAGGCTAGTGGGGGGGGGAGTGGTCACAGGCAAAGCTAGGCTAGTGGGGGGGGGGGGGGGTGGTCACAGGCAAAGCTAGGCTAGTGGGGGGGGGAGTGGTCACAGGCAAAGCTAGGCTAGTGGGGGGGGGGAGTGGTCACAGGCAAAGCTAGGCTAGTGGGGGGGGGGGGAGTGGTGACAGGCAAAGCTAGGCTAGTGGGGGGGGGTGGTCACAGGCAAAGCTAGGCTAGTGGGGGGGGGAGTGGTCACAGGCAAAGCTAGGCTAGTGGGGGGGGGGGGTGGTCACAGGCAAAGCTAGGCTAGTGGGGGGGGGGGGGAGTGGTCACAGGCAAAGCTAGGCTAGTGGGGGGGGGAGTGGTCACAGGCAAAGCTAGGCTAGTGGGGGGGGGGGGGGGGAAGTGGTGTAGAGGCCAGAGAAACTATGCCATTCTGATATAGTACTGTTTGCACAATAGCCTCTGAGTATGCTTTCCAGACACTGCAACCATGGCAAAGACTCTGCCGTTAAGATAAAGGTTTGTGTGTGTGCATGTCATCTTGAACCACATTGAGTGTATTTCTATATGTACTGTTTAGTCACACTTCCTCTTACTAAGCCTTGTCCTTGAATTGATGTCAGGTCTCCTTTATAATACCAATAAGTCTGTCTTTGAGGAGAGAGAACTCCTCTGAGCTGGCTTCTTTACTTTACATACTCATGTTCTAGCTTCCCTTGGGTGTGTTGGGGCTCTGTCAGCGGTTTAGACCATTGGGGAGAGATGGCTGGATAGAGGGATAGATGAGGAGAGGCGTGTGCTATTGTCATACATGCTGTAAAAGTCTGTCGCTCTGTCCTTCCTTCCCCTCCTCCCTCTCCCTCTTTCCCATGCCTCTCTTAATGGGAGTGAGAGATGAGCCAGCAGGTCAGTGCTGTAAACTGGGTAACAAGCTCTGTGGCCGTGTCAGCCCGCCACAGCTAAAGACGAGAAGCCGGCCTTAAGATTGATGTCCACTGCTCCACTCTGCCCTGCAGCAGGAAGAAGAGGGATGGAGAGAGGGGTGAGAAGGGGAAGGGAGAGGAGAGGAGGAAGATGGGGGGGAGGAAGATGGGGGAGGAGGAGGAGAAAAGATGGGGGGGGGGGGCGGGGCGGAGGAGGAGAAAAGATGGGGGGGAGGAGGAGAAAAGGAAGAGGGGGGGAGGAGGAGAAAAGGAAGATGGGGGGAGGAGAAAAGGAAGATGGGGGGGGGGGGGAAAGGAAGATGGGGGGAGGAGAAAAGGAAGATGGGTGGGGGGGAGAAAAGGAAGATGGGGGGGAGTGCGGAGGAGGAGAAAAGATGGGGGGGGGAGGAGAAAAGGAATATGGGGTAGGAGAAAAGGAAGATGGGGGGGAGAAAAGGAAGATGGGGCGGAGGAGGAGAAAAGGAAGATGGGGGGGAGGGAGGAGGAAAGGAAGGTGGGGGGGAGGAGGAGGAGGAAAGGAAGATGGGGGGAGGAGGAGGAGGAGGAAAGGAAGATGGGGGGGGGAGAGTAGGATGGGGAGGAAAGGAAAGATTGGGGGAAAGGAAGATTGGGGGGAGGAGGAGGAAAGGAAGGGGGGGAGGAGGAGGAAAGGAAGATGGGGGGAGGAGGATGGGGAGGATAGGAAGATGGGGGGGGGGGAGGGAAGGAAGATGGGGGGGGGGGGGGGAAAGGAAGATGGGGGGAGGGAGGAAGGAAGGAAGATGGGGGGAGGGAGGAGAAAAGGAAGATGGGGGGGGGAGGAGGAAAGGAAGATGGGGGGGAGGAGGAGGATGGGGAGGAAAGGAAGATTGGGGGGAAAGGAAGATTGGGGGGAGAGGAGGAGGATGGGGAGGAAAGGAAGATTGGGGGAAGGAGGAGAAAAGGAAGAGAAAAGGAAAATGGGGGAGGAGGAGGAGGAAAGGAAGATGGGGGGGAGGAGGAGAAAAGGAAGATGGGGGGGAGGAGGAGAAAAGGAAGATGGGGGGAGGAGAAAAGGAAGATGGGGGAGGAGGAGAAAATGAAGATGGGGGAGGAGGAGAAAAGGAAGATGGGGGGAGGAGAAAAGGAAGATGGGGGAGGAGGAGAAAATGAAGATGGGGGAGGAGGAGAGAAAAGGAAGATGGGGGGGAGGAGAAAAGGAAGATGGGGGGAGGAGAAAAGGAAGATGGGGGGGAGGAGAAAAGAAGATGGGGTGGAGGAGAAAAGGAAGATGGGGGGAGGAGAAAAGGAAGATGGGGGGAGGAGAA
Source organism: Oncorhynchus kisutch (assembly GCF_002021735.2). Taxonomy (NCBI): domain Eukaryota; kingdom Metazoa; phylum Chordata; class Actinopteri; order Salmoniformes; family Salmonidae; genus Oncorhynchus; species Oncorhynchus kisutch. The sequence continues at coordinate 66,218,635 of NC_034183.2, forward strand.
AAGGAAGATGGGGGGAGGAGAAAAGGAAGATGGGGGGGAGGAGAAAAGGAAGATGGGGGGGAGGAGAAAAGGAAGATGGGGGGAGGAGAAAAGGAAGATGGGGGAGGAGAAAGGAAGATGGGGGGAGGAGAAAAGGAAGATGGGGGGGGGAGGAGAAAAGGAAGATGGGGGGAGGAGAAAAGGAAGATGGGGGGAGGAGAAAAGGAAGATGGGGGGGAGGAGAAAGGAAGATGGGGGGGAGGAGAAAGGAAGATGGGGGGGAGGAGAAAAGGAAGATGGGGAGGAGAAGAAAGGACGATGGGGGGAGGAGAAAAGGAAGATGGGGGGGAGGAGAAAAGGAAGATGGGGGGGAGGAGAAAAGGAAGATGGGGGGAGGAGAAAAGGAAGATGGGGGGGAGGAGAAAAGGAAGATGGGGGGGAGGAAGGAAGAGGAGAAAGGAAGAAGATATGAGGAGAAGGAACTGAAGATGGGGAAGGAGGAGGAAAGGAAGATGGGGGGGAGGAGGAGGATGGGGAGGAAAGGAAGATTGGGGGGAAAGGAAGATTGGGGGGAGAGGAGGAGGATGGGGAGGAAAGGAAGATTGGGGGAAGGAGGAGGAAAAGGAAAGAGAAAAGGAAAATGGGGGAGGAGGAGGAGGAAAGGAAGATGGGGGGGAGGAGGAGAAAAGGAAGATGGGGGGAGGAGAAAATGAAGATGGGGGAGGAGGAGAAAATGAAGATGGGGGAGGAGGAGAAAGGAAGATGGGGGGAGGAGAAAAGGAAGATGGGGGGGAGGAGAAAAGGAAGATGGGGGGGAGGAGAAAAGGAAGATGGGGGGAGGAGAAAAGGAAGATGGGGGGGAGGAGAAAAGGAAGATGGGGGGAGGAGAAAAGGAAGATGGGGGGAGGAGAAAAGGAAGATGGGGGGAGGAGAAAAGGAAGATGGGGGAGGAGAAAAGGAAGATGGGGGAGGAGAAAAGGAAGATGGGGGGAGGAGAAAAGGAAGATGGGGGAGGAGAAAAGGAAGATGGGGGAGGAGAAAAGGAAGATGGGGAAGGAGAGGAAAGGAAGATGGGGGGGGAGAAGGAAAGGAAGATGGGGGGGAAGGAGGAGATAAAGGAAATGGGGGGGGGGAGAAAGGAAGATTGGGGAGGAGGAGGAAAGGAAGATGGGAAGGAGGAGGAGGAAAGGAAGATGGGGGAGGAGGAGGAAAGGAAGATGGGGTGGAGGAGGGAAAGGAAGATGGGGAAAGGGAAGATGGGGTTGGAGGAAGAGGGAAGGAAGATGTGGGGGGGAGGAGGAAAGGAAGATGGGGGGAGGAGAAAGGAAGATGGGGGGAGGAGAAAAGGAAGATGGGGGGAGGAGAAAAGGAAGATGGGGGAGGAGAAAAGGAAGATGGGGGGAGGAGAAAAGGAAGATGGGGGGAGGAGAAAAGGAAGATGGGGGGAGGAGAAAAGGAAGATGGGGGAGGAGAAAAGGAAGATGGGGGAGGAGAAAAGGAAGATGGGGGGAGGAGAAAAGGAAGATGGGGGGGGAGGAGAAAGGAAGATGGGGGGGGAGGAGAAAAGGAAGATGGGGGGGAGGAGAAAAGGAAGATGGGGAGGAGAAAAGGAAGATGGGGGAGGAGAAAAGGAAGATGGGGGGAGGAGAAAAGGAAGATGGGGGGAGGAGAAAAGGAAGATGGGGGGAGGAGAAAAGGAAGATGGGGGGAGGAGAAAAGGAAGATGGGGGGGAGGAGAAAAGGAAGATATGAGGAGAAGGAACTGAAGATGGGGAAGGAGGAGGAAAGGAAGATGGGGAAGGAGGAGGAAAGGAAGATGGGGGGGAGAAGGAAAGGAAGATGGGGGGGGAAGGAGGAGATAAGGAAAATGGGGGGGGGGGAGAAAAGGAAGATGGGAGAGTAGGAGAAAAGGAAGATTGGGGAGGAGGAGGAGGAAAGGAAGATGGGAAGGAGGAGGAGGAAAGGAAGATGGGGGAGGAGGAGGAAAGGAAGATGGGGGTGGAGGAGGAAAGGAAGATGGGGAAAGGGAAGATGGGGTTGGAGGAAGAGGGAAGGAAGATGTGGGGGGGAGGAGGAAAGGAAGATGGGGGAGGAGGGAGGGAAGATGGGGAGGAGGGATGGGGGGGAGGAGGAGGAGGAAAGGAAGATGGGGGGAGGAGGAGGATAGGAAGATGGGGGAGGAAAGGAAGATGTGGGGGGGGGGGGGGGGGAGAGAGATGGGGGAGGAGAGAGGGATTGGGGGGAGGAGGAGGAGGAAAGGAAGATGGGGGAGGAGGAAAGGAAGATGGGGGGGGGGGGGGGAGATGGGGGAGGAGGCAAGACGGGCGGAGGGAAGCAGTTGTGAAAGGGAAGGCTTAGAATTTACCTAGATTTCCCAGACCCTGACAACTCCAATGGCAAAGCCTGGAGATGGATTATAAAGGAGCCTGCACACAATGTGTTCATATGCATACATTCAGCATATCCACTAATAACCTAACACATGGCTGATATTTTCTATTGATACAGTATACTGTTGTACAACACTGTCTGTACACTCACCAATCAATGTATACATGGTCATGTCATATTCCTGTGGTCTATTTCTGTACAGTATGTAACGGGCTTCACTGTACTGCTGAGCGTGTTGTTTCCTCTCCCACAACATGCTTGATCTCGTGCTCCCTGCCACGCCAACACGTCTACCTCGCCGCCATGCTTGACAACGTACTCACCACTGAAAAATATCTAATTCAATGGCACCATTGGCTCCTTTTCAAGCTGTGGGTGACTATCCTGTACGATCTGACTCCGTTACACACTACAACACGTATGATAAGTCTTCTACTTCATGGGTGACTATCCTGTATGATCTGACTCCGTTACACACTACAACACGTATGATAAGTCTTCTACTCCATGGGTGAGTATCCTGTACGATCTGACTCCGTTACACACTACAACACGTATGATAAGTCTTCTACTCCATGGGTGACTATCCTGTATGATCTGACTCCGTTACACACTACAACACGTATGATAAGTCTTCTACTCCATGGGTGACTATCCTGTACGATCTGACTCCGTTACACACTACAACACGTATGATAAGTCTTCTACTCCATGGGTGACTATCCTGTACGATCTGACTCCGTTACACACTACAACACGTATGATAAGTCTTCTACTCCATGACCCCTCCCTCTCCTGTGACAAGTGAAAAAGACTGAGGCCTCGGGGGAGAGATGGAAGAGGAGACAGATGGGGATAATAGCTAGATAGATGAAGGGAGATGATCAGGTGACAGAGATGGGACAAGACAGTGAGAGAAGGAAAACTAGACAGAAAAGGAATTGATCCTCTTGTACAAATCTGTCTGGTTTATTGACGGATCTTGACTAAATAAATCACAAAACTTTGTTTCGACACCAAACATATGACTTTTTCCCGGTGTGTCTGTTTAGTTTTGTGTAAAAGGTAGGTGTTGTTCTGATTCCACCGTAGTGTTCTGAGAGGATAGTCTGCAGCACACAGAGGGCAGACAGACACGTTCTCCCCCAGATATGTGAAATGAACCGGCTTCTAACAACGGATGGAGAAATTAGAGCAGGGAACGAATTAGACCAGGGTGCTGAGAGCACACTAACACATAAGCATACACACACGCACACACTCATATATAAACTGCTAATTACTTTGTGAGCTCCAATCTGTGGTGCGATGGAGCAGGAGCAATATTGTGCTATTGTGGGTGTTTGCCTGGATCATAACAACAGACCAGTGAGGGGGAGACAAGCTCATATATTAAGATAACCCTGAAATGGAATTGTATTTCCCTGGCGGTTCAAACGACTTCTGTGGTTGTGAACTGATAGTGGATGAGATTTGGCTTTAATGAAGCAAGACTTATTGTGCACAATGCAGCAGAGGTAGGGGGGGGGGGGGGGGGGGGGGGGGGGGGGGGGGTTTGTGACTAGGTGCCCTGTTATCAGTATGTGTTTGTGTAGCCACAGAGGAGACTTTGTTGCTATTATTCAAGCTAGGTTGAAGTGTGTGTCTGAGTGCGGAGAATCATTTGGCTTGAAATAATCAAATGAAAGAGTTCTATTCCGTGAGTGTCGGGCTCATCCCTGGCTTAATCTTTCTCAAGATCCCCAAAGACGCATTGGAGTGTGTGTTAATTTGTGTGTTTGCACGTGTATGCATTCGTGTGTGTGTGTATACCCACTGTTGTGGCAGTGTCACATTCATCTATTTATTAAAATGTTCCCTCCTGGCCTGGCCCGTCCCTAATGAGACCTCTGGAGCAGATGAGTGATGGAGCTGAACTCTGCCTGGGAGGACAACACACACCTCTAGGAGAGGCAGGAAGGGGGAGAGCAAGGCAGGAAGGGGGAGAGCAGGAGTGAGGAAAGGGAGCTGGTAGAAGGAAGGAGAGCGAAATGGTGAGGAGAGAGGGGTAGAGGGAGGGTATGTGATCGATAGAGATGCACTGTTGGTTAAGACAAGGAGAAGAGGTAGGAGAGGGAAGGAGCTGAAAGACTAGAGGAGTAGATGACGAGATAGACGGAGAGAGGCGGTAGAGGATGAGCGCCGGAGAGAGGCGGTAGAGGATGAGCGCCGGAGAGAGGCGGTAGAGGATGAGCGCCGGAGAGAGGCGGTAGAGGATGAGCGCCGGAGAGAGGCGGTAGAGGATGAGCGCCGGAGAGAGGCGGTAGAGGATGAGCGCCGGAGAGAGGCGGTAGAGGATGAGCGCCGGAGAGAGGCGGGTAGAGGATGAGCGCCGGAGAGAGGCGGTAGAGGATGAGCGCCGGAGAGAGGCGGTAGAGGATGAGCGCCGGAGAGAGGCGGTAGAGGATGAGCGCCGGAGAGAGGCGGTAGAGGATGAGCGCCGGAGAGAGGCGGTAGAGGATGAGCGCCGGAGAGAGGCGGTAGAGGATGAGCGCCGGAGAGAGGCGGTAGAAGTGGAGAGGCATTAGAGGAAATGAGCGCGGTAGAGGATGAGCGCCGGAGAGAGGCGGTAGAGGATGAGCGCCGGAGAGAGGCGGTAGAGGATGAGCGCCGGAGAGAGGCGGTAGAGGATGAGCGCCGGAGAGAGGCGGTAGAGGATGAGCGCCGGAGAGAAGGCGGTAGAGGATGAGCGCCGGAGAGAGGCGGTAGAGGATGAGCGCCGGAGAGAGGCGGTAGAGGATGAGCGCCGGAGAGAGGCGGTAGAGGATGAGCGCCGGAGAGAGGCGGTAGATGGAGAGAGGCGTTAGAGGATGAGCGCGGTAGAGGATGAGCGCCGGAGAGAGGCGGTAGAGGATGAGCGCCGGAGAGAGGCGGTAGAGGATGAGCGCCGGAGAGAGGCGGTAGAGGATGAGCGCCGGAGAGAGGCGGTAGAGGATGAGCGCCGGAGAGAGGCGGTAGAGGATGAGCGCCGGAGAGAGGCTGAAAGAAAGATACTGCACAAGGACAGGCAGAGACGGGAGGGAAAAAGACGGAGGGAGGGCGTGAGGGTGGGGAGGGAGGAGAGAGCACGCTAATACAGAGGGGAAGAAACAGAGATGGCGTGAGCTGGAGAGAAGGAGACAGACAGTGTCATAACAGTGAGATTTTGAAGGACAGCGAGGGAGGGGGGTTGTCTTGCGTGGGGCCAGGTCCATTTGTTACCCGCATGTGGGTAAATGAAAGGCTTCTCTCAGCCTCGTTAAGCTTGATGCACTGCCCCAGCCATCCTAGCGCAGCGCTGATTAAAATTCACCGTCTGCAGTGGCAGGGCTGGAGGAGCCAGAGGAGTGGGCAGCAGACCAGGGCTGAGGCTGCACTCCTGTCCCCCTGCTGCAGTGCCACAGCAAATGGGCCGAAAGGTCACGCCTCAGTGACCCCACAGCCATGCCTTATTTATCTAGCCTTTTACCTCAGCCAGAGGGGTTGGGAGAGATGAGGCCAGAGGGAGGTTCTTTGGCTCATTTGTCCATTTTAAGGACAAGTGATTTACAGGTTATACAGAAGCTTGAACTTGCAACTCCTCGTGAGTCATTGGAATAGCTGAAATCCATCTTCTTGGAATATTCAGTTCAGCCACACATGCTCACCCTGGCTAGCACTAAGGCGCACCCTGGCTAGCACTAAGGCTCACCCTGGCTAGCACTAAGGCTCACCCTGGCTAGCACTAAGGCTCACCCTGGCTAGCACTAAGGCTCACCCTGGCTAGCACTAAGGCTCACCCTGGCTAGCACTAAGGCTCACCCTGGCTAGCACTAAGGCTCACCCTGGCTAGCACTAAGGCTCACCCTGGCTAGCACTAAGGCGCACCCTGGCTAGCACTAAGGCGCACCCTGGCTAGCACTAAGGCGCACCCTGGCTAGCACTAAGGCGCACCCTGGCTAGCACTAAGGCGCACCCTGGCTAGCACTAAGGCGCACCCTGGCTAGCACTAAGGCGCACCCTGGCTAGCACTAAGGCGCACCCTGGCTAGCACTAAGGCGCACCCTGGCTAGCACTAAGGCGCACCCTGGCTAGCACTAAGGCGCACCCTGGCTAGCACTAAGGCGCACCCTGGCTAGCACTAAGGCGCACCCTGGCTAGCACTAAGGCGCACCCTGGCTAGCACTAAGGCGCACCCTGGCTAGCACTAAGGCGCACCCTGGCTAGCACTAAGGCGCACCCTGGCTAGCACTAAGGCGCACCCTGGCTAGCACTAAGGCGCACCCTGTCTAGCACTAAGGCGCACCCTGTCTAGCACTAAGGCGCACCCTGTCTAGCACTAAGGCGCACCCTGTCTAGCACTAAGGCGCACCCTGGCTAGCACTAAGGCGCACCCTGGCTAGCACTAAGGCGCACCCTGGCTAGCACTAAGGCGCACCCTGGCTAGCACTAAGGCGCACCCTGGCTAGCACTAAGGCGCACCCTGGCTAGCACTAAGGCGCACCCTGGCTAGCACTAAGGCTCACCCTGGCTAGCACTAAGGCTCACCCTGGCTAGCACTAAGGCTCACCCTGGCTAGCACTAAGGCTCACCCTGGCTAGCACTAAGGCTCACCCTGGCTAGCACTAAGGCTCACCCTGGCTAGCACTAAGGCTCACCCTGGCTAGCACTAAGGCTCACCCTGGCTAGCACTAAGGCTCACCCTGGCTAGCACTAAGGCTCACCCTGGCTAGCACTAAGGCTCACCCTGGCTAGCACTAAGGCTCACACTTATACCATTGACGCAGGGTTCTCAGAATGAAGTCTTAACACACACCTGCCCTCTCCCCCTCCCTTCCTTCCTCTTCCATTCACTCAGTGTAATGAGCCTGTACCTGAGAATAAGCTAGAAAGACAGAGAAAGTGCAATAATCTCCTCCTCGTTTCATCTCTCGTCTCTTTGATAGTTACAAACACCAACCATAATCTCTGTGAACAGTTTTGGCGGCTTGGGGGGGGAAAGGAAATGAGGAAGAAGATTTAACCTGCTTCTGTCTGCCCACCTCCTCCGCCCAACCTTCACTCTTCATGTGATCTGTGGCTGCCTGCTGTGCTGTTCTCCGTGAGCTGATGACGGAGGCTAAAAGGAAGGAATTAGGTTAGAACCGTAAACAACTAGACTGCTAGTAAACCAACACTAGCTGGGACTCAGAAGACCGATCTATAGATCTGGCACAGTTCCTTATTCAGTTGGAGCACAAGGCATAGTGATGGGATTGGTCTGGTGACAACGGGCGCTTCCCAATTGTCACCTTTTCCTCATAAAAGTGCACTTCTTTTGATCAGTGTCCATAGGGCTCTGGTGAAAGGTAGGGTGCCATTTGGGATACAACCGTACTGTTGAAGGGCAAGGCATTGGATAGCGACAGGTAGTTACTGTACTGTCAGTCCAGCCATGCTGATCTATGGTCTTGTTATAGAGGAGGCTTAAAAAGACTTGGCTGTTTGATCTGTGGATGCACCTGGCTGCACATGTTGGGTGGTGTGACAGGCTTTTGTTCATTTGAATTACTCCGTATTTGTCTCGTTCAGCTCTCCCTTTTCTCCCTCTATTGCACCCTTGTGTTTCCTCTCTTGCTTTCTCTTGGACCCCCACTTGGTCTGTTTGCACCCTCCCTCTCTTTTCTCTCCTGTCTCTCCATCTTCTCTTCACATTCTTGCATACACTGTCTATCTCCTTCCTTCCTTCCTTCCTCTCGCTCCTACCCCCCCCCCCCTCTCTCTCTGTGGTGCAGGTCCAGAGAGGTATAATTGGGCTGTGCCCTGTAAGAGAGCTGCTGGGAGAGGTGCTTTAATCTTTAGTCTCGCTCAAAATGCAAAGTGAAGGCTTGAGGCTGCTTGCTACACCACGGCCAGGATTTTACTCTACTTCAGACACATACACACAAACACATATATATATATACACATACACATACAGTGGGGCAAAAAAGTATTTAGTCAGCCACCAATTGTGCAAGTTCTCCCACTTAAAAAGATGAGAGGCCTGTAATTTTCATCATAGGTACACTTCAACTATGACAGACATAATTAGGAGAAAAAAAATCCAGAAAATCACATTGTAGGATTTTTTATGAATTTATTTGCAAATTATGGTGGAACATAAGTATCTCCTTCCTGAGCGGTATGACGGCTGCGTGGTCCCATGGTGTTTATACTTGCGTACTATTGTTTGTACAGAAGAACATGGTACCTTCAGGCATTTGGAAACTGCTCCCAAGGATGAACCAGACTTGTGGAGGTCTACAAAATACATTTTCTTTAGATTTTCCCATGATTTCAAGCAAAGATGCACTGAGTTTGAAGGTAGGCCTTGAAATACATCCACAGGTAAACCTCCAATTGACTCAAATTATGTCAATTAGCCTATCAGAAGCTTCTAAAGCCGTGACATCATTTTAGGAATTTTCCAAGCTGTTTAAAGAAACAGTCAACTTAGTGTATGTAAACTTCTGACCCACTGGAATTGTAATACAGTGAAGTGAAATAGTCTGTCTGTAAACAATTGTTGGAAAAAATACTTGTGTCATGCACAAAGTGCATACATACATACATACATACATACATACATACAGACACACACAGTAAGCATTTCACTGTTATTCTACACCTGTTGTTTACGAAGCATATGACAAATACATTTACATGTATTTACATATAAATACACAAACACACATGCTGCTGTCTGTCCAGCAGTCCGTTTTCCATAAGTTGTTGGGACCTATGAATACTGATTAGGTGTTTGTACAGAACATGTCAAAGAAGCCGTGTCTCAATCTGTGGAGGGTATAGAGACGTGTTGTGTTGACTGGTTAATGCTGTGGAGGGTATAGAGACGTGTTGTGTTGACTGGTTAATGCTGTGGAGGGTATAGAGACGTATTGTGTTGACTGGTTAATGCTGTGGAGGGTATAGAGAGGTGTTGACTGGTTAATGCTGTGGAGGGTATAGAGACGTGTTGTGTTGACTGGTTAATGCTGTGGAGGGTATAGAGAGGTGTTGACTGGTTAATGCTGTGGAGGGTATCGAGAGGTGTTGACTGGTTAATGCTGTGGAGGGTATAGAGACGTGTTGTGTTGACTGGTTAATGCTGTGGAGGGTATAGAGACGCATTGTGTTGACTGGTTAATGCTGTGGAGGGTATAGAGACGTATTGTGTTGACTGGTTAATGCTGTGGAGGGTATAGAGACGTGTTTTGTTGACTGGTTAATGCTGTGGAGGGTATAGACGTGTTGTGTTGACTGGTTAATGCTGTGGAGGGTATAGAGACGTGTTGTGTTGACTGGTTAATTCTGTGGAGGGTATAGAGAGGTGTTGACTGGTTAATGCTGTGGAGGGTATAGAGAGGTGTTGACTGGTTAATGCTGTGGCGGGTATAGAGAGGTGTTGATTGGTTAATGCTGTGGAGGGTATAGAGACGTGTTGTGTTGACTGGTTAATGCTGTGGAGGGTATAGAGAGGTGTTGACTGGTTAATGCTGTGGAGGGTATAGAGAGGTGTTGACTGGTTAATGCTGTGGAGGGTATAGAGACGTGTTGTGTTGACTGGTTAATTCTGTGGAGGGTATAGAGAGGTGTTGACTGGTTAATGCTGTGGAGGGTATAGAGAGGTGTTGACTGGTTAATGCTGTGGAGGGTATCGAGAGGTGTTGACTGGTTAATGCTGTGGAGGGTATAGAGATGTGTTGTGTTGACTGGTTAATGCTGTGGAGGGTATAGAGACGCATTGTGTTGACTGGTTAATGCTGTGGAGGGTATAGAGACGCATTGTGTTGACTGGTTAATGCTGTGGAGGGTATAGAGACGTATTGTGTTGACTGGTTAATGCTGTGGAGGGTATAGAGACGTGTTTTGTTGACTGGTTAATGCTGTGGAGGGTATAGAGACGTGTTGTGTTGACTGGTTAATGCTGTGGAGGGTATAGAGACGTGTTGTGTTGACTGGTTAATTCTGTGGAGGGTATAGAGAAGTGTTGACTGGTTAATGCTCTGGAGGGTATAGAGAGGTGTTGACTGGTTAATGCTGTGGAGGGTATAGAGAGGTGTTGATTGGTTAATGCTGTGGAGGGTATAGAGACGTGTTGTGTTGACTGGTTAATGCTGTGGAGGGTATAGAGACGTGTTGTGTTGACTGGTTAATTCTGTGGAGGGTATAGAGAGGTGTTGACTGGTTAATGCTGTGGAGGGTATAGAGAGGTGTTGACTGGTTAATGCTGTGGAGGGTATAGAGACGTGTTGTGTTGACTGGTTAATTCTGTGGAGGGTATAGAGAGGTGTTGACTGGTTAATGCTGTGGAGGGTATAGAGAGGTGTTGACTGGTTAATGCTGTGGAGGGTATCGAGAGGTGTTGACTGGTTAATGCTGTGGAGGGTATAGAGATGTGTTGTGTTGACTGGTTAATGCTGTGGAGGGTATAGAGACGCATTGTGTTGACTGGTTAATGCTGTGGAGGGTATAAAGACGCATTGTGTTGACTGGTTAATGCTGTGGAGGGTATAAAGACGTGTTTTGTTGACTGATTAATGCTATGGAGGGTATGGAGATGTGTTGTTTTGACTGGTTAATGCTGTGGAGGGTATAGAGAGGTGTTGTGTTGACTGGTTAATGCTGTGGAGGGTATAGAGACGTGTTGTGTTGACTGGTTAATGCTATGGAGGGTATGGAGACGTGTTGTGTTGACTGGTTAATGCTGTGGAGGGTATGGAGATGTGTTCTGTTGACTGGTTAATGCTGTGGAGGGTATAGAGATGTGTTCTGTTGACTGGGTAATGAGTGTGGAGGTAATTGATTGGAGGCTGTAATTAGTAGATTGCTGTCCTTGATTAATCACAGTCCAGTAGAGCCAACATTATCACCTGTTGTTCATGTTATTCTGAGCGTGTGTGTTTGCTCTGGTGAGCAGACTAGCTCTATTCATCCCTCTCACACCATGTACCATCACTGGAGACTTCCTGTCTTCCTTTCAACAGGACAGGACACAGAACCTTCTGTATTATCTTTCCTATGCTCATTCACTTCTCCTTTTAAATGTCCTCCATTTTACCCATCATTCCATCCTTCTCATATTTTCAGTTTTCTGTCATCCTTTCCTCTCTTACTTTTCTTCATTCCTTGCTTCCTTTTTCATCCTCTATTTCTCATTGTCTTGTCTCCCTCTCTCTCTTCACTGTTTGTTAGGTCTCAGGTTCTGCCGTTGTCATTTCAGATTAGTGCTGATTAGTCTAATTATTATGATTTCGTCATTGCTTTTTGGACAAGGTATCAGATGGAACTCTTCTAAATGACTCATGTATTTTATCACTTGTTAAGTCACTTTGCTAATAGAATAATTATTCTGCTAATCAGCAAGTTTCCTTGAGATACTAAAAGTTTAAGGATGTTCTGTCACATCTCCAGATTCTTGTCAGATAGCTGGTGCTCTTACAGTACATGCTGTATGGTACAGAATAAAAGGGGGAGAAATGTCAAATATTGCCCATATACATGTGTGTGTGTGTATATTACTGGCTCTAGAGGAAGTGTGTCGGGAAGGCTCCCTGATTGATAGTCTGGTTGTGTAAGAGAGGCTGGATGGACTCCAGACAGGCAGTGTCATGGTAACAGACAGTAACCCACGGTAGCGTGTCCTTCTCAAGCTGAGGTGTGTGTGTTCATATCATGTGGGTGTATGCACATGTATGCGTGTGTGTATTTCCGCACACGTGTGTGCATGTCTTTGTAAGAGCAGGGGGGACAAAATCCCTAATTTCACTGTGAGACCAGCAGAGTCCCAGGGTGATGTATGAGGTCACTCAACCATTCAGAGGCTCAGCCTTCTCCAGAGTTATCTAGTCACCTGTCCTTCCAACACACACACACACACACCTGAAAGGTCACACTGGAAAGTGTTTGTCATGTCCGCTTGAGCTATTGCCCCATTATTACCCTTACTAGAAATCTGTCTCTGTCACCTTCTATCTCTCTACCTCCCCATCTCCCTGTTTCTCTGTCTACTTGTCTGTGTGGATAGATGCTTTCATCTAAGCAGCTTTTTAGAAATATGAATAAGACATGTTTACCAGCCTAAGGTATCACTCAGTAAAATGGTCAATAGCACCATCAGAGGGTCCTTGAACAGCCAATTAGAATTGCTCCAGACACATCTAAGTGTTCAACCAATCATATAGTCCTAGATTGGCTTATGAAAACATCATCTATTCTTCAAGGGACCCATTGCCTTCCTCCTGGACTTAAGCCCAAGTCATAATGCCTTCTCATCACTCTGGCTAAGGTGAGTGTGTGACTGCTTCACATCATCAGTGTGACAATCGCTCAGTCAGCCTTGTTAAAAAATTCCATCAAAACCCAACGCTGAGGTTGTTGTGTTGCTTTTTTGTCATGTGGAAGTGTAGTTCTGTATTCTTTCCTTTATTTACATTCCATTCAAAATTTTCATTAAAATGCAAAGGATTTTCTCCCCACCTCACTTTTTTACATATTTTTTTAAAATCTCCCGAATCCCTCAGCACTTGAGAATTATCTTGATTTGTAAGGCTTTGTTCTTTTCTCCTCTGCTTTCTCTCTCTCTGTCTGAGGACTCCCTAGTGTTTGGGGGGTTCTGTGTAGAGGGGTAGAGACAGGGGGTCTATCTTTGCTGTACTGGGATGATTGCACTTAGACTCTTTCTGTGAACTTTAGAGTTCAACGCCGAGGATTAGAGCGTGGAGTTGCATGGTAACCCACTCTAAAGCACTGATAACCAGCCTGAAGGACAGAATCCTGCCATCAACACTGGTTTACATCTGATAATTGTGTTTTCTTAGAGAAATGTAAATAAATCAATTAACCTATTCAACTCAAACAATATAACCATTTTCTGATGACTTACAAGGTATTCTTTCGATTTAGTTCAGAAATAATGTATTAATGATGTGTAAGTGTAGCAGGATAGAACGTCTTGTGAACGTACAAACAATGCCTCTTACATTGCAGATGGTTTGCATTCCCCGTTTCACTCTTTCTCCCACTTTCTCTTTTCTTCCTCTTCATCATGATGTTCTCTTCTCTCTCAGATCACTTCTCTTCTGGTAGGACTCTTCTGCTCTTTTCCATTTGTGCTAACATGATTTACTGTATTCTCCTCTCTTGTTTGGTTGGGCTTGGTTACTGTGCCAAATTGATCTGGAATCCAATGTCCCCTGAAACTATTCCAGCAAGGTGTGCCAGTAGGGATGTGTGTTTCTGTGTGTGCGGTACAGCACGCACAGTAAGTGTTTGGGTATGTGTGTACCTGCGCAGCCTGCAAAACACAGAGGGCATGTGTTGGTGCTTCAACAATCTGTATCATCACTAGATTTAAAATGAATAAATAAATGAAGGAATTCGCCGCACAAAGGTGCGAGTGCAATGAGGTGAAAAATAATCCTCATTACACTGTGGCTCTGGCTAATGAGTACTACTGTGATAGCTGCACAGTACACTACCCACTCTGTTTTATTAACTTAGTCATCAGGTTTATCTGGAACCCAACCTAAACATTACGTATCCTCTCCTGTAACTCTACCCAGATCTTTAAGTATATTTGGTTTGATGCACGGAGGAATTACACTGAAAATAGATACTAATTTGATGCCATTTCAAAACAATATTTTTTTCAACGTTATACAAATGCAGGCTATCACTTAAAAAAAATATATATATATTTTTTTTTACATTTTACCTCCTTTTCTCCCCAATTTCGTGGTATCCAATTGGTAGTTACTATCTTGTCTCATTGCTACGGGCTCAGGAGAGACGAAGGTCGAAAGCCATGCATCCTCCGAAACACAACCCAACCAACTGCTTCTTAACACAGCGCGCATCCAACCCGGAAGCCAGCCGCACCAATGTGTCGGAGGTCGCGCGCTAACCTGGTGACCTGGTTAGTGCGCACTGGGCCCGGCCCGCCACAGGAGCCGCTAGAGTGCGATGAGACAAGGATATCCCTACCGGCCAAACCCTCCTTAACCCAGACGACGCTAGGCCAATTGTTAGTCTGGTTGCGAGAGAGCCTGGGCGCGAACCCAGAGTCTCTGGTCTCTGGTGGCACATGCAGCCAAGCGATGCAGTGCCTTAGACCACTGCTGTGTTGAGTCTGGACGGGTTGTCAGGCAGACCGTTGTGTGCCTGGTGTTCTGGGCTGATATCGTTCTTCTCTTAGACAGCAGATATGTATGCTCTTGAAGTTTCCTGTCCTTTCTTCAATGACTCCTCTCCTCTCCATCTAGCTTGGATATCTGATCGACAAACATCTGTTACCAGCCTTGAAAAAAGTTGGATGGTGTGACAAGTAATAGCACTTGTCTCTCTCTCTGTCTGTATGTGTCTGTCTATCTGTCTGTCTGTCTGTCTGTATGTGTGTGCTAGTGCATGTCTGTCTGTGTGACCCACCACATTTTGTACTGTAGTATGTGCATGTCTGTCTGTGTGACCCACTACATTTTGTACTGTAGTATGTGCATGTCTGTCTGTGTGACCCACTACATTTTGTACTGTAGTATGTGCATGTCTGTCTGTGTGACCCACTACATTTTGTACTGTAGTATGTGCATGTCTGTCTGTGTGACCCACTACATTTTGTACTGTAGTATGTGCATGTCTGTCTGTGTGACCCACCACATTTTGTACTGTAGTATGTGCACAGAAGTCTTAACAAACATCTGTTTTGTGCAACAGTCCCCTACTGCACAGTATTAGACTGACATGTTTATCAGATTATGACTGATTATGGTGAGGGCATATAGCCAAGCAGCTGAAGCAGGGGAATTGGCTGTGGAAAGATAGGGAGAACAGTTCTCCAGATGATGGAGGGAAGGCCAGAGGGGAAATGAGACCAATACAGATAAACTGATGACGTATGATGGGACTTTTGCCTTTGTGAAAACAACCTCATTGCAGCAGTCTGGGAGTAAGTTACTCCTTCAAAAGAAAGTATTGACTTGTGTTTGTATTGTTTTTAAGATATGTCACAGCACTTGAACAGGGGCAGATGTCTGATGTTACTACTTTACAGGAGAGGCATTTTAAAGTCATTTTCTTTCATTTTTTTTCATTGTCATGTTAATTTAGATTTCTGTTGCAAACAAAATCATCTGAAACACAACCAAAACAAACAGCAAATGTGTCCAACAAAGCTTGATGTGCTAGGAATATGGGACCAAATACTACACTTTTGACTGCTTTAATACACAAGTGCATTTTTTGCAATTCTTTTGGCCCCCTAAAATGGCGGACTATGTACAAAAAGTGCTGTCATTTCTAAATGAATAACTCTTATTGGCCTTGGCTTATTCACAAGGAGCCTCTTAGAATCCCTCGCCCTGGACGCCTGCTCCTCTACTACTCTTCACTGCCTCAGCATATGACACCTTCTATACTACTCTGATCCTGGACAACTCAACCTGCCTTTCTCTAACTGCATTTCAACTCTAGGTATTCACACCTGTGCTCTAGCCAACAGCTCACAGATACAGTGTGGGTATAGTCTACATGATGACATCATTATGGAAAAAAGAGCAGGATGGTTTTTATTTGTCAAATGGCAGCCAAGCATCGATCATCATGTCACCAGAATAAGAGCCTGCATATTTATTTGAAAAGAGCACCAAGCTCATCACTGTGCACTTTCACCACCCTGGGAAGTTCATCGTAACTTATTTCATCTGTAACCTAATTAACTGCATACTATCAAATCAAATGTTATTTGTCACATGAGAATACATCAAGTGTAGACTTTACCGTAAAATACTTATGAGCCCTTTCCCAACAGATCAGTTCAAGTAAGAAAATTTGCAAATAGATAAAGGACACACACTTATTGGGAGGATTGGGAGGACCACACTTATTGGGAGGACCACACTTATTGGGAGGACCACACTTATTGGGAGGACCACACTTATTGGGAGGACCACACTTATTGGGAGGACCACACTTATTGGGAGGACCACACTTATTGGGAGGATTGGGAGGACCACACTTATTGGGAGGACCACACTTATTGGGAGGACCACATTTATTGGGAGGACCACACTTATTGGGAGGATTGGGAGGACCACACTTATTGGGAGGATTGGGAGGACCACACTTATTGGGAGGATTGGGAGGACCACACTTATTGGGAGGACCACACAACAGTTATGAACAAATTCTTATTTTCAATGATGGCCTAGGAACAGTGGGTGTTCAGGGGCAGAACGACAGATTTGTACCTTGTCAGCTCGGGGTTTTGAACTTGCAACCTTCCGGTTACTAGTCCAACGCTCTAACCACTAGGCTACCCTGCCGCCCCAGGCGTGACTCCAAGTTAACTTAGATATGATAGTTATTATATCAATATTTGTGCATAAAAGCATTTTCCACCATTTCTCGCATTATACATTTTAGACACTAAAAGATCACGCCTTATCAGGTGTGTTTTGTCGACATTTGAAAAGTTTACGGATGCATTTTCTGCATGTACTTTACTCACATAAAAAGCCATTTAGAGGATGCTGGAATTTTTGCCAAACGTGCGCATGCCTAAATAAGAATTTTGAAGGAGCATGTCAGATACAAACATTGGACTGGTTGTATTTATGGCAGATATTAAAAGTAATACATTTGAATAAGTTAAATGACATATTTAGGCTATAAAGCGTTAGGTTCTAGGTCAGCGGAATAGCTACATGGATTGGAGATGAGGCAGAGCGCGTGTTAAGTTTCCTGAATAATGGCCTGCCGGGAGCATATGTGGCCACATCATTATAGGACGACTTGGGAGAATGATGATCCAGAACAGACAGTGCATCTCAGTATCAAAAGTAAAAATACAGCCAGACTGGCCTGCTACTGTGCCTTTTGAGATTTGATCAACTGTCTAGAGTAGACCCACAAGTGATCCAAATGGAATGAAACATTCAAATCACAGGTCTTTGGCGCCATTATTCAAATGTCATTTTCACTGCAGCCTAGAGTATAATTTTGGAATCGAATGAAAACAATTATGCAGTTATTCATTGTATTATGGCGTTGTAGGCTAGCCTAGGTGATTGTATTGTCCCTTAAAACAAGATAAATAGGGGAGCATTTTGAGCTGTGTCTTCACTGTTTCCACTGGCCACACACTGGTTGAATCAACGTTGTTTCCATGAAATTTCAATGATACGTTGAACCAACGTGGAATTGAGGTTTGTGCCCAATGTGTTCTTTCATGCACCAGGCCTCAGCTATTCCTATTTGTTCTTGTGGATTCATATTGGAGCAGCTTTGAATGCTTTTATGTGTTGTGTGATTGCTAGTTAGCCTACTGCAGATCTGGACAAATGATCCACCTACCACTATTGTCACTATGAATGGTGGATAGAT
The DNA here is from genome assembly GCF_002021735.2 of Oncorhynchus kisutch. Lineage (NCBI taxonomy): Eukaryota > Metazoa > Chordata > Actinopteri > Salmoniformes > Salmonidae > Oncorhynchus > Oncorhynchus kisutch. The sequence continues at coordinate 66,236,401 of NC_034183.2, forward strand.
GGCAGGATAGACCGTTAGACTGGTAGACTATATTGACCTGTGGTATTGAAAAGGTTAGCGTGCAGAAAAGCGTAGTGCGTAAGGGATGTATCAAAACGCCTTGACATAGGGGAGTCGCATGAATGCAGATGAGGAAATTTGTTAGGATGGAAGAAATTATATAGTAAAACCTGCAACAGAGTGAAAAAAACACACTAGCCTCCCCTGTGCCCAATAGAAAACGACACAATAGTACACCCCCCTGTCTCTAACAACAACCTAGTATGCAAAGTCTAAATACAAAAATATCTATTAGAAGTTGGTAAGGCATGGAAAAAGACAGACGGGAACCTTCCCGTTAGCCATGATTGGTTGAGATAATAGTGGGCCTGGACATGCCTAGAGATGAGTTCTGATTGGTCTTGCTATGTTACAGGCTTCTGTCAATAACCGGAATGGGAGCTTCATTGCTGTGTGTTGCATTTTGTTGAAGGGCGTTTCTTCTCATAAACATTTGTATGCATATGTTTCCACTTACACATGATTTACATATTTAACATCCTGATGTTATGTTGCTCGTTTGTACGTTGCTTGTTTGCTTGTGTTTCCTGCTGCTGTGTTACTTGTCTCTGTATTCTTCATGCTGTGCAGTATGTGTTCTTTCTTGGTCTCCTACCCTCTCTCCCTACCCTCTCTCTTTATGATAGTGCATCACGTGGTGATATGTAATATATGCCTGGGGCCCAGTGACCCTGAAGCCAAAGCGATATTGGCCCACTCTGGGTTCTTTAGTGATATGGATGGTGATAAAATAAAGATGAGACGGGGCCCATGATATTTACAGAAGGACAACGTGATTATGTGAGCCCTGTTTGTTCTGCTATGGAGAGCTCAGGTTGTGATGAAAAGCAAGAGGACGATATTAAAACAACCATTTTGTAAACGATTGAAAGATGGACAGACAGAATGAGAGAGAGTGAAGGACAGACGGAAGGAGAGAGAGTGAAGGACAGACGGAAGGAGAGAGAGTGAAGGACAGACGGAAGGAGAGAGAGTGAAGGACAGACGGAAGGAGAGAGAGTGAAGGACAGACGGAAGGAGAGAGAGTGAAACAGACGGAAGGAGAGAGAGTGAAACAGACGGAAGGAGAGAGAGTGAAGGACAGACGGAAGGAGAGAGAGTGAAGGACAGACGGAAGGAGAGAGAGTGAAGGACAGACGGAAGGAGAGAGAGTGAAGGACAGACGGAAGGAGAGAGAGTGAAGGACAGACTGAAGGAGAGAGAGTGAAGGACAGACGGAAGGAGAGAGAGTGAAGGACAGATGGAGGAGCGGGAAAGATGGCAAAAGATTGAGGGAGGGAGAATGTTTCTTGGTTTGTTTGTTGCATGACTGGTCACTGGGGCGTAGCTGCGCGACTGGTCACTGGGGCGTAGCTGCGCGACTGGTCACTGGGGCGTAGCTGCGCGACTGGTCACTGGGGCGTAGCTGCGCGACTGGTCACTGGGGCGTAGCTGCGCGACTGGTCACTGGGGCGTAGCTGCGCGGCTGGTCACTGGGGCGTAGCTGCGCGGCTGGTCACTGGGGCGTAGCTGCGCGGCTGGTCACTGGGGCGTAGCTGCGCGGCTGGTCACTGGGGCGTAGCTGCGCGGCTGGTCACTGGGGCGTAGCTGCGCGGCTGGTCACTGGGGCGTAGCTGCGCGACTGGTCACTGGGGCGTAGCTGCGCGGCTGGTCACTGGGGCGTAGCTGCGCGGCTGGTCACTGGGGCGTAGCTGCGCGGCTGGTCACTGGGGCGTAGCTGCGCGGCTGGTCACTGGGGCGTTGCTGCGCGGCTGGTCACTGGGGCGTTGCTGCTCGGCTGGTCACTGGGGCGTAGCTGCGCGGCTGGTCACTGGGGCGTTGCTGCGCGGCTGGTCACTGGGGCGTTGCTGCGCGGCTGGTCACTGGGGCGTTGCTGCGCGGCTGGTCACTGGGGCGTTGCTGCGCGGCTGGTCACTGGGGCGTTGCTGCGCGGCTGGTCACTGGGGCGTAGCTGCGCGGCTGGTCACTGGGGCGTTGCTGCGCGGCTGGTCACTGGGGCGTAGCTGCGCGGCTGGTCACTGGGGCGTAGCTGCGCGGCTGGTCACTGGGGCGTTGCTGCGCGGCTGGTCACTGGGGCGTAGCTGCGCGGCTGGTCACTGGGGCGTTGCTGCGCGGCTGGTCACTGGGGCGTTGCTGCGCGGCTGGTCACTGGGGCGTTGCTGCGCGGCTGGTCACTGGGGCGTTGCTGCGCGGCTGGTCACTGGGGCGTTGCTGCGCGGCTGGTCACTGGGGCGTTGCTGCGCGGCTGGTCACTGGGGCGTTGCTGCGCGGCTGGTCACTGGGGCGTTGCTGCGCGGCTGGTCACTGGGGCGTTGCTGCGCGGCTGGTCACTGGGGCGTTGCTGCGCGGCTGGTCACTGGGGCGTAGCTATTTCAAACCTGAGGTGGCTACATTGCTTTTGTCCCTTTGAGTCTGGCACTAAAGCTGAACTGCTCTGCTGGGTACCAAGCAGCTTTAACTTCATTTGTATAATCAAAATCCCCAAGGTACTGTAAGTTTGTGTGGGAGACGAAGACAAATGTGTAAACATGAACAAAATGGATCGTTTGTGGTAATAACTATGTAATAACACCATAATAGTAGTATTAAAGCTGTGATCATAACAGTTATGCTAATGCAATGACTGAGGGGCAACATCATGGACAGTTTGGATGAGGTGTTGATGGAGGGAATGTGAGTCTCCAGCCTCCCAGTGGCCTAAAATGTCATTAAACTTCTGAAGATGGTGCTTCTCTTCTACTACATCTCAATTTCCGAGTGGGTGAATCTGACAGTTTCATAGACTTTCACATTGAGCTCCATGTGAGAAGACGGTGTGAATGCACTGTGTCCAGTGACGTGACAGGGTTTTTGACCTGAGAAAGCCCTGAATTGAAGCTTGTGCTGCAGGCCTCGTCAAATCGGAAGTGGAAGTGGAAAAGTGGGAGGTCAGTAAAGGTATGGTGCTGATGGTTTGGGGGTGTGAGCAGCGGGCCAGCTCCTCTGGCTTGAAGGTCGCCAGGCTCGGCCAACTCTAAAAGCTGCTCGACCATTTCTCCCCTGCTAATAGAATTTGTGCACCATCTGTTTTCTCGCGGCGTGCCAGCCCAGAACCCCTGCTAATTATGATATAATATCCTGTTCTACGGCAGTCCAACGTCTTTCATATTCCCAGAGCAAACACACCGGGGGCGGCCGCAGCAGCACATAGACCCACAGAGACAGAAACCGCCACGCTACCAGCTAATAAAATAACGTTTCTATGCTGAAAGAATATATCTTACCACAAGTAGAGCTAGGAAATATGTTTAGAGCCTTAACGATGTTGCCAGGCGACTGTTGCCTGGGCTCTGGGGTCCCTGATGGCAGACAGAGGGACAAGGCTGGTGGCAGAGCAGAGGCTTTGTACACAGTGTTTAAGGGAGATTTTTGCTGCTCGGCTGTCACCACCGTGACTATGATAGGTCTGTTCACAATGTCACGCTCTAACAGGGAGCAGGGAGGCTAACACTTCCCTTGTTCACTCTCTTACTCGCTCAGGGGTTTTTCTTTTGAAAATAGCCCACCATAAACTACAGCATTATTGTTATCTCTACTTCAATTTGAGCAATTTTCTCTGACCATTGTGTGTCTTGCTGAATTTGTTATAATGCAAGACTATGATCTCAATATGAAATCTGTGCTTCAGTTCAGTGATGCCATCCCTGTTTGTGCTGGGTTATAATCTGGCTACTTGACTCTCCCAGGTCGCCCTGGCTCTGTCTTGTTGATGTTTTCCCTGCATGCCCTTGTTTTCACAGATTAACCTTGCTCCAGACAAAGTGAGACGGCGACTCAACAGAGCACGCAGCGCGTGCCTCATTAAATTAAGACACTGTCAGAGGGGAATTGAAGTAATGCTGTAACACCATTGTCTGGCCCTCTTTGTCACCTCAACAAGGCCTCTGCTAGATTATTTTCTCATCACCTCTCCATGTGTAGAGGTGTTATGGTGCATGACTACAATAAACATGACAACAGAAGGGACTACTGGTGCTGCTGTGTGGAATTGGGAGTTCTGAATATAGGCATAAAAGAGAAATATCTGTGAAATTGTTAATTTCACCACATGCTCCCTTCACTAAGACTTTACTTATTATAACCATAAGTCCCACCTAGTTATCTGAAGAGGAATGCACTTACTGTAAGTCGCTCTGCTAAATGTCTAAAATGGAAATGTAAAAATGGAAATGTAATGCTTGCTATGGTTACTGTGTTTGTTTTTGCAGTTGCTACATTTGCTGTTTGTCTGTCTAATGTGTATTCTGGTTACCAGATAGATCCCTGGTTACAACACTTCCAAGTTTTGTTAGCATGCTGTATGTGTATGACATGACAACATGTACATGTATAGCATGACAACAAACTTAACATGAGATGGCTAGAGTAGAAACAGATCTAGTGACCAGATATGTCTCCAAGCAGACAGCCAAGACAGCACAGGAGTGTCTCTGAATGTCCTTGAGTGGCCCAGCAAGAGCCCGGACTTGAACATATCTGGAGAGACCTGGAAATAGCTGTGCAGCGACACTCCCTTTCCAACCTGACAGAGCTTGAGAGGATCTGCAGAGAAGAATGGGAGAAAAGTAAAGAGTCTGAACACTTAAATGTGATATTGCTGTTCTCTATTTTTTATACATTTACTAAAATTTCTAAAAACCTGTTTTCTAAAAACCTTCTTTGTGATTATGGGGTATTGTGTGTTGATTGAGGGGGGGAAACTATTTAATTATTTTTAGAATAAGGCTGTAACGTAACTCAATTTGGAAAAAGTCTAGGGGTCTGAATACTTTCTGAATGCACTGTAGGATAGTATTGGAAGATGCTATGAGGACTGAGGGATTTGAAAGCGATATGGAAGTGAGAAAAGGAAAATATCCTTTTGGAATTGGAAGCGTACATACCAAATTACCATGCTGCTGCTATGTCTGTCTGACTATTTGTGATGATTGGGATTTCCCCCCTGAGGTAATGGGCCCTCTGACCAGATTTGGGTCATTTGCCGTCCGTCAGATGCCTGTCTGTAATTTGTGATTACAGTACAAGCAGAAGGGGTGGCAGAGATTAATTCAATCCAACACGCAAATCTGATTGCCTGCATTTGCATATTAATGAGAAAAATGTTGGAGTGTTTTTTGGCAGGTGGCAAGGCAGAAGATGGTTAAAAGCTGGGAAAATTTGATATTTACTGCTTTCGTCTGGCAAGTTGAGGTCAGTGTCTGGTTGTGCATGGATTTGCATATATTAGCATACCAAATGTAGGAAGGATATGAGAAGATTCCAGTGGCCTTCTCTTTTGTGTGTTAAGTTTTTAATATGAAAGAGGCATTTACCAACCACTTGTAAGTGTCATTTTGAGAGACACTTTTAGTCTGCTTGAAGACTAAAAGTGTCATGGAATTGTCCTTATAGCAAACTGCAGGGAGGGAGGAGGTCAGAAAACTGGCAGTGTGGTGCCAGGACAACAACCTCTCCCTCAATGTGAGCAAGACAAAGGAGCTGATCGTGGACTGAGGGGCGAACAGGCCCCCTTTAACATTGATGGGTGCTGTAGTGGAGCGTTTCAAGTTCCTTGGTGTCCAAATCACTAACGAACTATCATGGTCCAAACATACCAAGACAGTCGTGAAGAGGGCACGGCAAAACCTGTTCCCCCTCAGGAGACTGAAAAGATTTTGCATGGGTCCCCAGATCCTCAAAAGGTTCTACAGCTGCACCATCGAGAGCATCCTGACCGGTTGCATCACCACCTGGTATGTCAACTGCTTGGCATTTGACCGTAAGGCGCTACAGAGTGTAGTGCAAACGGCTCCAGTACATCACTGGGACCAAGCTTGCTGCCATCCAGGACCTATATTCTAGGTGGTAGACTTTTCTCTGCTCCCGCACGGCATGCGGTACCGGAACGCCAAGTCTAGGACCAAAAGGCTCCTCAACAGCTTCTACCCCCAAACCATAAGACTGCTGAACAATTCTTAAAATCGCCACCGGACAATTTACATTTACCCCCTCCCCCCTCCTTTTTGTACCCTGCTGCTACTCGCTGTTTGTTTGTTACCTATGCATAGTCTCTTACATGTACAGATTACCTCAACTAGCCTGTACCCCCGCACACTGACTCGGTACCGGTGCCACCTGTATATAGCCTTGTTGTTATTCTTATTGTGTTACTTTTACTATTTTTACTTTTTATTTTTGTCTACTTGGTAAATATTTATATCTTCTTGAATTACACTGTTGGTTAAGGGCTTGTAAAGTAAGCATTTCACGGTAAAGTCTACACTTGTATACAGTGCATGTGACAAAGTTTGATTTGATTTGCATTCGTTGTGGGCAAATTCCCGACCCAAATAACCAAAATATGTCTGTCCCAGACTTCTTGATATTGTCATGAAAAGGACATTTAATCATCTGATGTCTCTGAACAGAGATCTGGACTTCAACCAGGAAATTACAAAATTATGTCATCCCACGCCACATGATCCCTGCTGGGTCTCAATGGTTCAATAAGCCTTTTGATATGCAAACTTGGTTTCATGGTTGTGGTAGTGTGTAGCTCAGCCTCCATGGTGGTCTGGTGTGATTGTGGTAGTGTATAGCTCAGCCTCCATGGTGGTCTGGTGTGATTGTGGTAGTGTGTAGCTCAGCCTCCATGGTGGTCTGGTGTGATTGTGGTAGTGTGTAGCTCAGCCTCCATGGTGGTCTGGTGTGATTGTGGTAGTGTATAGCTCAGTCTCCATGGTGGTCTGGTGTGATTGTGGTAGTGTATAGCTCAGCCTCCATGGTGGTCTGGTGTGATTGTAGTAGTGTGTAGCTCAGCCTCCATGGTGGTCTGGTGTGATTGTGGTAGTGTATAGCTCAGCCTCCATGGTGGTCTGGTGTGATTGTGGTAGTGTATAGCTCAGCCTCCATGGTGGTCTGGTGTGATTGTGGTAGTGTATAGCTCAGCCTCCATGGTGGTCTGGTGTGATTGTGGTAGTGTATAGCTCAGCCTCCATGGTGGTCTGGTGTGATTGTGTGTAGTGTATAGCTCAGCCTCCATGGAGGTCTGGTGTGATTGTGGTAGTGTATAGCTCAGCCTCCATGGTGGTCTGGTGTGATTGTGGTAGTGTATAGCTCAGCCTCCATGGTGGTCTGGTGTGATTGTGGTAGTAGTGTAAAGAAACTGTGAGCAAAACACTACTACCACAACCACACCAGGCTATACACTACTACCACAACCACACCAGACTAAAGAGACCGTGAGCTAGACACTACTACCACTACCACACCAGATTATACACTACTACCACAACCACACCAGACTTTACACTACTACCACACCAGACTACTACTACACCAGACTATACACAACTACCACACCAGACTACTACTACACCAGACTATACACTACTACCATAACCACACCAGGCGATACACTACTACCAACACACCCACACCAGACTATACACTACTACCACACCCACACCAGACTATACACTACCACCACAACCACACCACACAATACACTACTTCCACAACCACACCACACAATACACTACTTCCACAACCACACCATACAATACACTACTTCCACAACCACACCAGACTATACACTACTACCACCACAACCACACCAGACTATACACTACTACCACAACCACACCAGACTATACACTACTACCACCACAACCACACCAGACTATACACTACTACCACCACAACCACACCAGACTATACACTACTACAGTGCCTTGCGAAAGTATTCGGCCCCCTTGAACTTTGCGACCTTTTGCCACATTTCAGGCTTCAAACATAAAGATATAAAACTGTATTTTTTTGTGAAGAATCAACAACAAGTGGGACACAATCATGAAGTGGAACGATATTTCAAACTTTTTAAACAATACAAAAACTGAAAAATTGGGCGTGCAAAATTATTCAGCCCCCTTAAGTCAATAATTTGTAGCGCCACCTTTTGCTGCGATTACAGCTGTAAGTCGCTTGGGGTATGTCTCTATCAGTTTTGCACATCGAGAGACTGAAATTTTTCCCATTCCTCCTTGCAAAACAGCTCGAGCTCAGTGAGGTTGGATGGAGAGCATTTGTGAACAGCAGTTTTCAGTTCTTTCCACAGATTCTCGATTGGATTCAGGTCTGGACTTTGACTTGGCCATTCTAACACCTGGATATGTTTATTTTTGAACCATTCCATTGTAGATTTTGCTTTATGTTTGGATCATTGTCTTGTTGGAAGACAAATCTCTGTCCCAGTCTCAGGTCTTTTGCAGACTCCATCAGGTTTTCTTCCAGAATGGTCCTGTATTTGGCTCCATCCATCTTCCCATCAATTTTAACCATCTTCCCTGTCCCTGCTGAAGAAAAGCAGGCCCAAACCATGATGCTGCCATCACCATGTTTGACAGTGGGGATGGTGTGTTCAGGGTGATGAGCTGTGTTGCTTTTACGCCAGACATAACGTTTTGCATTGTTGCCAAAAAGTTCCATTTTGGTTTCATCTGACCAGAGCACCTTCTTCCACATGTTTGGTGTGTCTCCCAGGTGGCTTGTGGCAAACTTTAAACAACACTTTTTATGGATATCTTTAAGAAATGGCTTTCTTCTTGCCACTCTTCCATAAAGGCCAGATTTATGCAATATGCGACTGATTGTTGTCCTATGGACAGAGTCTCCCACCTCAGCTGTAGATCTCTGCAGTTCATCCAGAGTGATCATGGGCCTCTTGGCTGCATCTCTGATCAGTCTTCTCCTTGTATGAGCTGAAAGTTTAGAGGGACGGCCAGGTCTTGGTAGATTTGCAGTGGTCTGATACTCCTTCCATTTCAATATTATCGCTTGCACAGTGCTCCTTGGGATGTTTAAAGCTTGGGAAATCTTTTTGTATCCAAATCCGGCTTTAAACTTCTTCACAACAGTATCTCGGGCCTGCCTGGTGTGTTCCTTGTTCTTCATGATGCTCTGCGCTTTTAACGGACCTCTGAGACTATCACAGTGCAGTTGCATTTATACGGAGACTTGATTACACACAGGTGGATTGTATGTATCATCATTAGTCATTTAGGTCAACATTGGATCATTCAGAGATCCTCACTGAACTTCTGGAGAGAGTTTGCTGCACTGAAAGTAAAGGGGCTGAATAATTTTGCACGCCCACATTTTCTGTTTTTGATTTGTTAAAAAAGTTTGAAATATCCAATAAATGTTGTTCCACTTCATGATTGTGTCCCACTTTTTGCTGATTCTTCACAAAAAAATACAGTTTTATATCTTTATGTTTGAAGCCTGAAATGTGGCAAAAGGTCGCAAAGTTCAAGGGGGCCGAATACTTTCGCAAGGCACTGTACCACCACAACCACACCAGACTATACACTACTACCACCACACCAGAATATACACTACTACAACCACAACCACACCAGGCTATACATTACTACCACAACCACACCAGACTATACACTACAACTACCACCACCACACAAGACTAAACACTACAACCACAACCACACCAGATAATACACTACTACCACCACCAACCACAGCAGACTATACACTACCACCACCACAACCACACCAGACTATACACTACTACCATGACCACACCAGACTATACACTACCACCACAACCACACCAGACTATACACTACTACCACAACCACACCAGACTACACACTACCACCACGACCACACCAGACGATACACTACTACAACCACAACCACACCAGACTATACACTACTACAACCACAACCACACCAGACTAAACACTACCACCACGACCACACCAGACTATACACTACTACCACCACGACCACACCAGGCTATACACTACCACCACGACCACACAAGACTAAACACTGGTGGTAGTAGTGTATAGTCTGGTGTGGTTGTGGTAGTTGTAAATGGTGTGGTTGTGGTGGTAGTAGTGTATAGTCTGGGGTGGTTGGGGTGGTAGTGTATAGTCTGGTCTGATTGTGGTGGTAGTAGTGTATAGTCTGGTCTGATTGTGGTGGTAGTGTATAGTCTGATTGTGGTGGTAGTGTATAGTCTGATTGTGGTGGTGGTGTATAGTCTGGTGTGGTGGTGGTGTATAGTCTGGTGTAGTGGTAGTGTATAGTCTGGTCTGATTGTGGTGGTAGTGTATAGTCTGGTCTGATTGTGGTGGTAGTGTATAGTCTGGTGTGATTGTGGTGGTAGTGTATAGTCTGGTGTGGTGGTAGTGTATAATGTGTTGGTCGTAGTGAATAGTCTGGTGTTCTTGTGGTAGTAGTCTATAGCCTGGTGTGGTTGTAGTGTATAGTCTGGTATGATTGTGGTGGTAGTGTATAGTCTGGTGTGGTGGTAGTGTATAGTCTGGTCTGATTGTGGTGGTAGTCTATAGCCTGGTGTGGTGGTAGTGTATATTCTGGTCTGATTGTGGTGGTAGTGTATAGTCTGGTGTGGTTGTAGTGTATAGTCTGGTGTTCTTGTGGTAGTAGTGTATAGCCTGGTGTGGTAGTGGTAGTGTATAGACTGGTCTGATTGTGGTGGTAGTACTGTATAGTCTGGTGTGGTTTTGGTAGTGGTGTATAGCTCACAGTCTCTTTAGTCTGGTGTGGTGGTGGTAGTAGTGTAAAGTCTGGTGTGGTGGTGGTATTACTGTATAGTCTGGTGTGGTTTTGGTGGTAGTACTGTATAGTCTGGTGTGGTTTTGGTGGTAGTGTACAGCTCACAGTCTCTTTAGTCTGGTGTGGTGGTGGTAGTACTGTATAGTCTGGTGTGGTGGTGGTAGTAGTGTATAGTCTGGTGTGGTGGTGGTAGTACTGTATAGTCTGGTGTGGTGGTGGTAGTAGTGTATAGTCTGGTGTGGTGGTGGTAGTAGTGTATAGTCTGGTGTGGTGGTGGTAGTAGTGTATAGTCTGGTGTGGTGGTGGTAGTAGTGTATAGTCTGGTGTGGTGGTGGTAGTAGTGTATAGTCTGGTGTGGTGGTGGTAGTAGTGTATAGTCTGGTGTGGTGGTGGTAGTAGTGTATAGTCTGGTGTGGTGGTGGTAGTAGTGTATAGTCTGGTCTGATTGTGGTGGTAGTACTGTATAGTCTGGTGTGGTTTTGGTAGTGGTGTACAGCTCACAGTCTCTTTAGTCTGATGTGGTGGTGGTAGTACTGTATAGTCTGGTCTGATTGTGGTGGTAGTACTGTATAGTCTGGTCTGATTGTGGTGGTAGTGTACAGCTCACAGTCTCTTTAGTCTGGTGTGGTGGTGGTAGTACTGTATAGTCTGGTGTGGTGGTGGTAGTACTGTATAGTCTGGTGTGGTGGTGGTAGTACTGTATAGTCTGGTGTGGTGGTAGTAGTGTATAGTCTGGTGTGGTTTTGGTAGTAGTGTACAGCTCACAGTCTCTTTAGTCTGGTGTGGTGGTGGTAGTAGTGTATAGCTCACGGTTTAGGCTGTGGTTTATGATCCTCGCTGCCAGCCCATTAAACTTGCTGCTCTTTTGTAAAGGTTGTCTGGCTCTTAAATGGTGTCATCTTTATTGATGTTTCTCCCTGCCCCTCTCGTGTACAGAAATATGCTGGATGGCCCTGGTTTAAATTCAATTCCCTAACACAAGCCTGAATGGATACAGCAAATTAATGTCTTCCTTTCACAGACACACACACACACCTCGCTCCACACACACACCTCGCTCCACACACCACGTCCCGTTTAGCCCTGACGATATAGCGGCCGTAAATGTGGCTGCCTGCGTGAATGGGTCCACAAATCACGGCAAGGAAGATGAGATGACCGTGTACCGTCGTCCCCAACGCCAGCGTCAGGAAGGGGCGTGGCAGAGGACAGGCCGTAAAAAGGAGGACAGAGGACAGGCCGTAAAAAGGAGGACAGAGGACAGGCCGTAAAAAGGAGGACAGGGGACAGGCCGTAAAAAGGAGGACAGGGGACAGGCCGTAAAAAGGAGGACAGAGGACAGGCCGTAAAAAGGAGGACAGAGGACAGGCCGTAAAAAGGAGGACAGAGGACAGGCCGTAAAAAGGAGGACAGAGGACAGGCCGTAAAAAGGAGGACAGAGGACAGGCCGTAAAAAGGAGGACAGAGGACAGGCCGTAAAAAGGAGGACAGAGGACAGGCCGTAAAAAGGAGGACAGAGGACAGGCTGTAAAAAGGAGGACAGAGGACAGGCTGTAAAAAGGAGGACAGAGGACAGGCTGTAAAAAGGAGGACAGAGGACAGGCTGTAAAAAGGAGGACAGAGGACAGGCTGTAAAAAGGAGGACGAGGACAGGCTGTAAAAAGGAGGACGAGGACAGGCTGTAAAAAGGAGGACAGAGGACAGGCTGTAAAAAGGAGGACAGAGGACAGGCTGTAAAAAGGAGGACAGAGGACAGGCTGTAAAAAGGAGGACAGGAGTAAAAAAAAAAAAGTGAAGCATTTGCTGTAACTATCTTTTCTGCATCATTGTACTGTTCTACAGGTCACTTTCCACCCAGTCTCTTTGCTGCTGTTTATCAATGACCCTGGTATGTTCTTGTTGCTCAGACACTAAAACGCTTCTGTAACAGCCACTTACGGCGTCTAGCTTCAACATCTCTCTGTATTACTTGATGTGTACAGTAGATGCTCTGTTGATAGGGTAGCTCATTTGGCTTTCATGGAGACTGGAGCTGTGTCTCTGAGCTAAGGTCCCAATCTAAATGTGATGCACAGAGGACTAACAGACAAACAGAGCCTAACTATTGATCTTCTGAGACTTTCATGCTCACTTAACTACTGTACCCTCGAATGCTTCTGTCTTTACGTGACACAGTCAGTCTCTGTCTGTGGTTGCTTTTATGGTCTGGCTGGTTATCTGTTCTTCAGTATCACACGAGGGATCTGAGGAGTGGATGAGTGGAGCCGGGGGATGGAAAGGAAGCACTGTGTGATCTCTCCCCATGCTGTCTGAGGCGAGCCCCCCTCGCCCCCATGCTGCTAATGACTGCTAATTGTGGCACGGCAGGGGGAGAGATGCTATGAGCTGATAATTGTACCCTCACTGCCTGGTCTGGTGCTGCTGGGGTCCTGGAATAACAAACTTCCATTCAATCAAGTCGATCGATCACAAAGTCCATTAATTAATAAGGGTATTGACTCCTCTATCCATTTTGGTTTATAGTCACTAGATCAAACCACAAACCGCTCCCTCCTCTCTGTATCCAGACTACTGATTTACACCCTTGTTTTTTGGGCTCAAAGATTGGTATTGAAGAAGTATCCCTGGGAGATGCTCCTCTCAGTTCAGCTGAAATTAGGACATGTTTTACGGTAGAAGGCTGATCTAAACAGTGCAGGGAAGGCCTGTTCCAAAGGGAGGCCTGTGTTCTATCTATTTCTGGAGGAGTTTTGATCTGAGATACGCAAGCTGCTGGTGTCTGGCACTTACCGAATTCACTCTTATTTATCCTTTGACAGATGAGTTTCTCCATTTGTAAATCTACTCCTAATCTCTCTCCATCCCTCTGCCCCTCCGTTGCCGAAGCTCGCCTTCAACTTTCTCTCAATTTCAATCTCTTCCTCACCTCTTGTTCCTCCCTCTCTCCTCTCCTTTTCTTCTTCCTCCTCTCCTCTTCTTCCTCTCTCTCTCCTCACCTTCTTCCTCTCTCCTATCCTCACCTTCTTCCTCTCTCCTCTCCTCACCATTTCTTCCTCCCCCTCTCCTCTTCTTCCTCCTCTCTTCTCTCCTTGTTAGACAAGTAGGAGCATGTTGTCTGACCAGTTGAACTAGACTGATGAGAGCTTATCCATGATAGACAAGCAGGGATATATCCTCAATGTCCTATAGCTGCTCATTGTATGAACCTGAGCTGCCAACGGTTAAGCCACAGAATGAGAGAACAGGAGCCTAAACTAATGCATCGCATCGCAACGCCGCAGTTCTTCCCTGTAATAAGTTTCCTTTGCCTGGGCTCCGCTCCGTGTTTCATTTGGAATGGGATTTGTCAGAGGAGAGAAAGTAATGTTCATCTGAAGTGCCTGACCTGTTTCTTTGTCCTGAGCTAACTCTCCCGTATCGCTCCATCTCTCATTTCAGCAAGGAAATTTCCCTCTTGTTTCAAACCCAATTTTCCTAAAACTCCAGACGTCAGCAGGTAGCAGCAGGCTGCCTCTGCCTCTCCGCCCAGCCTAACACACTTTGTGTCCAATTAAACTCTCTCTCTCTCACCCTCCATCTTTCACTCTCTCGCTCCTTCCCTGCCTCCTTACTTCTCTCTGTCCGTCAGTCTATCACTCACTCTATCTTGTTAAACACAACCACACCAGTCCAATTAAAGGTTTATATGCATAAGAGAAATAAAGAGCCTGGATTTACATTTTCTTTCCTCTTATTTATTCATTACCTTTCCCTCAAACTCCTCCCTCTCTCAAACTCCATGTCTTTGATTACTTCCTCCCATCCCTCCTTTCTTTCGTCCGCCTGTCTGTTCCTCCATCTTTCTTTCTCCCCCCCCAATCCCTCCCTATTTCTCCACTCTCTCGCTGTTTGGCCCTCACCCCCCTCCACTGCTCCACCTCTCCGTCCCTGTAGCAGATGGTGGCTGTCAGAGGTGGACAGGTAACAGACGACCCAGTATCCCTCCCAGGCATACAGGCTCTGCCCTGGCCAGTCCCCTCCAACCTGCCCACCACCCCCTTCCACCTTTCTCCTCCCAACACCACCCACTTCCACCTCAAACCCCCTTCAGCCTTCCTCCTCCCATCATCAGTCCCCTCCAACCTTTCTCCTCCCACCACCAGCGCCCTCCAACCTTCCTCCTCCCACCACCAGCCCCCTCCAACCTTCCTCCCCCCACCACCAGCCCCCTCCAACCTTCCTCCTCCCACCACCAGCCCCCTCCACCCTTCCTCCTCCCACCACCAGCCCCCTCCAACCTTCCTCCAACCCCCTGCAACCCACCTCGTTCCCCTCGTCTCCAGTTCCTCCTCAGTCTCCTCCCCTCCCTCTCCTCTGGGTTGATATCTGGCGGGCCGTCTCTTCCCCCCAGTGGCGCGGGCCTTCTGGACAGAGCAGATGGTGAGAGCGGACCGGGAGGAGACGTCCTCTAACCTGGGAGTCTGGCCAGCCCCGGCCCACGGTGAACGCCTGATGCCAGCCTAATGGACCTGGACAGAGCTTGGAGTGTGTGTGCGGGTGTGTGTGTGTGTTTGTAATTTTCGGTTGTGTTGCTTGTTTATTTATGTCTCTGTGTTTGTTTCTCTGCAGCTTCAAACTTCAAGATTTTTGTATAATATAAGTATTGTGTGTGTATGCACGTGTGTGACTGAGGTCAAAGGTTGGGGGTCAGCAGACCAGGGTCAAATGGTCACACTGTGGATGGAAACAGGGATGCTGCTGATGTGTGAATGTGAGGTTTGTAAGGATCAGCAGTTCATATTCAGTTTCAACACTGAAGAAACCTTCCATGAACAGGCTTATCACAGGCTTAGAGTAGTCCAGGCTCACTGTTAAATAAGCATAACTCACTCAGAGGCATGGGCTTGAAACTGTCCAAGCAGCACACACTCACAGCAAGCTCTCCAGAGGCTGCGGATTAGAACCCTTTACTAGCTGTGTGTGCAAGTAGGGGTGTGTGTGTGTGTGTTCACTCCATCTGACATGTACTGTATATTGAGAAAGCCATAGAGTTCAGAAGAAGAGCGTTTGTATGTTACAGATAATGAATCCCTCTATTAGATATACATCAGAGAGGGGCTGATAACAGAGGTGTCTGATTAGATTACCCTCTGCGTGTGTGTTCACCTGCACCGTAGAGAGAGACATTCTGTATGCCTACAGTACAAGCAGAGAAACACTTTCCAGTCTGTTGCTGAAGTGTATTCATGGCTATTTCCCAAAATGAGTTTTAAATGCATTAATAGCAGAAAGAGCAACTCAATGAGCTCAACCTAGTTTCCCTCATTTGCCTAGCGAGTCCAAATGGATTGTTGTTCTCTCCTGACATAGTTCTTCTCCAATCCCATCCTGTTATTAAATATTTAAAATCACTGCAATCACTCTGTTTAGCAAACTCTCAGGGGATCAGGCAGCCAACACCATTACAGCACTGATAATTGCATTGATTTGTTTTTGTTTAGTTTCATTTTTTAACACAGTTCCGTTAGCATGTCGACAGAGTCTAACTGTTGACCGTCGGTATCCATATCGTGCTGGTTAGATGTTACATGTTCATTAACATGATTACCAACAGATATGCACTTTTATACACGCAGACACACACAAATACTTTCATGCACACGTGCAAGCATGGATATGCACACATACAGGCATGCAGATTCCAAATGACTTCACACTCCCACACTTGTCCTCTGATACTTTCTTCTCAGGTCTGCACCTGGCTATCCCAAACAAATGAGTCAGGGGAACAATTTGCACTGTCTGTTTAAAAATAAAATCATTTCATATTCCCTCGTTTTATATTATTGTCGTCCACAATAAAATCGGGGAGGGGACAGATGTCTGCACTGGCCTGATTTCGACGAAGACATGAGTGAATGCGTCTTGTATTAGATTTGGCATTTAACCAACTACACTAATTGGCCAGATGGTGGCGCTATAACAAGACTTTGAAAGTTCACTCAACTCACCCCATTTGACACATAAGTCCCTCTCCTCACAAGGAACACATGAGGTCAACCATGATGGATTCTACACCTTTTACAATTTAGTGAAAAACACCTAAAACGCAACTCTTCAGGCACCGATTGACCTGCATGAAACTTAATATCTCTCTCAACCAATATTTATCAGATTGTACCTAAAACATGGCTGCTGTTGACCAATAAACATTTGCGTGGTCTGGCACATAAATGTGTCAAGGATTTTATTTATTTGTTATTTTACCAGGTAAGTTGACTGAGAACACATCCTCATTTACAGCAACGACCTGGGGAATAGTTACAGGGGAGAGGAGGGGGATGAATGAGCCAACTGTAAACTGGGGATTATTAGGTGACCATGATGGTTTTGAAGGCCAGATTGGGAATTTAGCCAGGACACCAGGGTTAACACCCCTACAATAAGTGCCATGGGATCTTTAATGACCTCAGAACACCCGTTTAACATCCCGTCCAAAAGACACAGGGCAGTGTCCCCAGTCACTGCCCTGGGGTATTGGGATTTTTTTTAAAATCAGAGTAAAGTGTGCCTCCAAATGGCCCTCCAACACCATCTGGTCTCCCATCAGGGACTGACCAGGACCAACCCTGCTTATCTTCAGAAGCAAGCCAGCAGTGGTATGCAGGGTGGTATGCTGCTGGATATTCATATTGTATCAACATTTGGTACACATGTTGCAAACACTGTCAAAACTCAACATATGCAGGAACATTGATATCGACCACACAGTGGTGCTATAACGAGCAGGAACATTCATATCGACCACACAGTGGTGCTATAACGAGCAGGAACATTCATATCGACCACACAGTGGTGCTATAACGAGCAGGAAGTATTCATATCCCTTGACCTATTCCACATTTTGTTGTGTTACAACCTGCATTTAAAATTGATTAAACATGTTTTTTGAAATGTTTGCAAATTTATTGAAAATTAAATACAGAAATATCTCATTTACATAAGTATTCACACCCCTGAGTCAATACTTTGATGCACCTTTTGCAGCGATTAAAGCTGTGAGTCTTTCTGGGTAAATCTCTAAGATTTTTCCACACCTGGATTGTGCAACATTTGTTCTTTTCAAAATTATTCAAGCTCTGTCAAGTTTGTTGTTGATCATTGCTTGTAACCATTTTCAGGTCTTGCAATAGATTTTCAAGTAGATTGAAGTGAAAACTGTAACTCAGCCACTTGGGAACATTCACTGTATTCTTGGTAAGCAACTCCAGTCCAGTGTAGATTTGGTCTTGTGTTTTAGGTTGTTGTCCTCCTGAAAGGTGAATTCATCTCCCAGTGTCTGGTGGAAAGCAGACTGAACCAGGTTTTCCTCTATAATTGTGCCTGTGCTTAGCTCCATACGGTTTCTTTTTTATCCTGAAAAAACTCCCCAGTCCTTAATGATTACAAGCATACCCATGAAATGATGCAGCCACCACTATGCTTTAAAATATGGAGAGTGGTACTCAGTAACATGTTGCGTTGGATTTGCCAAAAACATAACATTTTGTATTCAGGACAAAAAAGGGAATTGCTTTACCACGATTTTTTGCCGTATTATTTTAGTGCCTTGTTGCAAACAGGGGGCATGTTTTTGAATCTTTTTTATTCTGTACAGTCTTACTTCTTTTCACTCGGTCAATTAGGTTAATATTGTGGAGTAACTACAATGTGGTTGATCCATCCTCAGTTTTCTCTTATCACAGCCTGGGTCTCCTAAGTGGTGCAGCGGTCTAAGGCACTGCATCTCAGTGCTAGAGGAGTCACTTCAGACCCTGGTATGATTCCAGGTTGTATCACAACCGGCTGTAGGGCGGCGTACAATAGGGCGGCGTACAATTGGCCCAGCATTGTCCGGGTTTGGCCGGGGTAGGCCATCATTGTAAATAAGAATTTGTTCTGAACTGACTTGCCTAGTTAAATAAAGGTTAAATGAAAATAAATAAACAGCCATTAAACTCTGTAATTGTTTTATAGTCACCATTGGCCTCATGGTGAAATCCCTGAGTGGTTTCCTTCCTCTCCGGCAACTGAGTCAGGAGGGACGCCTGTGTCTTTGTTGTGACTGGGTGTATTGATACACCATCCAAAGTGTAATTAATAACTTTACCATGCTCAAAGGGATATTCAATGTCTGCTTTTTTATTTGGTGCTCTTCTTTGCGAGGCATTGGAAAACCTTTTGTGGTCTTTGTGGTTTAATCTGTGTTTGAAATGTACAGTACTGATCGACTGAGGGACCTTACAGATAATTGTTTGTGTGGTACAGAGATGAGGTAGTCATTAAAAAATAATGTTAAAGGGATACTTCGGGAATTTGGAAATGGGTTCATCTGACTCTGGGGAAGTAGATAAAGGGCCTCATTGTCAAAATCTCAAAGTATCCCTTTAAAAACAATTATTGCACACAGTGAGTCGATACAACTTATTATGTGACTTGTTAAGCACGTTTTTACTCCTGAACTTATTTATCCCGATATCCCGAACACCACTGGCCTGATTTTTACAAAACCTGGGTGAATGATGCATCTTGCCATCCATTAGTTACAAAATCACACTGATTGGCCCAAAGGAGGTGCATCATTCGTGGGGGATGATATGTTTACTGTTGCCTTGTTTATCATTTCTGTCCGTTTCGAGGAGGCTCCAATTCTCGTTCCTGGCAGGTTGTCTCTCATCTCATTTACTGTTTCTTGCTGTTTTGTAATAAGCGCTGTTGTAATTCTGTGTGTTATTGATGCCGGAGCGCACTGCACCCTGGGAGCCCTGGCTAGGCTGAGGCGAGGGCGTGCATCTGACACCCCACGCCACCCGCCTTAGACCAACCACCCTCCAGAGAGGGAGAGGCTCGCCCAGGAGGTGACGCTAATGGGAGATTTTAACCACGTCTCTCCCCCTTCCTCTCTTTTTCCCTCCCTCGTTCTCTCTCTCCCTCCTGCTGGTCTGTGGATATGAGCCCAGAGCAAACACAGGCAGCTCTCATTAAGGGACTAGTGCTGGTATTAAATTTGCTGTTATTAGAGAGGCCTCCTTTAATTTCACTGGCACAGCAAACCACACACACCCACGAAGACTGCATTACATTTAGATGCTCTGTGTGTGTGTGTGTGTGTGTGTGTGTGTGTGTGTGTGTGTGTGTGTGTGTGTGTGTGTGTGTGTGTGTGTTTGCGCGTAGTTGCGTTGGTGGGTGTGTGTGTTTGTGTGTGTGTGTGTGTTTGCGCGTTGGTGGGTGTGTACCTTAGAGGGGTGATGGAAGATGGGGGTGGTAATGGCAGCATCCATTATGGGGTGGGTTCTACTGCGTCAAGGTGTCAGCCCCTCTGAAAGTGATAGCCTGTAATAAGGCTGGGCAGAGGTTGGGTTTTCATGTGGGGTTCTCCGGCTGTGTATTTGGCTCTGCCTCACTGGGCCTCAGACAGATAGGGGGTCATTTTTCAAATTTCTGCTCACACCCCCCCTGCCTGACACGACCAAGACGGACAAGATCCATACTCATGCACCATGACAAAGACTCTGTCCCACAAAATCAATGGCAATTTCCATTATACAGAATGTGTAAGACAGTGTGTGTGTGTCAGTCTCTCAACAAGTGAGTTGACATAGAAATTCTTGCATATGGTACATTTGTCAAGCAGCGACTAGAGATCCCTTAAGGACATTTAATCACCTTCATCTGGATCCAACTCCAGCCGCCTGTGTGGTGCCTCTGTCATTGAGCATTCAGAACACGCCACGCTGAGTGACAGGGAGGAGGTAAAGTGACTGTGACAGGGGAACTGGCATCACGCTCTGTGACAGACAACCTCGCCATGATATCACCATGACAGGTGCATAAGAAGATGACTGAATGGGGAGACTGCGAGACAATACTAGAATATAATCGTTTTTTCTCTTGCTGAGCCAAAGGGGTCTGTTAGGGGGTCTACTAGAAGATTCTGTTTTCTACCGTGACCATTTGGTGTACTGTTGGAACAGGTGGTTAAGAGGCAACGCCGAGAACAAACCACAGGTGTCCGGTTCGCCTGTGATGACAAAGTGCCGGCACCACTTTCACACAAACAAACATGATGCATGAAACATGACATACCATAGTGGGACTTTGTAGCACTATGTTTTCTTCTTGTTGGTGTGTTTGCAATTCACCAAGGCAGGCAGCCATTCATCCCGGCCCGGCCCTTCTGTCTGTCTGTCTGTGGGAGCTGTAAAGCACCACGGTGTGTTCAGCTGTGACTGAGACTCATTAAAGGGGGAGAGCGTCCGTCATGGAGGCGCGGCTGTCTGAGTGTCGGCCGGCTGTCCTGCGGGGGACTTACAGGGGGACTGGGGGGCTCAGAGCTTCTCATCCACACAGAGAGGCCTAACAAACACCCCCCTCCCCCCTAACTGAACCCAACCTGCCGCTCCTCCATCACCCAGCTGGGGCTGGTCTCTTGTGATTCACTATGCCCCCCCTGCCGCTATGCATCACACACCAGCCCCACTCTCCAACCTGCCTCCCCTGCCTCTTAGCAGACAGACCTTTTATCAAGCACCTCCAGGGCATAGCTTAGTGATGGATGTTTATCAAGGAGGACATTGTTGTGGACCTGTTGTGTGGATCTTCTGTCATGTTGTAATTGTCCTTCAAGTCCCATACTGCCTCTTTAGTAATTGTCAGCCATCTACTGCATGTTTACTGCTGTGGCATTGCGACTTGAGATGTTTGAGTGGACTTATGTGCATCTCTCAATCGCTCCCTGTCCATCCATATTGATGTCTATTGATCTCTTTATATGCATATTTCCATCCATCCATTGGTGTAGTGTGGTGTGAGAAATGCCTGGTTGATGTGTTATTTCCCTAGAAGAGCCAGAGCTGTATTGTGTTCTGTGCTCTCAGCAGCAGACAGCAGTGCTGGAAGGCCAACAGGACCACACTGCTGCTGGGTTCTCTGTCGGTCTGTGTCAGATCTCCACTGATGTGTTCAGCCATTCAGACACACTGGCTCAATATCTGCCTCCCTCCTCATCCCCGCCCTCTATTATTTCTCTCTAGTTCTCTCTCTTTCTTCCTCTCTCTCTTTCCCTCTCTCTCACTCCACCTCTCTATCTCATCTCTTGTCCTCCCCTCTCTCCTATCCTCTCCTATCCTGTCTTTCCCTATGGGGGAGATTACCCCTACTCCATGGGCCATTCCAGATATTTAATTTCCAAATCCCTGTAGGTAACCTCCCCCTCCTGTCACTCTCTCTCCATCCCTCTCTTTCTCTCTTCATTGTGTTAAGAGACAAACACAACGGAGGAAACCAAACACAATGGGGGCTGTTGATATATTAGAAGAGGTGGCATCTGTGAGGCTGGGGTCACCGTGGTGCTCAAATGAGAAAGGACATCACTCATTTCCAACCTCAAATTGCCTTGCTCTCATCTCTGACCTTCTCTCAACAGCCTCACTCAAGCAATCCCCCAGCTTTTCCTTGAGACACGCCAAGTACCAAGCTAGATCGCATGCACACGTGCACACATTCACTCACACCCACACATGTGCATTAAACACACACACACCCTTACCATACACATTTGACATGATATGTACCCTTCCTACAGAGAAAGAAATTATACCAAAAAAAGATACAGAATAATAATTATAATTCCCCTTTAAATGCGCATCTAGCGAGAGAGGAATCTGTTGGTCTAGCGACGTTTCTGCTGTTAGGACAACTGCTGCAGCATGTCAAGGCACAGTTTGTAAAACAATGGCCACTCAATTTATACAAATAATGAATAATCAAATCATATATACTGACCAAAAATATAAACGCAACATGTAAAGTGTTGGTTTCATGAGATGAAATAAAAGATCCCAGAAATGTTCCACACCCACAAAAAGCAAATTTCTCTCAAATTGTGTGCACAAATTTGTTTGCATCCCTGTTCCAGATCCCGACAAAATATCCAGGAACTTCGCACAGCCATTGGAGATGAGTGGGACAACATTCCACAGGCCACAATCAACAGCCTGATCAACTCTATGTGAAAGAGATGTGTCGCGCTGCATGAGGCAAATGGTGGTCACACCAGATACTGACTGGTTTTCTGATCTACGCCCCTACCTTTTTTTGATGATATCTAACCATCAAATGCATATCTGTATTCCCAGTCATGTAAAATTGATAGATTAGGGCCTAATGAATTTATTTCAATTGACTGATTTCTTTATATGTGTGTTTATTATGGATCCCCATTAGCCAAGGCAGCAGCAACTCTTCCTGGGGTCCGGCAGAATTAAGGCAGTTATACAATTTAAAAAACATTACAGTACATTCATTACAGAATTCACAACACAGTGTGCCCTCAGGCCCATACTCCACTATTCTATTTAAGACGTTTTTAGAGGTATCTGTACTTCACTGAGAAATGCCTATTTTTTTATACAACTTTTACTTTCACTCCACTACATTCCTGAAGAAAAGATGTACTTTTTACTCCCATATATTTTTCCTGACACCCAAAAGTACTTCACATTTGGAATGTTTAGCAGGACAGGTGAAAGAGAACACGATCTTGTAGACTCACTTAACACTATTGATTTGTTTGTTTAGTCTCGGAGTGCGTCTCTGGCTATCCGTAAATTAAAAAATTAAATGTGGCCGTGTGGTTTGCCTAATATAAGGAATTTTAAGTGATTTTAAACTTTGACTTTTGATACTTTGACTTTTATTCAAATAGTTTGTTACAGGGTGACTTTTCATTGAGTCATTTTCTATTAAGGTGTCTTTACTTTTACTCAAGTATGACAATTGGGTACTTTTGCCACCACTGCACTTTCCCCATGAGTGTGTATGGTCCAGAATGTTATATTTGACATTTCTCCAATAGATGAGCAGACGAGCCATAGTGTAGATTAGCCCCGCTACCTTCTGTCAGTGATGCAGCCCTGTTCAGATAACATCATCACGTTTTAATGCAGACATAAACACAGCACTGTGTTCTAATTGGCCAGAGATATGACAACATTAAAGGGTGTCAGCACAGAGAACAGCGTTTTAATTCTGGGTTAATGATGATGTTTATTTCCCCCGGTACTCATTCCTAAGAGCTATGGCTTTATGCAGTAGTAGTGGCTCGCTGTAGCTGTGTGGTCTCTATGGGGAGAATGCTGAGTTCTGTCTCAAGGTAGTTTAGCTAAGAATCTCTCCTTCCCCCTGTAAGTTCTTTATCAGGAAGTAGCAGCACATTAACCTCAGAGCGGATTATGGCGTGTAACAGAGCCGGGCTGCCGGGACGCAGTGTGACTGGGCTCCTCTGGGTTCAGATTAGAGCCGACCTCTGACCTCTGTGTAAGTCACTGATAGTGAACTGTGCTTCCTCAACCTCCTCTCTCTCTCCATTCCCCGGTCATCTGAAGCTGCTGTGTGGTTCTGGAGTAAATCCTTACAGCAGGGCCAGGGTAGTACTGCTGCTCTGATAGAAATCACTCAGATTTATCTGGCGTCACAGACAACACCCCTTTCCCTAATCACAGTAGAAGTGATCTGAATACCTGTGGAGAAAAGACAGAACACCATGAGCAGAGATGAAATGAAAAAATAGCCACAATTTACTGTATAGGAATGAAAGGCAGTCTATTTCTGACACTGAGGAACAACTTAAATGTCACATTATAAATTACTGTAATATTGTGCTGACATAAAGGTTAAAGGGTATAGACTGACGAGTTTCTGCAGATATTTCTGTAATGAATTTCTGTTGTGAGCGATATAAATATATTAAGAAAGAAAGGTCAAAAGAAAGAAAGAAGGAGCAAAAAAACTGAAAGAAAAGGTGAATGAGGGAGGGAGGGAGGGAGGGGGGGGGGGGTGGGAGGGAGGGAGGGGGGAGGGTTAGCATATTCTACCTTAATGACTGTGATCTTCTTGTAACTGCCGTGTGCTAATGTTGGTGATGACGAGACAGGGATTAGCATGGAGAGGAGTGCTGATGGGGAGATGAGTGAGGTGATAGATTTATATCCTGCCCTGACAGCCCAGGGAGAGATTAATTTCCTCTTTACGACTCTTTAAAAAGATGCTTCGCCATGAGAGACCGACTGATAGAGAGACCGACTGATTGAGAGACCGACTGAGAGAGAGCGACTGAGAGAGAGCGACTGAGAGAGAGACCGACTGAGAGAGAGACCGACTGATAGAGAGACCGACTGATAGAGAGACCGACTGAGGGGGGGGGGGGCACTGAGAGAGAGACCGACTGAGAGAGAGAGCGACTGAGAGAGAGCGACTGAGAGAGAGACCGACTGAGAGAGAGACCGACTGAGAGAGAGACTGACTGAGAGAGAGACCCGACTGAGAGAGAGACCGACTGAGAGAGAGCGACTGAGAGAGAGACCAACTGAGAGAGAGCGACTGAGAGAGAGACTGACTGAGAGAGAGACCGACTGATAGAGAGACCGACTGATAGAGAGACCGACTGAGGGGGGGGGCACTGAGAGAGAGACCGACTGAGAGAGAGAGCGACTGAGAGAGACCGACTGAGAGAGAGACCGACTGAGAGAGAGACTGACTGAGAGAGAGACTGACTGAGAGAGAGACCCGACTGAGAGAGAGAGCGACTGAGAGAGAGAGAGCGACTGAGAGAGAGAGCGACTGAGAGAGAGACCAACTGAGAGAGAGACCCGACTGAGAGAGAGAGCGACTGAGAGAGAGAGACCGACTGATAGAGAGACCGACTGATAGAGAGACCGACTGAGGGGGGCACTGAGAGAGAGACCGACTGAGAGAGAGAGCGACTGAGAGAGAGACCGACTGAGAGAGAGACCTGACTGAGAGAGAGACCGACTGAGAGAGAGACTGACTGAGAGAGAGACCTGACTGAGAGAGAGACCGACTGAAAGAGAGACCGACTGAGAGAGAGAGACCGACTGATAGAGAGACCCGACTGAGAGAGACCGACTGAGACCGACTGAGAGAGAGACCCGACTGAGAGAGAGACCGACTGAGAGAGAGACCGACTGAGAGAGAGACCCGACTGAGAGAGAGACCCGACTGAGAGAGAGACCGACTGAGAGAGAGACCCGACTGAGTGAGAGAGCGACTAAGCGAGAGACTGATTACTGCCAGGCTATGCCACAGAGTTGGTACTCGACTATTCCTCTGTGTGTGTGTGTGTGTGTGTGTGTGTGTGTGTGTGTGTGTGTGTGTGTGTGTGTGTGTGTGTGTGTGTGTGTGTGTGGAGGAACTGTGATTGATTGCGTTTCAGAGTGCTTGTACCGTTTGAGAGAGAGAGAGAGAACAGAGAGAACAGAGAGAGAACAGAGAGAGACAGAGAGAGAGAGAGGGAGAGAGAGAGAGGGAGAGAGAGAGAAAGCGAACCTGTGGGCTGTTTGCGTGGTATGGCTTTTGGGACTTTCGTTTGATTAAGTGAGAGTGCTGTCACTGTGACCAATGAGAGCGATGATTTTATACCCTTTTATGCAATATTATACTGAAGAAGGAAATTATGACACTTTTAGATCTCTTAAATGTCCCTTTAAGAGATCAGACAGACAGACAGACAGACAGACAGACAGACAGACAGACAGACAGACAGACAGACAGACAGACAGACAGACAGACAGACAGACAGACAGACAGAGAGACACACACACACACACACACACACACACACACACACTGATTATATTATTATTCTGCTAGAGACTATACGTGAAGACCAAGGTGGTAATACAGTCACTCCACAGTCACTCCACAGTAAAGACGTACAGTAATAGGACCACTGATTGGTCTTTCCTGTCTCACCTACCTTCCCTCCAATGAACATGTGAGTGTCAGTATAGCTGGCAGTGAAGAGGCTCTCCATCATGACACTGCAGTGATCCCCTGGGGTGATGACGCTGCTCAAATGTCAAGCTAAATGAGCAGGCCAACGTGCCTCTGCATGTTGTTCTATCTGCCCCTGTTAATTTCTGTAATGTTGTCACCCCCTGCTCTCACTGCAATAGCCCTGTTGTCCTCCAGTCCTCACCCCACCCACCACACCCTGTGGCTCTCTCAGACCACCAGGGGTCAGTTGCTCATTTATAGGTTTAATTAAAGCCTTCTTAATTATTTAGCCACCTCCGGGGCAGAGTCCATCTCTGCCCCCTGAGCTAGATCAGTATCGGACTGCATGTTTAAGAGAAGGCCCTGAGCTAAACGGCTCTCTCTCTCTTGCTCTCTCTCTCTCCCGCCCCCCCCCACTCACTCTCTCTTTCTTTATCACTGTCTCTCTAACTCTCTGTCTCTCTCAATTCAATTTTAGGGCTTTTTTGGCATGGTAAACATGTTTACATTGCCAAAGCAAGTGAAGTAGATAATAAACAAAAGTGAAATAAACAATTCACATTTTTTTTACAGGACATTACATTAACAAAGGTTTCAAAAGAATACAAAAAATTCAAATATCATATTATGTGCAAATAGTTAAAGTACAAAAGGGAAAATAAATAAACATAAATATGGGTTGTATTTACAATGATGTTAGGTCTTCACTGGTTGCCCTTTTCTTGTGGCAACAGGCCACAAATCTTGCTGCTGTGGCACACTGTGGTATTTCACCCAAAAGATATGGGAGTTAATCAAAATTGGGTTTATTTTAAAATTCTTTGTAGGTCTGTGTAATCTGAGGGAAATATCTTTCTCTAAAATACATTGGGCAGGAGGTTAGGCAGTGCAGCTCGGTTTCCACCTCATTTTGTGGGCAGTGTGCACATAGCCTGTCTTCTCTTGAGAGCCAGGTCTGCCTACGGCAGCCTTTCTCAATATTAGGGCTATGCTGACTGAGTCTGTACATAGTCAAAGCTTCCTTAAGTTTGGGTCAGACACCGTGGTCAGGTGTTCTGCCACTGTGTATTCTCTGTTTAGGGCCAAATAGCATTCTAGTTTGCTCCATTTTTTAGTTAATTCTTTCCAATGTGTTGAGTAATTCTCTTTTTGTCTTCTCATGATTTGATTGGGTCTAATTTGTGTTGCTGTCCTGGGTCTCTGTGGGGTCTGTTTGTGTTTGTGAACAGAGCCCCAGGACCAGCTTGCTTAGGGGGCTCTTCTCCAGGTTCATCTCTCTGTAGGTGATGGCTTTGTTATGGAAGTTTGGGAATCACTTGCTTTTAGGTGGTTGTAGAATTTAATGGCTCTTTTCTGGATTTTGACCATTAGTGGGTATCGGCCTAATTCTGCTCTACACGCATTATTTTGTGTTTTACATTGTACAAAGAGGACATTTTTGCTGAATTCTGCATGCAGAGTCTCAATTTGGTGTTTGTCCGATTTAGTGAATTCTCGGTTGGTGAGCGGACCCCAGACCTTACAACCATAAAGGGCGATGGGTTCTATAAATGATTCAGCCAGATCCTAATTGGTATGTTTCATTTTATGTTCCCTTTGATGGCATAGAAGGCACTTCTTGCCTTGCCTCTCCTGTGGTGCTGATGTTTAGGCCAAGGTATGTGTAGTTTTTGTGTGCTCTAGGGCAACACTGTCTCGATGGAATTTGTATTTGTGGTCCTGGCAACTGGATCTTTTTTGCCACACCATTATTTTGGTCTTACTGAGATTTACTGAGGGCCCAGGTCTGACAGAATCTGTGCAGAAGATCTAGGTGCTGCTGTAGGCCTTCCTTGTTTGGGGACAGAAGCACCAGATCTTCAGCAAACAGTAGACATTTGACTTCAAATTCCAGTAGTGTGAGGCCGGATGCTGCAGACTGTTCTAGTGCCCTCGCAAATTCGTTGATATATATGTTGAAGAGGGTGGGGCTTAAGCTGCATCCCTGTCTCACCCCCAGGCCCTGTGGAAAGAAATGTGTGTTGTACATTTGTTGTTTGTGAACATGGATTTTATAATGTCGTATGTTTTTCCCCTAACACCACTTTCCATCAGAAGCTTTTTAGAAATCAACAAAGCATGAGAAGCCTTTGCCTTTGTTTTGGTTTGTTTGTTTGTCATTTAGGCTGTACAGGGTGAACACGTGGTCTTGTGTACAATAATTATGGTAAAAAGCCAATTTGACATTTGCTCAGTACATTGTTTTCACTGAGGAAATGTACAAGTCTGCTGTTAATGATGATGCAGTGGATATTCCCAAGGTTGCTGTTGACCCATTTCCCACGGTAGTTATTGGAGTCAAATTTGTCTTTGAACTCCTGCTGGAACTGTTTGAGGTTGTCCTGCACCATTACTGTCCCAGACCTTTACATGTTGACAGAGATTGTTTCAACTTCCTCAACTTCCTCCATTCAGGTCATTTTTTCCACAATTAAGGCTTTAGGTATGGGATTTGGATTGAAGGTTTTGATGTTGAGGTTAATAATATCCTGTATTCGTCCCTAAGAAAAAATGCAAGTTTATCTAAATGTATCCAACTCAAATTCTATCTTTTTGCAGAAGAACTCAGGAGCCCATGAGCTCACTACCTCTATCTCTCTCTCTTCCCCAGCTATCCAGGCTGTGAATCAATTGTCTCTCTCGCTCTCTCGCTCTCTCACTCTCTCTCGCTCTCTCTCTATGAACCACACTAACATGATCTCTGTCTACTCAGCTCTTTCCTGTGTTCTGGTTTGGTTCTACTTCCTATATGGTTGTGGTGATTGTTTTATCTGATCCATCTTTGCCGTCATCTTTGTCTTCTTATGTTATGTGTAATTATGTGTCGTCTGTCAGTGAAGTTAAACCTGATGGATGTAGCTTTCATACCTGGCCGTTTCCTCAGTTATCTCATTTAGTGAAGTCAGTATGCAATGTGACCGTGGTGCATCCCACTATCTTCTCAGAGACATGGAAGAGAATAGCAGTGATAGGTCTACATGACTTAGAGATAGCAGGGTAGCAAAGTGTTAGCAAAGAACTGCAGCCTCCAGTATTTCAGCCCTGGCCTGGCCTGCTAACCCCCTGACGGCATCTCTCCTCTCTGCTCCCCATGAGGGGGAAATTAAACTAACACCTATTAATGGCCCACCGATGTGTCACCGGCTGGGATGACCAGGTCGATTAAATCAATTCCAGGCCCATCAATTAGACTGGTGATTTGTGTTGGACAGAAATCACTTTGTGTTGGACAGAAATCACCCTGGAACAGCCACTTGAACAGTCCCCCTCTTCTATCCCATAAACCCTGGAGGGCTCAGAGACTCATTGATTGGTTGAGCTGCCCACCCCTCAGACTGATCGATAACCGCCTTGCTCTCTCCCAGCGCTGTGGGGGGGGCAGGGTGGGGCTGGAGGGGGAAGTCAGGGGAGATCTCGGGGAGCTCTGAGAGTGATTAGCCCGTTCCCATGGGAACTGCTCTCTAGGTGCCTGATACAGACTCCTCATAGGGAAAGATACTGTAGTCCACCTCTGTATTGGTTTCACACGTTGGTACTGGGGCTTTTAACTTCCTGCTAAAAGTCACTGGTAAAGACAAGTCAGGGAGTAGAACTTCTGGAAACTGTCTTAGTTGGCAGTATTTGACAGAAAACATGGCTTTGTGGCTGTCTGGGCTGCCTGGCATTTGTTTTCTGCCATTCTGCGAGAACTCTTAAATGGTATGTTGCCAAAGTAATGAAATTCTCTTGATTGAAAAATGATTTTGGAGAGAGTGTGCTGAAAGCCTATTGGTTTCCATTAAAGTGTAATCAAACTTTTCATGATGTTAGATGCACGTTGGTATTTCTTCATTGGGAAAAACTCTTTGATTTGTGTTTTTGAAGTGGCCTACACCACGGCTCTACTCCAAGATATTTAGTCCTGAAGCGTTTGAGTGATCACCATCTGCTGTATAGAGTCCTGTGATCCATGAATCACCATCTGCTGTATAGAGTCCTGTGATCCATGAATCACCATCTGCTGTATAGAGTCCTGTGATCCATGAATCACCATCTGCTGTATAGAGTCCTGTGATCCATGAATCACCATCTGCTGTATAGAGTCCTGTGATCCATGAATATCCTTCCAATATTGGCTGCTAATGGTCTAAACCATGAATTGCTCAAATATTGGCGGCGTATCGTTGAAACAATGAAAACGACCAAAGTTGCGACCTGTATGGTGTGAATTATCAATCTCTATACGAGTATCCCTGAGTTGTCTGAAATATGAATCTCCCCTCAATATCAGCCCTGAAACATTTCAACCATGAATCTCTCTTCTATTAGACCTGCACTGTCTGTCTGCTCCATGGCCACGTCTCCTCCCAGGAGTTATAGGGAGAAAGGGAGGAGGACGTGGTCAGGGGGGGGGAGGGGGGGCTCTGGAACACAGAGGTACAGATGCTCTGTGTTTTTGGTAGCGTGACATGAGGGATGGTTATGTCTGTAAGGCCCTGCCCTCCTGTCCCGGCCTAGCGGATCCGACCGATCCGGTGGCTGTCTGTGTGGTGGCGGAGCAGGACCCATAAAGAGAGCGCCCCATGTTCAGGCCATAAAACTGAATGAAAATATTAAATCTGTCAGGCTCTGTCCTCGTAAATAAAGTAATATATTACTCCATCCATAAGCGTGAAAAAAGGTCTAGAGGTTTAACGAGTGGGAGAGGAGCCTATTTCAGCTCTGATTGCCAACCTCCCGGCCCCCTCTCTCCATCACCCAACCCCTGTAGATGGAGCTAATTTTTCAGAGCAGAGTGGGAGAGGGAGAAAGATGCACTGATGGTCATGGTATGCAGGTACAGGATAAGTAAGGTGGGCTTGTTCCAGTGGTTCAGCACCGTAGCAGAGGTTTGCAGTATAGGAGAAGTGGAACACTGTAAGTTGGCCAGGGTCTGGTTTACCCAGGCAGTGTCCTACTATTAGCTCCCCCAGCACCCTCTCCCTCCAGCCCCCTGCGCCCTTCAGTCCAGTCCAGTGGTCCCAGCAGTGAGCACAGTGATTAGCATTAGCAGGTGGTGGGTATGTTGGGCATGGTCCTCCACCTGCTCCTGTCCTGGGCAGCTGCTGCTGCTGCCCGCTCTGCTAATTGGCTGGCAGGTGGCCGTGGCAACACTAGTGTGGCTCTGGGACAGAAAAATAGGAGGACATCAAGTTTCCTGGTGTTCTTTACCAGTGATGTAAGTGTTGCTCAAGAATGCAGGCACTGCAGATGTACACACACACACACACACACACACACACACACACACACACACACACACACACACACACACACACACACACACACACACACACTCACACTCACACTCACACACACACACACACACACACAGTCACAGCCTCTCTCTCTCTCCGTATGGGGGCTAGAATAACGTTGGTGCCAGCATGGTGCCTGCCTCACCAGTCTGAGAGATAGATGGTATTCTGCAGAGGCTGGCACAGCTCCTCCTTATGTTGCCTTTACAATCCCAGGAAATGTCTGTGTATTCTCTGCTCTCCTCCTTTCACGTCTCCCCTCTGCAATTTTCTCTCCTCTTCTGTCCTCTCCTCTGTTCTCTCCTCTGTTCTCTTATCACCTCTGCTATTTCCCTCTCTTTTTGCCTCGTTCTTTTTTCATACTGTGTTACATCTCCCTTTTCCTCTCCTCTCTTCTCCTTCCTCTCCTGCGCCATTGTTAATGAGGATGTGGGGGAGCTGGTTGTCGGTTGAGTAAGCTCAGTATCAGATGATTAATTGCTGGAGGTGGGCATGGTGGCCCAGGGACAGTCTGGCGCGGGGACACAAGGTTGCAGCATGGTATACCCTCCTTTTTCTCTCTCTAGCTCCCTTTCTCTCTCTCCCGCTTTCTGTGTCCCTCAGCGACTTGCTCTCTATCTCTCTTTGTCTCTGTCTCGTTTACCCTCTCTCGTTCTCTCGCCACTCCCTCTCTTCTCCTTGTTGGTGGCGTGTTGTGGAGCAGACTCCCCTGTCTGCTGTCTGACCTACACATGTACTGTAGCCAGTGAGAGCTGGGCTGGGGCCGGTGTTGTGTGGGATTGTGTTCTTACACATATGTGTGCGGCTGTTAATTAAGATTAAAGGCCTCAGGAAGGTGAGCAGACCCACAACAGCTGTTCATCAACGTAATGCTAATTGCACGGGGTTCTGCAGTTGATGTGTTTATATGTGTGTGTTCTGTTCTGAGTGGTCAGAATGGGTCCGGCTTTTGGCTGTGGTGGGTCATCAGTCAGCTGACCTTGGCTCTCAATGGCTGGAAGGTTGAAGCCTTGCCCCTGACTGGTCAGAAGTTACCAGGGCTTGGCTCAAACTGGCGAGAGAGCAGCGGATACTGTATGTGATTGGTCCGAAGGCAGCAGGGCTCTGTTCTCTCTGTACCCAGCGATCGTGGCAGGAGCAGGCGTTCGCTGGACACTGCCTCTAAATTTAGATTAATGGAGGGAGAGCTGGGTACGTTTTGTAATTAATAGCAGTGACCTGGAGGGGCCAGCATATTACCAGAGCCTGAACAGAGCGGGAGCCCTGTCTGGCCCACACACACACACACACACTGCCTGGGGGAACTGAGACCTCATCTATTTCTCAGGGTCTGTTTTTATTTACCGCTTGTTTGACTTCATTTTCCAACCAGAAGCTTTGTTTCTGCTCTGTTTCACTGCCCCTAACTTACCACTACTGTTGGCTATAAAGGAGCCATGTTGGGAGTAAAGTGTTGATGCTGCTCTGTGAGGAGCTCTCTGTTTGTCCATATTGTTGGTTCTTCTGGCAAATTCTTTCCTTGTTTTCATGGGTAATTGTACACTCTGTAGGCTACCTCTATCTGTCTTACTCTCTCTGTCTCGGTTGTTCCATTACTGCTGTACACTCCCTCCATCCTCCTCTCTCTCTCTCTCTCTCTCTCTCTCTCTCTCTCTCTCTCTCTCTCTCTCTCTCTCTCTCTCTGTCATATTGAGCTGTCTGTCAGTGTGGGGTGGCTCTCTGGCGGTGTGAAGGATGGGGAACGTGTAGGAGGAGCAGCCATCTTTAATAGACACGCGGATTGAAATGCTGGGGAACTAAATGTTAATGGCCTCATAAAACATCCACTTCCCCACCCTCACCTTGTTGCCTCCCCATACCAACCCTTTCACCATCACCACAGGCTCCATCAATAAGCACTGTTCCAGCTGCCATATTTCCTCCGTGGCAGGAAGGTAAGGTGGTAAAGTGATGGCTGCTGGGTGATGTCCACCGGGCCACAGGGTCGAATAACTCAATCCCCACGGAGGAGAGGTCAAAAGCGGTCAAGGACAAAGGCCAGGTAGGGAGAGTGATTTTAGTGGCAGAGGAGTCTCTGTGTCTTATGTGAAGCATTGACCCTGCTCATAATTCCAATTGGCTGGCTTGTTTGATACTGTCCCAAATCCCCTCATTGTGAGAAGGGATTGGCTTTGCTTGAGTGGCTGGAACTGGCTGTGTGTGTGTGTGTGTGTGTGTGTGCGCGTGTGTGTGCGTACATTTAAGCAGTCATACTGTATGTGTGTTTTATTGTGCAACTTGTTGTCTTTAGTTGCTCTTTACTGTATCTCTCTCTTCAGACCATCTCCCAATTTAACATTGCGTTCCAGAGGGGTACATTTAAGCCAATGCTTTTTGGGTCTAAAAAGGAATCAAGTCAACTCAACCCTGTACATTCAGCCATTAATCATAATAATTCTGTTGGCGTTCAACAGTGAATTGGAATCCTGTGGTCTATGCGACCTCTACAACCCAATACAAAATGCTAGTATTCTAAAATGCTAAAGGTAATGAGCAGATGCACACACTGTAACTGGCCAACTACCACCAGGTCCCCAGTCTTTCAGTATCCACAATGGAAGCACTTTATAGCCAGCATCAAGACTTCGACACCAAGGTATAGTCAAGGGCATGGAGAGGGTTGAGGGCTAAATGATAGTATATAGATGGAATTAGGGATATAGCATAGTGTAGATGGTATTAGGGCAATAGGATCGTATGTAGACGGTATTAGGGATATGGGATAATGTGTAGACGGTATTAGGGATATAGGATAGTATATAGATGGTATTAGGGATATAGGATAGTATGTAGACTGTATTAGGGCTATAGGATAGTATGTAGACTGTATTAGGGTTATATGATAGTATATAGACAGTATTAGGGCTATAGGATAGTATAGACAGTATTAGGGATATAGGATAGTATGTAGACTGTATTAGGGCTATAGGATAGTAAATAGACAGTTAGGGCTACATGATAGTATATAGACGGTATTAAGGATATAGGATAGTATAGACGGTATTAGGGTTATATGATAGTATATAGACAGTATTAGGGCTATAGGATAGTATAGACAGTATTAGGGATATAGGATAGTATGTAGACGGTATTAGGGTTATATGATAGTATATAGACAGTATTAGGGCTATAGGATAGTATAGACGGTATTAAGGATATAGGATAGTATAGACCGTATTAGGGCAATAGGATAGTATAGACGGTATTAGGGTTATATGATAGTATATAGACAGTATTAGGGCTATAGGATAGTATTGACAGTATTAGGGATATAGGATAGTATAGGCGGTATTAGGGCTATAGGATAGTATAGATGATATTAGGGCAATAGGATAGTATAGACAGTATTAGGGCAATAGGATAGTATAGACGGTATTAGGGTTATATGATAGTTTATAGACAGTATTAGGGTTATAGGATAGTATAGACGGTATTAGGGTTATAGGATAGTATGTAGACTGTATTAGGGCAATAGGATCGTATATAGATGGTATTAGGGCAATAGGATAGTATGTAGACGGTATTAGGGTTATATGATAGTATAGACAGTATTAGGGTTATATGATAGTATATAGACAGTATTAGGGCTATAGGATAGTATAGACATTATTATGGATATATGATAGTATAGGTGGTATTAGGGCTATAGGATAGTATAGATGATATTAGGGCAATAGGATAGTATAGACGGTATTAGGGCTATAGGATAGTATAGATGATATTAGGGCAATAGGATAGTATAGACGGTATTAGGGTTATATGATAGTATATAGAAAGTATTAGGGCTATAGGTTAGTATATACGGTATTAGGGCAATAGGATTGTATATACGGTATTAGGGCAATAGGATTGTATATACGGTATTAGGGCAATAGGATTGTATATACGGTATTAGGGTTATAGGATTGTATATACGGTATTAGGGTTATATGATAGTTTATAGACAGTATTAGGGCAATAGGATAGTATATACGGTATTAGGGTTATATGATAGTTTATAGACAGTATTAGGGCAATAGGATAGTATAGACAGTATTAGGGTTATAGGATAGTATAGACAGTATTAGGGTTATAGGATAGTATAGACAGTATTAGGGTTATAGGATAGTATGTAGACTGTATTAGGGCTATAGGATAGTATATACGGTATTAGGGCAATAGGATAGTATGTAGACGGTATTAGGGTTATAGAATAGTATGTTGACTGTATTAGGGCTATGGAATATTATGTAGACGGTATTAGGGTTATATGATAGTTTATAGACAGTATTAGGGTTATAGGATAGTATAGACGGTATTAGGGTTATAGGATAGTATGTAGACTGTATTAGGGCAATAGGATCGTATATAGACGGTATTAGGGCAATAGGATAGTATGTAGACGGTATTAGGGTTATATGATAGTATAGACAGTATTAGGGTTATATGATAGTATATAGACAGTATTAGGGTTATATGATAGTATATAGACAGTATTAGGGCTATAGGATAGTATAGACAGTATTAGGGATATATGATAGTATAGGTGGTATTAGGCCTATAAGATAGTATAGATGATATTAGGGCAATAGGATAGTATAGACGGTATTAGGGCTATAGGATAGTATAGATGATATTAGGGCAATAGGATAGTATAGACGGTATTAGGGTTATATGATAGTATATAGAAGGTATTAGGGCTATAGGATAGTATATACGGTATTAGGGCAATAGGATGATGTAGACGGTATTAGGGCTATAGGCTCGTGTAGACGGAATTAGGGATATAGGATCGTGTAGACGGTATTAGGGATATAGGATCGTGTAGACGGTATTAGGGCAATAGGATAGTGTAGACGGTATTAGGGCAATAGGATAGTGTAGGCGGTATTAGGGCTATAGGATAGTGTAGATGGTATTGTGGCAATAGGATAGTGTAAGCGGTTTTAGGGCTATAGGATAGTGTAGATGGTATTAGGGCAATAGGATAGTGTAGATGGTATTAGGGCTATAGGATAGGAGGCTGTCACGGCGTCTGAAGATTGTATGAAGACATAAGCAATTCATATGAAGGTTTGAATGAGAGTGGCAATCATGACTAACGCCATGGTTATTGTTAGAGGTAAGGTCTGTGAGACTGGAGACAAGTCTTAAGTTATGCTCAGGGTAATGAGCAGTAAAACGTTTGCTGATCAGAGATATCTATCATGAAAATGAGCAGGGTGTCAGCACACTGTAACGCTCTGAAAATAGTCACTGACAAAAGTCATCTTTCTGCTAGGACCGAGATCTAACAAGGATAGAAGCATCGGTCTTCGTTTGAGTGTCTTTTTATTGGGAAACAAAGAGCTACATGGTGCTGGCTAGAGGCATGGTATGAGCTGCTTGAAGGTAGGCCTGAGCTTTTCTAGAACTAGCTATGATTACAGACAGTAGCTCACAAGGGTTATGGTACACAGCAATAGGCTTAGAGCAGTGGTTTCAAAGTCAGGTTCATGACCCCACTGCAGTGGGGTGGCCCCACATTCTTTATTTAAACAAAAGAAGAGTATATATTATTGTATGGGACCACAGACACACGTTTTGAGATAAAGGTTATTGAGTAAATGTATTTATTGCTTGCTTTTCATTTTGATAAGGTTATTTGTTGATGTAAACATCAACATTTACAGATTTTTAGGTTGTGTCATTGGCTTTGGTGTGGAGTTGGGTCGCAGGAAATTATTGGGGAAAAAATAGGGGCCCCAGAAATTCTGGTGATAAAAAATGGTCTCCCTCTGAAAAAGTTTGATTACCACTGGGTCAGAGTATGAACCCATAGGCCAAGTGTTGGTGTTACGGCCTCAGTCCTACCAGATCTGACTGCAGCCTCCTTGGGACCTGCAGGTTTTCCTTTCACAAATCATACATATAGAGGTAATTCATGTCTACGACCGGGAGGTCCGTGGGGCGACGCACAATTGGCCTAGCGTCGTCCGGGTTAGGGAGGGTTTGGCCGGTAGGGATATCCTTGTCTCATTGCACACCAGCGATTCCTGTGGCGGGCTGGGCGCAGTGCGCGCCAACCAAGGTTGCCAGGTGCACGGTGTTTCCTCCGACACATTGGTGCGGCTGACTTCCGGGTTGGATGCGCGCTGTGTTAAGAAGCAGTGCGGCTTGGTTGGGTTGTGTTTCGGAGGACGCATGGCTTTCGACCTTTGTCTCTCCCGAGCCCGTACGGGAGTTGTAGCGATGAGACAAGGTAGTAATTACTAACAATTGGGGAGAAAACTTTTTTAAAGTAAACTATGAAGTACTCAAAAATGAATTCCCATGTCACAGTAACATAGGCTTCCCAATGATTTCCCCGCAACAATCTCCCTCTCTCTGGCTTTCTTCTTTTACTGTGCTGTAAACGATATGACCCAGGCACAAAATGCAATCCATTCACAGCAATAAAAGAGACAAGTTTGTCAGCAAGCTTTTTATTCAGGCATTTTATACAGGGAACATGGCCAAACTTCTCATCTTTACATCTTTACATCCAATAATGTCGTAGCGCTGCAAAAACAAAAAGTCCTCTTTCCTAAATTGTAGCTGGTTCTGTGGATGTGGCGTGTGTAATATTCCTGACTTGTCTGTAGGGTGATATCTATGGATGATATCAGTGTTCCTTCACTGCTCAAGGTCTTCTTTCTGTTTGACTAACAGTCAGGCCAGCAGGACACAAGACTCAAACTATTTTTGAAACCTATTTTCATGTTTTAGAATCTGTCCTGGGCGAAAATGTAACACTTTCTATTCTGTGGAAAACTAAAGGAACTAAAGTTTCTCACTAGAGAAATCTGTCTCCCCTAACAAAAGTGAGGAAAAGAGGCAAATGAAGATTGATTGAGAAGTGGCGAAGGGTGTTGCACGTTGACTGCAGCTGACTCTGCACATGGCATGATGAATCCCATTCAGGGCTGCCGATAATGATCCGAGCCCAACACTCAGCGAAGGAAGGGAGGGGAGGTACAAAAGGCGGGGTGATCAGCCCCAAAGATACAACCCCCAACTACCTGACTCCCCACATGACTCTTATCAAGAACCCCACAGTAGGCAGACTGTCAGAAGAAACACACCCGGAGAGGTGGGAGAGGGAGATACAGAAAGACAAGAAGGAGGATTTTTTGTGTGTTTTTTTTGTCAAGCTGCAGTTTTTGAAGGACAGCTTCTCAATAAGAGTCTCATCCCATCAGGCCTTGGGCTGTAGTCTGGGTCTCAACTCGGTGTGAGAGGACCTCCTCAGTAGATCATATCAAATGTTGTTCGCTTGGAGGTAAAATAGAAAAAAAGATGGAAAGAGAGATGGTGGTCTGGAGAGGCTGAGACAGAGACAGTGATGGAGTGGTAGAAAGCTAACCTTTACCAGTTCATGTCTCTCCCTCCCTCTCTCTCTCCTCCCTCTCTGTCTCTTGCTTGATCTCTCTTTTTCTCACGCTCTCTCCCTCCCTCTCGCTTCATCTCTCTTTTTTACTCTCCCTCCCTCTCTCGCTTTCTCTCTCTCTCTCCCTCTCTCTCTGTCTCTCTCTCTCTCTCTCTCTCTCTCTCTCTCTCTTTCTCTTTTCTCTTTCTCTTTCTCTTTCTCTTTCTCTTTCTCTCTCTCCCTTTCTCTTTCTCTCTCTCTCTCTCTCTTTTTCTCTCTCTCTCCCTTTCTCTCTCTCTCTCTCTCTCTCCCTTTCTCTTTCTTTCTCTCTCTCTCTCTCTCTCCCTTTCTCTTTCTTTCTCTCTCTCTCTCTCTCCCTTTCTCTTTCTTTCTCTCTCTCTCTCTCTCCCCTTTCTCTTTATTTCTTTCTCTCTCTCTCTCTCTCTCTCCCTTTCTCTTTCTTTCTCTCTCTCTCTCTCTCTCTCTCTCCCTTTCTCTTTCTTTCTCTCTCTCTCTCTCCCTTTCTCTTTCTCTCTCTCTCTCTCTCTCTCTCTCTCTCTCTCTCTCTCTCTCTCTCTCTCTCTCTCTCTCTCTCTCTCTCTCTCTCTCTCCCTTTCTCTTTCTCTCTCTCTCTCTCTCTCTCTCTCTCTCTCCCTTTCTCTTTCTTTCTCTCTCTCTCTGTCTGTCTAATGTCCTTATCTCACATGTATCAGCCTATTAAAGCCCCTTAGCGTCTGTCTGCATTACTGAGTTAGATTACAAACACTTCTCACATCTAGACTGAAAGAACAGATGCTGTTACTTGTATTTCTCAAACACACGGACTCAAAACTAAAGGCGAAAACTCAGACCCACCCCTCACACATTCACACACACACACACCTGATGGTCTTTCAGCAGAGTGAATAATTACCTTGCCAAAGGGCACCACTGTCATCCCAGGCTGATATTTAAAGGCCTGCCACTGAATTTTAATCACACCTTTCCTCAGCTTCGCTTAGTTAAGTGGAAATGTCCTCTTTGTTGGCTGATCCAGAGATCAGAGACCTGATGCCTTCATCATAGCCTACAGATAACACTGTCTTTA
This sequence comes from Oncorhynchus kisutch, assembly GCF_002021735.2. Lineage (NCBI taxonomy): Eukaryota > Metazoa > Chordata > Actinopteri > Salmoniformes > Salmonidae > Oncorhynchus > Oncorhynchus kisutch. The sequence goes on from NC_034183.2 coordinate 66,276,701, forward strand.
TTGGCTAACGCTGACAGATATTATCCTTAATGTCAACACTGTGATGGACACATATCTCTCTTTGTTGTGCACAGATGAACAATTGACACCATTGAGACACACTGGAGTGGACTCATATTGTTGGCGCAGTAACATGATGTATTTATTGATCATTGCGGTCATGGTCAAAATAGGTTTGAGGACCTTTAGATTTGCTGTGACATGTCCATGACCAGAACAGAAAGCCAACTGCATCCCAGAGGACTGAGTGATGTGAAATGTCCAATGGAAACATTAAGCAAATAGCAGGAATCAGAGATTTCAGCACCTTGGACAGCAATTATTGAAACTGCATCTACAAGGTCAGTTGAAATGTAGCAGGATTATGAAACTAGTGATTTGCCTAGTATGTGACAACTGATTGTAGTTTCACTATATTGTTGATGGTAGTTCATGTTTCTATACTAAAGGCTTTGTTTTTCTCTTCACAAGAATAATAGGATAAAATAATGATTTACAGTGTCTGAAGCCATTGTGAAATGATTCTAATCTAATTAGTTGATTCAGTTTGACTCCACTGTATCCCCCGGGCTGTTCCTGTTCCTATCCAACAATCTCTCACTGAGTCACATACTCACACACACAGGCACACATACAGTTAGAGTTTTCTTTATCTTTCCATATCTGAAATTTTCCATTTGCTTTGTGGTCTCAGGGCAGCATTGGAAATGAGATCCTGGTCTCAATTGGGCTCCCCTGATTAAATAGAAGTGAATAAATAAATAAAAAAGTGAATAAATAAAATACAAAACATTAAGAGCACCTTCCTAATTCGTCAGGGCATGGACTCTACAAAGTCTCGAAAGCCGACCACCCACATACTACCCTACCCCATTCAAAGGCATATGCTCATATACCCTCTGAATGGTTGGGTTGTGTTTCGGAGGACGCATGGCTTTCGACCTTCTTCTCTCCCGAGTCCGTACGGGAGTTTTAACGATGAGACAAGATAGTAACTACTAACAATTGGGGAGAAAAGGGGGGTAAAAAATAAAAATAAGGGATCATAGCATTCACCTGGTCAGTCTGTCATGGAAAGAGCAGGTGTTCCTAATGTTTTGTACCTTATTGTCAACCCTCTTTCAACACAATGTATTTCCATCCCTCTCTCTCCCTCAGTGTCCTTCTGACCTGGACTCTCTCCCAGCCTCTGCCACTGCCTGTGTAAGTGGTGAATAGTGCATAAGGCCCAGTTAGTGTTCCATCAGGGGCATGGATACAGAGCTGAGGGATCATGCAGGCTCAGGCACAGAATCAGGCTGGCTATCTTGGCCTCTGTTTGTTCTTCCCTCCCACATATGATCCAGCTCTGAGGGCCTCTAATCTAACACACTGGGCTAATAACCTCCAGGCCCCACACACCCACTGCTCTGCATGATTGGAATGGCAGTCCAGAGAGACCATTAGAATGCTGGAACATGAAACCACTTAGAGCATTCGTGTGCAGG